>NC_082722.1:31331320-31676320 GCF_030144855.1 Hypanus sabinus
GAGGGATGGAAGGAAAGTGAAGGAAAAGGGAAAGTAAACAAGAACTGGTAGATGAGACTGTAACACACACAAAATGCTGGAGAAACTCGGTGGGCAAGGTCAGGGAGCTGCTTGGCCTTCTGCGTTCCTCCAGCATTTTGTGTGTATTACTCTGATTTCCAACATCTGCAGATTTTCTTTTCTTGTGGATGAGACTATGTTGTTGCATTTTTTTCTGTGGGCACTTGAACAAAGTTATTTATTTATACTTGCTCATAGATAACTTGTCTGAAAATTTAAGACTTTTTGAGACCCATTATATAATGAATTGTATGAACATGAGTATTTCCAATGGGAATTGTGCCGAATTCTATATTTGTAAAGAGGTCAACATGCATTTGCGAGTTCCTACATGCCAGCGCTGGCTTTCTCCAACTTGCTTAACTGAACACAATATGGACAGTAGGTAAAACTTCTGCCCGTGTTATGATTATCATCAGCTTACAGGCTAATGGCTGCCTTCTTCTTTAGCTGTGGCAAAAGTAACATGTATTTTGGATCCTATTTATAATTGTTCAAAGTTGCTTCAGCATATAGGAAGAGGTTACTGAAGTTACTGTAGCTCTCTTTTGTATCCGAAAGGCCTCTTCAGAAACCAATTGCTCTCAAATGTGGATAAGCATTCCTCTTGACACTGAGGGTGAGAATAAGTAGAGGGCATACATGACAGGTAGAGTTGCTAGAAAATGGTAAAGTTGTCAGAGGCCATAACAGCTCAGGGTTTTGAAGGAGTGGATATGCTGGAAAACAGACCATTGTGACAATGGCGTCTAAAGTCCTAACAGCAATAAACTGAAAATCAATGACAGGACTCATCTTCAGAATTGTTTCCTTTTGTGTATTAATTTTCAGTCTTTGTGTGTGGTTTTTATTTGAGTCTGTTGTATTTATTTGTTCTACCGTGACTGCCTGCAAGAAAATGAATCTCTATAGTGAAATATGTGTACTTTGGTCACTTACTTTGAACTTTGAAATGCCAAAAGAAGGATAATCCTAAAAGGTAGACATTCCTTGTACTGAAGACTATCCGCTGTCCTTTTTCCTGTTTGTGGACCAGCGTTACAGTCGAATAATTTATTTTCCCCTTTCAGATAGATCTGAGCAACCACTGGCATTTTTCTGTTCCTGCTGATGGTGACCCATAACCAGTGTATAGAGTGATGTGCTTGGATCTTGCTCCAGAGCTGTTTCATGGAGGACAAAGGAATGATATTTCTGTTCTAGTATTTTCTAAATGTACAGGCTATAAAATGTGTATCTTCTGTGAGCCAAGGAGCCAAGAAACTTCAATAGTGCAGCGTCTTGATCTGATGTGACATTGCTATCTGTGGTCTTTCAATATCAACAGAGAGATTCTAACCTGTGCACATCATTCATCCAGGTGTTAGGCCTTTTGTGGATCCATTATTCCCAACAATCTTGTTAAATTCTGGCTCAATCAAGTTCCATTCATGAATACAGTCAAACAAAACAGCATTCCTCCAGGGCCAGGATGCAAAACACTGCACAACGCACATACAGCACAGATAATTTCAACAGCAGTAAGACGTACAATGACAAGAAATGTATACAGTCCAAGTCCCTGAGTGGTTGGTGGTGATGGGATTTTGGCCTGGAGCCACCTTTTCTGCAAGAACAAGCAGCAGTTCCTCATTTCACATTAGTGCAGCCGCAGGCGATGCAACCCAGCTTCTCTTGCACTGAGCGAACCCCGGAGAACAGCACTGATGGGAGGGGCAGGCCCCAAACCAACTTGGACACCCATCGCGCTGCACTGCCTCTGATGTCTCCTCGCCGGGCGGCTGCACAGGCGTCCCCGCAGCACGAGGGCAAGGTCCGCACAACAACTGAGGCCGCGCCACTCCGCCGCCGTTGGTTTCACCGATGAACCAGTAAACCGGACTTGCAAGGTTCTACAAGAAAGAAGACAATCATTTGCACTGTTTGTTGGACTGTGCACTTCCTCCTTGAGCTGCTGGAGCAGGAGGGAACTCAGTACACAAGTCCAGCTCCATGCTATCAAGTAACCCACTGATGGTGTAGACCTGCTGTACTTGATGTTCTTAATAACCAAACGAAAAGACGAACAGTTACTTCTTTGTTTGGAACCAGAGAGGCCACTGTGGTTGAGCACGCCACCATCTTACTAGAACCCTCAGTGAAAAGGCCCTTTATAAGTGGCAAGACTTTAAACAAAGTAATTGAATCACTAGCAGAAACAGAACAGACCCCATCCAGAAAACTCCTGAATAAGCTCTTGACAGCTTACTAAGCCATGCTTCTTGACTAACCAGTTAGCAAGCATGTCCTTGACGTACAATAAGATTCAAGATTGAAGTACAATTATTATCAAAGGATGTACAGTATCTTGAGATTTGCTTGCTCATAGGTAGCCAGAAACAAAGCAAGAAACCCAAAAGAAAAAAAAATGAAAGACCAACACCTGATGCGCAAAAGAAAGAATAAACTCCACAAAACGTGAAAACAATTGAAGCAAACAGCAAGATTCCGAACCAAAACGGAGTCATCAGATCCGAACTCCGGCACAGCCTCCCGGAGTAGGCCCAAAGCCTCACCTATCAGTTCATCGTATTAGTGGGCACAGAGCAATGTAAATTAAACTATTTTAAGTGATCTCAATTAATTCAATAGTTTCATGTCCCCCGGAGTTTTTTGTAAGTCACTCCTCTTCATTGAAATAGACGGAAGCAGTGCCTAATATCATAAACTGCTGGGAAATGGCCAGAGAAGATCCATAATCTTTCAGACATTAGTTTCACATGGATATCTGGGAATTGGTGCCACTTTCATAGAGAAGCTCTGGAGCTCCGTGTAGTGCAGCTGGCATTTCTCAGCAAGTCCAAAAATCATTGCCTTTTATACAACAATACCAACAGCTTATCTTTACATGAATGATTATGTTGCAACACAACAGGATGTGACTATCTTTCACTTGGTGTTGAGTTAAATTTTTATTGAGCAATTATTTAAAGTGAGTCAGGTACAAAACTACAGGAGAGGCCCACCACATACGGTTGTAGTTCGATTACTTAATTCACCTGTAAAAATATTGTTTACGCAAGCTGCTTCAACATGTTCTGTCAGGTTTTCCTTGCTGGACTGGGACATGACTAGCAAAGGAGGCTTCTTTCAACTTCCAATTACCTCCTTCCTTTTAATTTACTACTTGCTATAGTACTCAGTTGGAGAGCAATTAGTGGTCATAGAAAACATAGAAAACCCACAGCACAATACAGGCCCTTGATATGAAGGTAATCTTGATTTGTTCTCTTCCTTGGTCATTGCTAGTTCAATATAAGACCATAAAACACATAATATTTGCTGGCTGATGAGAAAATATATCAAGCTGCTTTTTATATTGCAACTTTTATCCATGAATAAATTAGCAAGCAGTTTTATTTTTGATTAGTTACTAGAATGCTTGAAAAACAAAATTTAACACTACATGATCTCTAAATTCAATTAAAGTACTCTTAGTCATTATTCATGATGCAGAGAGACATTGTTTTCTCATGAATAACAAAAGAACATGCATTAAATCAAGGCAGCTGGCAACAACAACGAAGGCTGAAGTGACACTGGATCATCCCCTCCACGGTTATAATAACATCTTCAGTTTCTGCACAGCCAGCCCATTTGACAGAACTCCAGTGTTCCTGATCCCAATCCCAAACCCAGCTTGGCTGCACCCATGTGACCCACACCCAAATGTTCAGTTTTCCTGATCCCCGGCCCCAGCCGCACGCCCAGCCTATATTCCGGATCTTGATCGCGTATTCTTGGCTCAAGTGGATGCTGCAAACCCTGACCCTGGCTCCAGTTGCACACCCATTATTAACCCTTTCGTTTATACTGCATGGATGAGGACTGTGAAATAATGAGGGCTTTTGTTTTAATGCGTTGTCAAGCCAGCAAAATTTAAACTCCTCTCGGTCCTCCAGCCGGGTACAGATATTGATTTTAACTGACATTTTGATGACAAACTCTACCATCTTCATCAGTGATGATGCTTGGACATGTCTAGTCCAGAGGTATTTATAACTCTGTTGTCCATCCCTCCTGATTGGTTAGTCCTCATCCAATCAGGTTTCCACTGCCCCATCTTGTTTACAATTGAATTCCAATTCTTACTTAGAGTGAGGTCTTCATCTTTGTTAAAGTTCTTTTCCCCTAGTTTTATTTCAATGGCTTCTTTCACCAGGCAGTCCAAAGTGGTCCGTTTCGACGTGGTGTCCCTATTCACGAGAGTTCCCATTAAGGACAGTTTGGTCCTCCTGCGGTCAAGGTTTCAAAGGGTACCATTGACCTTTTTGCACACACCCTTCAATCAACATACTTCCTCTAAAAGAAGAACTAGTATGAACAAACGGACGGAGTGGCCATCAGCTCACCCTTGTTTCTGGCAATTGCTAATTTCTACATGGAGGGCTCTGAGGAGAGGACTCTGAGTTCATCACCCTTATGCTCCAAATGCTTCTTCAGATATGTCGATGACTCCTTCATAGTGTGGCCTCATCAACTCCAGGCACTCTAGCAGTTCCACGACCATCTGAACAGCATACATCTAAACATTCACTTTACGATGAAGATAGAGAAGAATTGTTGCCTCCCATTCCTTGACATTCTAATACAACAGAAACTGGACAGCAGCCTCGGACATTGTGTCTATCGGAAACCCACTCAACAACCTTATACCTCAACAATAACAGCCACATTTACACCTCCCAATGTCGAGCTGTTCTTTCTGCTTCGATTAACCATGCGAAAACTATTTTGGACCCAGAAAGTCTCCTCGAGGAAATAAGATGTTTATGCATGATGTCCTTACAGAATGGCTACAAGGTGAAGAAAATCAGTTGCACCCTTAAAAGGGCTGATGGAGAAACCAGGAAACCTAACAACGAAGAGGAGCCCGTCGCTAGCACCTGTCTTCCCTATATTTCCACGGTTTCTGGAAGGATCACCAGGATCCTGAAGAGGTGCTGGATTAATGCCATACAAACCCATAAGGAAGCTCAAATCACAGCTTATCAAAGGTGACTTGGAACTCAGGGCGGCTGGCGTTTACAGGATTCCCTGTGAATGCGGAGCAGCATATATCGGTCAGACGGGACGCACGGTGGAAACCCACATCAAGGAGCACAGGAGGTGTATCCGTTTGGGTTCCCCGGAGAAATCAGTGGTAGCAGAGCATTGCATTCCCTATGGCCATAGGATTGACTTCGACAGCGTAAAACTACTGTACTGCACCAGTGGCTTTGGTGTAGTGTGCCATTGAAATAAAACTAGAGGAAAAGAATTTTAATAAAGAAGAAGGTGTCGCTCTAAGTAAGAACTGGAATTCAATTGTAAACCAGGTGGGACAGCAGAAACCTGGTTGGATGAGGACTAACCAATCAGGAGGGACGGACCATGAGGGTATAAATGCCACCAGACTAGACATGCCCATCCCTGATGAAGATGGAAGGGCTTGTAATCGAAATGTTGGTCAAAATCGATACCTGTACCCGGCTGGAAGCCCGAGAAGAGTTTATTCATCATATACTCCTTTTTCCAGCAAACTTTGCTCCCTTTTCAAATTTACTTTCATCTCTAAATCTTGTTACCCGGGATGGCAGGACACCACTCTACATCCAGAAGATCACTTCTGCCTCTTTTTTGTTCCACCTCACCATGAACTAACTGTAGTGGCAATGTTCAGAGGCTGTTCACAGCAAGGCAGAACCTTGTCTCCATTCAGGGTTTGATGTCAGCAGACTGATCTTCCTGTCACCATGAAGGGGTTTCTCAGTACAAAGCAGGGAACAGTCGTCAGGACAGTGAAGTTGTTTTCCTGTAGCACCAAATGGGATCCACAAAAAAAGAGACAGGTAGGGACGTCTGTATTGACAAACAGGACCAAAGCTTTAAAAGCCGGCAGATTCTCAGAGTGAACAAGTGTTCGTTATTGGGCCAATGTTCTCCAAGAGGGGTCTCAATGGGGCTATCCTCTGGAACTCTTGTTGGGGGTAGTCAGGATCATTATGCAGGTTACCCAGGGTTGAAGAGCGAGCAGCAACATTTTGCACCTTGATGGTGGAATTACATTGACGTTGGGTAGGCCTCACCATCAATTTTCCATTGCTGGATTCAGAGTTTGGATGATATTCACAGAGCTTAGATGGTTTAGCAGAGATATGGGCTTTCTTCAGGTGCTCCAGTTCCCCCTGATTTCCTAAAGGTGTATGGGTTGATAGGTTGCCCCTGGCCTACCGGTGAGTGGGAGAGTGGAGGAACCTGGGGGGAGCTGATGAAAATAAAATGGTGGACTCAGCAGGCCGAAAAGCCTGTTTCTTTGCTGTATAAATCCATGCTTCTCTCAACACGGATTTCACCGTGTCCTCTGATTTGGTATTCTCACGGTGCTTATTGGTCAGGTACCTTCCGTGATTTGTTTTCTTTCTCTTGGTGTTCTGTCCATGGGACCAAAATAATTAAACCAACAATGCTCCAGGAGACATCAGCTAATTGAGCAGGTCTAGAATTGACCCCATGAGATTACCCAGCATATGCCAAGGGGAGATCAGAATTAAGCTTGTCAGGCACCCTATAATCCTGTTACCATGGGTGATCAGTGAGTTTGCAGAGCAATTGGCTCAGTGAGCGGGCAAATCCGCTACTCTGTCGGGCTGGATTTCACACAGCGGACTGAGATCTCTGTTGGTGCGACGAAGGCTCTCACTTCTCTCACCAGGAATAGTGGTCAGGAAAGGGCAGCGGTGGGAATCCGCCTTCAGCATCTCATGGAATCCACAAGAGAACAGCCAAGTGGGGGCCTCCTTTCCCTGTTGTAGGTCACATCTGGAACCAAAGCCTAAAAGTGGGCAAGTTTCCAGGCTGAAATGAAGCACGGCAAGTGCAGAAGGTGAAATGAGAAGACCGCCCCCCCCCCACACCCCCTACACTGCCCTTGCAAGCCATGTTAATGTTGTTGGCACGCCAAAAGCCTGTTTCTCAATTTGAAATCAGCTTGCAAGCTTATTTTTGTCCAATTCTTGTGCTTAAAAAGCAATTCATTATGGAACACCCCACTGCACACACAGTACCAACTATCAATCACACATTGATGCTAACCCAACTTCAATTACTGTTTTTATTTTCCCTATATTCCCATCAACTTCCAACCCTCCACCCCCAACTCCTACACCTACCCCCCATTAGGGGCAATTTATGAAAGCCAATCAACTTCCAGATGTGGGAGGAAATTAGAGCACCCAAATGTAACTCACATCAACACAGAAAGATGTGCACCCATTGTCAGGATTAAACCTAAGGCTACATCCACACTAGACTGTATAATTTTGAAAACACCGGTTTCGAGTAAAAACAATAGGCATTCACACAATGCGTTTTTGAAAATATCTCTATCCCCATTGAAACAGAGATTTCGGCGAATTTCCTCCTACTGTGCATGCGCAGGACACATCTCCCGAAAACAAGCGACATGTTTGGTGTTGAATCTCGCCGTAAAATTGCGCGTTTGTGTAGTTACAGACTAGAAAAACTTTAAATGGTGGACAGCTATTGGCTCTTGCGCAGGAGAACTTAAAAGTGAAAAAAAAACAAATACTGGAGCGTACGGAGGCAACTGACAGGGAGTTCACGGACAGGTTGACCCAGCTGACGACGAACATTGAAAAACTGACTAACTCTGTTTCATTAATAAAGCACCTTGTTAAATGTATAAAACATGTCTGCATCAGTGTTATCTTGTGTAACACTTACCCAACAGGCTGGTATATGTCTAGGGGAAAAGGAGACCCAACCCCACCTCCTGTACACGCAGGTGCTGTGAGAATCAAGTTTATGCCACGCGTACACACACAATATCAAACTCACACCAGATACCGTTACGGAATACACTTTAAAGATTTTACTAAAACTAAAAGAGTACTATGCAATACAGTATATATGAAGGAAAAGAAAATAAAGTAAAAGGCGCCAACTTATCAAAGTTCAGTCAGTTTAGTGCACATCGTTGGAGCTCAACCATCGAACCATTCGACCCCTCGTCACTTTCCACCGACCTCCACGTCCTCGCACCTGGGACAACCCTGGTGGTCGGCCGAGCAGTGCAGCGCACGTCCAACTTCCTCAGCATCTCCTTCCTGCCTCCCCTGAAAAGACCGCAAAACCCCCAAGCTCCCAGCCTCACAAGACAAAATAACATTCCCCATTGGTTAAAAAATTAATACAATCCCCATATCAGCAAGTCCAAAGCTAAACAACTGCGAGAGAAAACACTTATCAAACATAAAAGCATTTGTACTCCAGCAAACCAAAGAAGCCATTTTGATTACATGCACAGGACACTGTACACTTGTATTTCCATATAATGTTACATTAGACTGTTACACATCTATTGTCAGAGAAGTACTTGCACAAATAGGTAAACCACCTTCATAAGAGCAAGGACAGAAAACAGAGCAAAGTGAGTACAGTATACTTATTTATTCAGTAAGTTATGGTTCAAGGTATTGGTGAGTACATTTCTAACTCTTCTGGCTTCAGTCTCTTTGCCATCTGTTCTGAAATTGTTAGGTTGCGTTCAAGAAAACAATGAAATAGCGCGCTGCCGTCTGACAGCGTTTTCAGATGTCTCTGGTTACGCTGTCCACACTGATCTGCCCAAGCAGCGTTTTCAAAAATACCCACCCTGGAAAGCGTTTCTGAAAAGCTCTGTTTTCGGGGGATGAAAACGCTCTTTTAGTGTGGGTGGAGGTTTAAAAAGAAGAGAAAAGGCTTTGGTTACAGATTTATCTGGTGTAGTGTGGATATAGCCTAAGGCCCTGGTACAATCTGTTAGCTATTTCACTCCTGATATTTTACAAACCAGAATAATTCCATAATTTTGAATGACAATGGTGACAAGGTCAGCAGTGGAAAGACTGAACACTTTCAAGTTCATGGCCATCAACATTTCAAAGGATCCATCCTGGGCCAAATGATGCAGTCACGATGAAGACATAACAGTGGCTATATTTCATTGGGCATCTGAGGAAATTTGATGCAGTATGTCACCAAAGACTCCAGCAACGTTTCTACAGAAATATAGCAGAGAGCATTCTAACTGGCTGCACCAGCATCTGGTATGCAGGTGCCAATGCGCAGGATTGTAAGATGCTTCATAGGGTTGTAGCCTCAGCCAGTTCCATCACAGGCTCAACCCTCCCCACTATTGAGAACATCTTCACAAGGCAGCGCCCCAAGAATGTGTCATCAATCATGAAGCTCCATCACTATCTGGGACATGCCTTCTTCTTGAAGGAGGTACAGGAGCCTAAAGACTCACACTCAACATTTTAGGAACAGTTTCATCCCTTCTGCCATCAGATTTCTGAACTGTTTATGAACTCGTGAACACTATCTTTCTATTCCTCTTTTGCTCCATTTATTTATTGTTTGTAATTCTAATTGCAATGCCTGTGCTGTACTGATAACACGAAACTACAAACTTCACAACTTACGTCAGTGACAATAAACCTCAATCTGATTCTGAAATCTGTGGTTGCAATTTAATGTTTAAAAAAAAATTGCAAATATTGTGCAAGGCACCTCATTAGAATTCTCAGTCAGGATATGCTTAATGAAGTTTAATTCAACGGAAAGATCACAGTCAACAATTCACAAATTCATTGTAAAATGACATCAGAATCAGACACGACAGAAAATCTGCACGTACTGGATCTCCAAGCAACATACAAAAAGCTGGAGGAACTCAGCAGGCCAGGCAGCATCTAAAAGAGTACAGTTGACATTTCGGGCCGGGACCCTTCATCGGAACTGGAAAAAAAAAGACGAGGAGTCAGAGTAAGAAAGTGGGGGGGGGGGGGGGGGGAGGGAGAACCACAGGGTGATGGGTGAAACCAGGAGGGGAGGGGTGAAGTAAAGAGCTGGGTAGTTGATTGGCGAGAGAGGTACAGGGCTGGAGAAGGGGGAACATGACTGGAGAGGACAAGAAGGCCATGGAAGAAAGAAAAGGGGCTGGAGCACCAGACGTTGGTGATAAGGTGAGAGAGGGAAATGGGAATGGGGAATGGTGAAGGGGGGGTCACTACTGGAGGTTCGAGAAATCGATGTTCGTGCCGTCAGGCTCCTGGTGTGCCCTCCTGTGTATCGGTGAGATCTGACATAGAATGGGAGACCTCTTCGCCCAGCACCTGTGCTCCGTCGGGATCTCCCAGCGGCCACACATTTTAATTCTACTTCCCACTCCCATTCCCTGATGGTATGAACATCGATTTCTTAAACTTCTGGTAATGCACCCCTCCTCCCCTCCTTCATCACTCCCCATTCCCATTTCCCTCTCTCACCTTATCACTTCCTTTGGTGCTCCACCCCTTTTCCCTCTTTCATGGCCGTCTGTCCTCACCTATCAAATTCCCCCTTCTCCAGCCCTGCATCTCTTTCACCAATCAACTTCCCAGCTCTTTACTTCACCCATCGTCCCCTCCTAGTTTCACCCGTCACCTTTTGGTTCTTCCTCCCCTCCCCTCACTTTCTTACTCTGACTCCTCTTCTTTCTCCCCAGTCCTGATGAAGCGTCTCAGCCCGAAACATCGACTGTACTCTTTTCCATGGATGCTGTCTGGCCTGCTGAGTTCCTCCAGCTTTTTGTGTGTGTCGATCAGAATCAGAATCAGGTTTATTATCATCGGCATATGTTGTGAAATTTGTTCACTTTGTGGCAGCAGTACAGCGCATACATGATAAATATAGAGAAAAAGCTGAATTACATTAAGCATATATATGTATTAAATAGTTAAGTTAAAATAAGTAGTGCTGCAAAAACAGAAATAAATTTTAAAAAGTGAGGTGGTATTCAAAGGTTCAATGTCCATTTAGAAATCAGATGGAAGAGATGAAGAAGCTGCTCCTGAATTGCTGAGTGTGTGCCTTCAGGCTCCTGTACCTCCTTCCTGATGGTAACAGTGAGAAGAGGACATGTCCTGGGTGATGGGAGTCCTTAATAATGGACTCTGCCTTCCTGAGGCACCACTCCTTGAAGATGTCTTGGATACTACAGAGGCTAGTACATTGATGGAGCTGACTAATTTTATAGAAACATAGAAACATAGAAAATAGGTGCAGGAGTAGGCTTTTTGGCCCTTCGAGCCTGCACTGCCATTCAGTATGATCATGGCTGATCATCCAACTCAGAACCCTGTACCTGCTTTCTCTCCGTACCCCCAATCCCTTTAGCCACAAGGGCCATATCTAACTTCCTCTTAAATGTAGCCAATGAATCGGCCTCAACTGTTTCCTGTGGCAGAGAATTCCACAGATTTACCACTCTCTGTGTGAAGAAGTTTTTCCTCATCTTGGTCCTAAAAGGCTTCCCCTTTATCCTTAAACTGTGACCCCTTGTTCTGGACTTGCCCAACATCGGAATCAATCTTCCTGCATCTAGCCTGTCCAATCCTTTTAGAATTTCATACATTTCAATAAGATCCCCCCTCAATCTTCTAAATTCCAGTGAGTATAAGCCTAGTCGATCCAGTCTTTCATCATTTGAATGTCCTGCCATCCCAGGAATCAATCTGGTGAACCTTCTTTGTACTCCCTCTATGGCAAGAATGTCTTTCCTCAGATTAGGGGATCAAAACTGCACACAATACTCTAGGTGCGGTCTCACCGAGGCCTTGTACAACTGCAGTAGAACCTCCCTGCTCCTGTATTCAGATCCTTTTGCTATGAATGCCAACATACCATTTGCCTTTTTCACTGCTTGCTGCACCTGCATGCCCACCTTCAATGACTGGTGTACAATGACACCCAGGTCTCGTTGCATCTCCCCTTTTCCTAATCAGCCGCCATTCAGATAATAATCTGTTTTCTTGTTCTTGCAACCAAAGTGGATAACCTCACATTTATCCACATTAAATTGCATCTGCCATGAATTTGCCCACTCACCTAACCTATGCAAATCACCCTGCATCCTCTTAGCATCCTTCTCACAGCTAACACCGCAGCCCAGCTTCGTGTCATCTGCAAACTTGGATATGCTGCATTTAATTCCCTCGTCTAAATCATTAATATATATTGTAAACAACTGGGGTCCCAGCACTGAGCCTTGCGGTACCCCACTAGACACTGCCTGCCATTCTGAAAAGGTCCCGTTTACTCCCACTCTTTGTTTCCTGTCTGCCAACCAATTCTCTATCCACCTCAATACCATACCCCCAATACCGTGTGCTTTAAATTTGCACACTAATCTCCCTTGTGGGACCTTGTCAAAAGCCTTTTGAAAATCTAAATATACCACATCCACTGGCTCTCCCCTATCCACTCTACTAGTTACATCTTCAAAAAATTCTATAAGATTCGTCAGACATGATTTTCCTTTCACAAATCCATGCTGACTTTGTCCAATGATTTCACCTCTTTCCAAATGTGCTGCTATCACATCTTTGATAACCAACTCTAGCATTTTCCCCACTACCGATGTCAGACTAACCGGTCTATAATTCCCTACTTTCTCTCTCCTTCCTTTTTTAAAAAGTGGGGTTACATTAGCCACCCTCCAATCCTCAGGAACTAATCCAGAATCTAAGGAGTTTTGAAAAATTATCACTGATGCATCCATTATTTCTTGGGCTACTTCCTTAATCACTCTGGGATGCAGACCATCTGGCCCTGGGGATTTATCTGCCTTTAATCCCTTTAATTTACCTAACACCACTTCCCTACTAACATGTATTTCCCTCAGTTCCTCCATCTCACTAGACTCTCGGTCTCCTACTATTTACGGAAGATTATTTATGTCCTCCTTAGTGAAGACAGAACCAAAGTAGTTATTCAATTGGTCTGCCATGTCCTTGTTCCCTATGATCAATTCGCCTGTTTCTGACTGTAAGAGACCTACATTTGTCTTGACCAATCTTTTTCTTTTCACATATCTATAAAAGTTTTTACAGTCAGTTTTTATGTTCCCTGCCAACTTTCTCTCATAATCTTTTTTCCCTTTCTTAATTAAGCCCTTTGTCCTCCTCTGCTGGACTCTGAATTTCTCCCAGTCCTCAGGTGTGCCGCATTTTCTGGCTAATTTATATGTTTCTTCTTTGGACTTGATACTATCCCTAATTTCCCTTGTCAGCCACGGGTGCATTACCTTCCCTGGTTTATTCTTTTGCCAAACTGGGATGAACAATTTTTGTAGTTCTTCCATGCGATCTTTAAATGCTTGTCATTGCATATCCACCGCCAACCCTTTAAGTATCATTTGCCAGTCTATCTTAGCTAATTCACGTCTCATACCTTCAAAGTTACCCTTCTTTAAGTTCAGAACCTTTGTTTCTGAATTAACTATGTCACTCTCCATCTTAACGAAGAATTCCACCATATTAGGGTCACTCTTACCCTAAGGGGCCTCGCACGACAAGATTGTTAACTAACCCTTCCTCATTGCTCAATACCCAATCTAGAATGGCCTGCTCTCTAGTTGGTTCCTTGACATGTTGGTTCAGAAAACCATCCCGCATACATTCCAAGAAATCCTCTTCCTCAGCACCCTTACCAATTTGGTGCACCCAATCTATATGTAGATTGAAGCCACCCATCTTAACTACTGTTCCTTTATTGCACGCATTTCTAATCTCCTGTTTAATGCCATCCCCAACTTCACTACTACTGTTAGGTGACCTGTACACAACTCCCACCAGCGTTTTCTGCCCCTTAGTGTTATGCAGCTCTACCCATATTGATTCCACATCCTCCAGGCTAATGTCCTTCCTTTCTATTGTGTTAATCTCCTCTCTAACCAGCAATGCTACCCCACCTTTTCTTTCCTGTTTATCCATCCTGAATATTGAATATCCCTGGATGTTGAGCTCCCATCCTTGGTCAGCCTGGAGCCATGACTTTATGACTTTCTGTATCTTCTTTCAGACCTGTACAGTAGCACCCCGCCCCACCAGCTGTTGATGAAGCCTGTCAGAATGCTCTCCATGGTACATCTGCTGTAGAAGTTTTAGAGTGTTTTACTTGACAAACCAAATCTCCCTCAAACTCCTAATGAAATATATCCACAGTCTTGCCTTCTTTATAGCTGCATCGATACGTTGGGACCAAGTTAGATCCTCTGAGGTATTGACAGCCAGGAACTTGGAATTGCTCACTCTCCCCACTTCTGGTTCCTCAGTGAGGACTGGTTTGTGTTCCCTCGTTCTGCCCTTTTAAATGACCACAATCAGTTCTGTCGTCTTACTAACGTTGAGTGCAAGGTTGGTGCTACAACACCACTCAACCAGTTGGTATATCTCGCTCCTGTACACCCTCCCGACACCATCAGAGATTTTGCCACAATGGTTGTATCATCACCAAATTTATAGATGCCTAGCCACGCATTCATGGGTGTAGATAGCATTGAGCAGTGGACTGAGCACACATCATTGTGGTGTGCCAGTGTTGATTGTCAGGAAGTGGAGATATTATTTCCAATCCTCACAGATTGTGGTCTTCTGGTTAGGAAGTTGAGGATCCAGTTGCAGAGGGAGATACAGAGACCCAGGTTCTGTAGCTTTCTGATCAGGACTGTAGGAATGATGGTGTTAATCGCTGAGCTGCAGTCAATAAACAGCATCCGGACATTGCAATTTGCATTGTCCAGGTGATCCAAGGCCACTTGGAGAGCCATTGAAATTGTGTCTGCCGTTGACCTATTGTGGTGATAGGCGAATTGCGGTGGGCCCAGGTCCTTGCCATGACCAACCTCTCAAAGCATTTCACCACTGTAGATGTGAGTGCTACTGGACGATAACCATTAAGGCAGCGTACACTGCTCTTCATTACCCTTTTGAAGCAGGTAGGAACTTCCAACCATAGCAATGAGAGATTGAAAATATCTTTGAATACCCCCGCCAGTTGGTTGGCACAAGTTTTCAGAGCCTTACCAGTTACTCCATTGGGGCCTTTTGCCTTGGGACGGTTCACTCTCCTGATGTCGGCCTCCGAGACAGGGGTCACAGGGTCACCAGATGCTGCAGGGATCCTCGTAGCTGTGGTTATTTTCTCCCTTTCAAAGTGAGCACAAAAGGCATTGAGCTCATCTGGAAGTGAAGCGTCGCCATGATTGGTGTTGCTGGGTTTTGCTCTGTGGGAAGACATGGCCTGCAAACCCTGCCAGAGTTGATGTGCATCTGACGTCGCCTCTCACCTCTCTCGGAATTGTTTCTTCATTCTTGAAATAGACCTATGCAAGTCATTACCTGGCTTTCTTCTACAGACCCGGGTCACCAGGCTTAAATGCCACAGAATTAGCCCTCAGCAGGCGATGAACCTCCTGGTTTGGGCATGTACAGTAAATTTTTCTAGGCACAGACTCACCCACACAGACATGGAGGCAAAGCTGATCTGAGACCATTTAGCAACAGTCCTGTGAGCAGATAGTCAGACCCAGGCTCACCAGTTTAACATTTTAATGCATCTGTTTAATAAGCAAGAAAACAACCTTTCCCTCAATGTCACAAAAACAAAGGAGCTGGTTGTGGACTACAGGAGGAATGGAGACAGGCTAACCACTATAGACATCAATGCATCGGGGGTTGAGAGGGTGTACAGCTTTACGTTCCTCGGCATCCACATCACCGAGGATCTCACGTGGACTGTACTTACCGGCTGTGTGGTGAAAAAGACACAACAGTGCCTCTTTCACCTCGACGGTTGACGAAGTTTGGTATGGGTCCCCAAATCCTAAGAACTTTCTACAAGGGCACAATTGAGAGCATCCTGACTGGCTGCATCACTGCCTGGGATGGGAACTGTACTTCCATTAATCACAGGACTCTGCAGAGAGTGGTGTGGACAGCCCCGCGTGTCTGCAGATGTGAACTTCCCACTATTCAGGACATTTACAAAGACAGGTGTGTAAAGAGGGCCTGAAGGATCATTGGGGACCCGAGTCACCCCAACCACAAACTGTTCCATCCAGGAAACGGTACCACAGCATAAAGCCAGGACAAACAGGCTCCGGGACAACTTCTTCCACCAGGCCATCAGACTGATTAATTCATGCTGACACAACTGTATCTCTATGTTATATTGCCTATCCTGTTGTACATACTATTTATTATAAATTACTGTAAATTGCACATTGCACATTTAGACAGAGACACAACTTAAAGATTTTTACTCATGTATATGAAGGATGTAAGTAATAAAGTCAATTCAATTAGTTTCTGAAGGGACATCCCTCTATTCTGAGGCTCTGCTCTGTTGGAACATCATCCCCACTTCTACGCCAGGCCTTTCGATCTGGTGAGTTAGGAAAAGAGTAACTTGCCTCTTAACTCACCCGAGCCCGTCTTCCATCTACAATGCTCAAGACAGGAGTGTACTTGTACACTTGGCAGTCGCCTGGGTGAGCTCGCCTTTGACAACACTCAGGAGCTTCGACACCAAAGAGGATATAACCCAACCGTTGGGCACCCTATTCACAATCATTCACTCACCCCACCACCGACGCACGGTGGCAGCCACTTCCACCATCCACAGGACGCGCTGTAGCAGCTCACCGAGACTCCTCGGATAGCATGCCCCAAGTCACAGCCTCTACCATCTCAAGGGTCAAGGGCAGCAAAAGCATGGGAGTATGAACATGTAGTCATTGCACTCCAAGCCATGCAGACACTCTGACTTGAAAAGTTATTGTCACTGCTTTGCTGTTGTTGGGTCAAAATCCCGGAGCATCCTCTCTGAAGGTATAGTGGGTGTTGTGACCATAACTAAGCCATACAGGAACTGAAGCTTATTTATTCATCACCAAGCTTATTTATTCATCACCACCCCACCCCATCCGTGGGGCACCCAGACGTCTGTCCCAGGGAGGTCAAAATTTAACCGTGTTCCAATTTAAACAAGGCAGCAAAAGGCCCTCCAGGGAGGATGCAGTCCTGAATTACATTTACTATGTAGATAGCCTGTTAGGGACGATACAGTAGGTGCTATGAATCAAACTACCTGGCGGTCTACAAGGATCTAGCAGTGATGGCAATGAACTGTTGTTCCAGGCATCTGATAATGTTATTTTGGTGAATTCAGCCAGTTCTTAAAGATAGTGGCTTCGTCGTTCGTGGCACTTCGCGATCTTATCCCAAGATCAAGATTTTAAGTTTATCCCATGCTGGCCCTTTGCAAAGTTATCTTCACCCATTTGGTTGCAATATGATTTTATCCATTTGTCCTTCTTAGCTTGCCTCGGGCAACAGTTCACATCCATGACAGAGTTTGTAAAGTTCAGAATATTCACACGTTTCTCAGACGATCCCTTTGATCCATTTTCAGGAGGGTTTGTGGTGGTCTATATTTGAATGGCAGTAAGGGTCTCACCCTGAAGACACGTCCTCCTGGTATATGTCGCTCACTATCGCCACCAAGGGGGACCAGCTCATTTGTGTTCATTCCCATACCATTGGTCTGGAATACTGCCCTCTGAGATCTACTGCAAATTTCTTCTATCCTCTTTCAGCTCGATCTCCCTGGCCTACATGGTTGTGGATCTAGCTAATTTTAATCATAACTTGGTTCCCTTCCCATCTGTTTTCTTGTTATTTTTCTATTCTGATCTAGCGATTGGACATCTAACATCCAGATTCTGCATTCATTACAACATACAATTACAGTGTTTCCATCATGGCTTACTGACATGCACAACCCCATATTCTGCATTTTTGTTCATTCTCCCTAAATCCATAGGACTGCTCCATCAGGACTGGTTAGTTATAAGTCCAGGGGTGGGTGTTTGATATTGATGTTCCTTGTAACATGATTGTTACTGCACTGACTCTTAACGTGGTCTGTCTTCTCTCTGTGGTTCCCTGTATTCAGCAATGAATGGATTGTTGCTGTTTGGTCCCTGATCAAATCTGATCGTTTACCAGACACATACCAAACATCTAGCACATTACGTATTTGCATTCTAGGAGACAGGAATAAGCAGAATTCTGGCAAATACCCTTGCTTGCACATTTCTTCCTTTAGAATCTTCACAAACAACTGAAACAGCTAGACTACACAGTTAATGATAAACGTGGGAAATTCTGCAGATTGCTGGAAATCCAAAGTAACACAAAAAGTGTAAAATGCTGGAGGAACTCGGCAGGTCAGGCAGCACCTGTACAGAGGAACAAAGAGTCGGTTTCGGACCTAAACCCTTCTTCGGCCCTGACCTGCCGAGTTCCTCCAGCATTTCCTGTGTAAAACATAGTTAACTTAAGCAATGAAAATCTTTAATGCATATTCCAAAGAGTAAAGGAAAAGAAAGGATGGACAGGCAATGCACACAAAATTCTGGAGGACTTCAACAAGTCAGACAGCATCTATTGAGGGGAAATCCTGATCAAGGGTCTCAGCACAAAACGTTCACAGTTTATTGCCCTCCACAGATGCTGCTTGATCTGCAGAGTTCCTCCAACATTTTGTGTTTGTTGCTCAAGATTTCAAGCACTTGCAGGCTCCCTTGTGTTTAAAAATGGATGTGGCTCTCCAGCACTCACATATTCACACATCTAGAAGAGACACTCCCTACAAGTTGATTTCACATTATGTAAAAGAATCATTTCAGCCGAATTCTTTGAGAGCACAGAATTAATTCAAACACCTTTCAATACATAATTAAGTAACAACTATTCATTCACACATTCTCTCTTCAGTGATCTCACCTCATGCAGCCAGCATTTTATTGCTCACAGACCATTCACACAAATCAGTTCAGTAAATGACTTCTGATCAAATTTTAAGAACTTAGCAAAACTTCTTAAAATGCAATCGCAACCTGTCTTACAGAACCTTTTAAATATCAAGGTATTAAAACAAAAGTTCTGGAAAATATTGATCATGAACAAGCAAGCATTCAAACAATCCCACATCAAGTGGAATTCAAACACCTTCTAAGCTTTCTCAAATTCCAGTCTCTGATCTATGATATAACCTGTTCATCTTGCTGTACCTCTTGTGTTCCACTTTAAAACAACTAAGATGTGCTCTGTCAGGGTTGTCCTTGCTTCTACTTACAGATATGTCTGGGATGGGTTTGTATGGACCTTCAGTTCTAACCAGGTCTATTCAGACTTGCCCACAGTCTTGCTGGAGGAACTCAACCTTTCAGGCAGCATCCATGGAGGGGAATATGCAACAGATGTTTCGGGCCAGAAGTTCTGATGTACCTCATCAGAACTGGGAAGAAGGGGGCAGAAGCCTGAACAAGAAGGTGCGGTTAGGGGAAGAAGTACAAGCTGGCAGGTGATAGGCGAGACCAGCTGAGAAGGATAGTGGGGAGGTGGGGGAAGGGGCTGAAGTGAAAAGCTGGGAGGGGTAAGGGGAAGAGCTAAAGACTGGTCTTGCGCTAAGCAGCCTCTGGGTTGACCACGAGATGTCGAAAATATGTGATGCAAGATACTCAAACTAAAGCAAAGTCAACTGGAGTCGCCTGAGCTAGCTATCTGAATGGCAACAACTATTATTGGCAGATGGTGACGAGGAGGTGTACAGGAGTTAGGTTGATCAGCTGGTTGAGTGGCATTGCAACAACAACCTTGCACTCAAGGTTGGTAAGACCAAGGAATTAATTGTAGATTGCGGACTCAGGACGGAGAAGTCGGGAGAACACACACCAGTCCTTATTGAGGGATCAGCTATGGAAAAGGGGAGCAGTTTCAAAATTCTGTGTGTCAACATCTCTGAAAATCTCTCCTGGGCCCAACACATTGATGCATTTACAAAGGAGGCATGTCACTCGCTATATTTCATTAGGAGTTTGAGAAGGTTTGGTTTGTCGCCAAAGAACGTCTACAGACATACCACGGAGAGCATTCTAACGGGTTTCATCACCATCTGCTATGGAGGAGCCAGGGCACGGGATCGCAAAAAGCTGAAGACAGTTGCAAACTCTACCATCTCCATCGTGGGCACTGGCCTCTCCTGCACAGAGGACATTTTCAAAGGGTGACCCCTCAGAAAGGCAGCATCCATCATTAGGACCCCCCCCCCATCACTCAGGAACAGGAGCCCGAAGACACACACTCAATGTTCAGAAACAGCTTCTTTCACTCTGCCGTCAGAGTTCTGGACGGACAATGAACCCATGTATACTACTTCACTTCTAAAAATCTTATTTTGCTCCCTTTTTGCACTATTTGTTTAATTTAATATTTTATGTATGTATTTCTTATTGTAATTTATACTTTTTTATTATTATACATTGCAATGTACCATACTGATGCCGTGAAACAACAGATTTCACGAAGTATGCCAATGATATTAAACCTGATTCTGATTCTGAATTTGTGACTGGACAATTTCAGTCATTGATATTATGAAATGATGGAGCAGGCTCGATGAGTCTAACTCTGCCCCTATGTCTTCTGGTTTTATGGTCTTCTGGTCCTATATCTAGTTTGGCGGTTTGGACCAATTTGAATTAAATTCAGATAAATATCCAAGCCAAAGCTAGTTCATTGATCCCGATGGATTGCGAACTGGTTGGAAGTTAGCAGTCTGTAGCAATTATTAACCCGTTGCTTTATTTGAACACAAATTGAATGAGGAAGCATAACACATTTTAAACTTACCAAAACCATAAAGGTTAAGGTGATCAAACATCAGCAAGTCACATGTTTCAGCAGATGAGATCACTTAACTGGTCTGATGCCAGGTCTGTTGCAGTACTGCACATTTGGAATATGCAGAAAGCAGATAAAATGCCCGCGTCACACAGCAGCTGGGTTACTGTTGAATGTAGAACCATTGTTACAAATAATGAGGTTTATTTGCTTGAAAAGTCAAGCAAACAGCCCCTCAGAAACCACCAACCAGCTGTTGCACAGTTCATCTTCCCTCATGATCTCTCTTGATGTTAATTAGTAGGGGCACTTACAGCTCATTATTCATGCACCACATGCAAATTTTAAAATGTAGCGCGATGATTTTTGCAAGCTATTTGACTTCTGTCTGAATGGAATATAATCAACAACTGAATGTCAAGAAAGAGATCGAACTAATTGTTTAATTCATTCACATTACACGATCTTGAAAAGAGCGAGGAAGGCGTCGGCTTCAATGTCTTCTTTTTCTTTGGTGCTAAACTTAATTGTGTTTCCATCCCATCAAAGATAAGATGATAAATCTTGTTGAGAGAGATTTTCAACTGGCTGCTGGGATGTAAAATTGATTTTTGCTGGAGAATTTGATCTTGCACTCCTTGCCTCCAAACCTATTGTTTCAAAGTACAGTAATACTAAACCCTTACACTTAAGCCCTTCCACTCACCCTGAGTGCTAACACCAAAACAGAAATCTAAACTCAAAATCTCACCAGAAAACTAATCCTTAGACTCTAAATCTTATCTTAGAAATGCTCCAAACCATAAACTTAAAATTTTAATACTAAACCTTTAACCTCGTACCATAAATCCTAAACCCAATTTCTAAGCTTCACTTCCCTCAATTACTTCTATGTCAAAATCTGTGACAATATCCCAAATGGCTCCAGCACTTTACAGAAAAGGTAGAATATAGAAAATATTTGATTGCTTCTGCAACCTCAATAAATGCCAGCCTTGGCCTTATACAAATCTTAGTATATGATACTGTAACCCCCTGGGTCGCCTCAGGCTCGCCCAGCTCGTTCTCGTCTAGGGGGAGCAGCCTTCGGCCCCACCAAACTGGGTAATCTGCTGGTGTGGATGCTGTGTGATGTCCCCGCCTCGCCCAAAAACAGACAGTACACCATAAGTGATTAAATGAGTACAATTTATAAAGGTTACTATATCTAAGTGATTGATAATGATACAGTATATATGAAGAAAAAAAAATAAAGAAAAGGCACCAAACTTGTTAAAGTCCAAACTACTTCGTGCACAACCGTTGGAGCTCAATTACTGAAGTCTTCTGGTCACCATTCAATCTCCTCCGAACTCCTCGACTCGCAGCTCAGGACTACCCGAAGTGGTCAACCAAGCATATCTATCCTCATCTCCTCTCCTCGTGGTACCTCCTGGCCTTGGACCCCCGCTTGTTCCTCGTTCCTCATTCAGTTTACAGCATCACGACCTCTCTTTCTCACCCCCTCACGCCGATCTCCCCAAAAGCCCGCTAACAATCGCTTACAGACTCAGAAGAAAGAACAACATTAATCCCAATTGGTTAACAAAGGAATACAATTCTCGTTATCAGTAAATTTTAACCCAAACAAGCTTCTAGCACTCTCTCGCAACAAAGAAGCATTCCTACTTTTGACAAAACAAAGAAACCATTTTGATTAACATACACAGTAACAAAGAAAAAGAAGGAACCCACTTTACAATACATACTAATTATTTTATGTACCCTTTCATTTTCAAATGGCCTGTACCTTTGCTAATCTCCCAGAATAGCTCAATCATTGCATGGCTGTGGGATTGTTTATTCTTGGTCAAGCGAAATTCTTTGTATTCTCTAGAACTGATCTCCTCTAGCTTTAAAAACATATTTTCCAGAATTATCATTGACTCTTCATCTTCCAGTATTAAAAATGTACAACTGGGTAAACAAACTTCTCAGCCCTTATACTCACTTGATGGCTTTCCAATCGTTGAGAAGTGATAAAGGGTTTTTATTGATGAGATCATGTATTTGACTAGTATTTTATTATAAGGACAGTCAAAAAAAGCAAGAGAACATATTAATGCCATGCAAAACACTAAGGGTTGTAACAGTGGATGGGAAGGATGCAGATGTATAGCCTAGATATTTTTATATACCCCACCTCAGCAGGTAAAAATCTTAATGTAGTTTTGGGAAGGAAATAAATCTCTTTCTTTGGAGAAACATCAATATGTTTGTTGACTAGTGTCTGTGATTCAAAGTTTCTGATTGATAGCAGAATAATTGCCAGAACAAAAGTCACAAAAATGATAAGGTATTTTGTTTTATAAAGATAAAATAGTTTCAAAGGGACAGCAAGAATTCACCCCCATAGAGATCTCGCATCCATCTCATAAGTGTGACTGAGCAGGAGCTAAGATATTTATTAAATATCATCTGTAGTTTCCCAATCAGGTCAATGCAGGTTTTCATCTACAACAGATCAAATCATTATTCCCAAATAGATATCCAAAGTTGTCAACAGGATTGAAATATGAGTTATGTTAAACTTCCGTATGGAATCAGGTCAGGATAATAATTATGTTAAACACATGCACAATAATTCAGATATTCGATGTTACAACAAAGAAATTTCAATTTATAAGACCCCTACCAACCACTTGGCTTTGCATTACAACTTCTCCAACACGTACCCATGAAAACAATTATTGCAGTCCTTTTAACAGTGTTGAATAGTCTGCTGCTTAGTAAGTCATAAAGTATGGAAACAGAATCATTGGCCCTCCAAGTCCACGTAGATCATTAAGCACCTGTTAGCACCAATCCTACACACAGTCCATTTTATTCACCCACTGTTCCATCAACTGCCACATTATTCTACAGGCTATGCTAGTCCACAACCTGCCAACCCACACACCTTTGGGATATGAGAGGATATTAAAGCACCAAGCTTTTGTAGTCCATAGGAAGAACATGCAAAGTCCATGTGGACAGCACCCAAGGTGAGGATTGAACTAGCTTAACTCTTGTATGATGGAGGTTCGAATGGAAAAATCTCCAGTGGAAACTTGCCACAAGTTATTAGCAGGTGAGGCAACTCGAAATCAGGACGGGTGACTTGGATGGTGCAGAGGCATCCACCTTCTCATCTCAGGGCATGAGTCATGGTTGAGTTGTGGGTCCACACCTACACTGAGTTTCTTTTGCATGAGAGCTTAAACAATTACCTGAGTTCTGCTCTGACTCATTGCCTAATTTGGAATGGAGAACAAAGGAAGTTGCATTCTTAAAGAGTGCCGCAAAATAAGCCTCTCGAATTCTCCACCCAAGGAATCTACGTTCCCTTTAGCCCTCTCTTTGCCATCATTAAAAGTTGTTGACGGAAAACAGCTTTCTTCAGTCGTTCTCCCAGATTCCCACTCTCTCTCATGATCCATGAGGTGACAGTCTTTGATAATCACTTAACTGAGTCCTCAAGAGCAGCTGGTGAGATACCAGGATGGGCCGAGATGATGAAGTGGAAGAAGTTGTGGATCTGAAAATGCTAAGATGGTTGTCAAGGTGGTCTCTTTCATAGAGCAAACAACAGAAAAGGAGATATACATACATTCTCAGTGGCAGTTATCCTTGATCTGTCTGGCTCTGAACAATCCTGCATTTAACCAAAGATGATACTGTATAATTTAGTTTATGTAATTGCCTTCAGGGAAAGGTTAACCACCTGACTGTTGATCACATTCTGCTTCCAGTCAAATAGGAATTCATTACTATTACCCAATTCACCCTCCAAATTCATAACAAACTTGTTCTTGAACTACAATTCAGCATTCAACACCATAATTCCTTCCAGACTCGACAGGAAGCTCAGAGACCTCATCCTTCACCTTGCTTTGTGTAGCTGGATCATGGACTTCCTGCAGAGTTGGCTCTCTCACCTCTGACCCTCAATACAGGTGCCCCTTGGGGCTGTGTACTAAGCCCCCTTCTTTACTCTCTGTATACCCAGGACTGTCTTGCCACCCACAGCTTCAATATGCTAATTAAATTTGCTGACGATACTACACTGATTGGTCTAATCTTAAATAATAATGAGGCAGTCTACAGAGAAGAAGTCATCCCCCTGACACAGTGGTGTCAAGAAAACAACCTCTCCCTCAATGTCACAAAAACAGAGGAGCTGGTTGTGGACTACAGGAGGAATGGAGACAGGCTAATCCCTATTGACATCAATGGATCTGGGGATGAGAGGGTGAACAGCTTTAAATTCCTTGACATACTGATCATTGAAGATCTGACATGGACTGTACTTACCTACTAGGTGGTGAAAAAGTCCCAACAGCGCCTCTTTCACCTCAGATGGTTGAAGAAGTTTGGTATGGGCCTCCAAATCCTAAGAACTTTCTACAGGAGCACGATTGGGAGCATCCTGACTGGCTGCATCACTGCCTGGTATGGGAACTGTACTTCCCTCAATCGCGGGACTCTGCAGAGAGTTTTGTGTAGATGTGAACTTCTCACTATTCAGGACAGTTACAGAGACAGGTGTGTAAAAAGGGATCAAAGGATCATTGGAGACCTGAGTCACCCCAACTACAAACTGTTCCAGCTGTTACTGTCCAGGAAATGGGAAACGCAGCATAAGCTATATTCAGGTTGGAGGAACAACACCTTATACTCTGTCTGGGTAGCCTCCAACCTGATGGCTTGAACATTGATTTCTCTAACTTCCGCAAATGCCCCCCTCCCCTTCTTACACCATCCTTTATTTATCTATTTATTTATTTTCCTTTTTTCTCTTTACTCTCTCTCTTATTTCTCTTTCTGTCCCTCTCACAATCACTCCTTGCCTGGTCTCCATCTCCCTCTGGTGCTCCTTTCCCCCTTTCTTTCTCCCTTGGACTCCCGTCCCATTGTCCTCTCCCTTCTCCAGCTGTGTATCCCTTTTGCCAATCAACTTTCCAGCTCTCAGCTTCATCCCTCCCCCTCCTGTCTTCTCCTATCATTTCGGATCTCCCCCTCTCCTTCCTAATTTCAAATCTCTTACTATCTCTTCTTTCATTTAGTCCTGACAAAGGGTCTCGGCCCAAAACATTGATTGTACTTCTTCCTATAGATGCTGCCTGGCTTGCTGCGTTCCACCAGCATTTTGTGTGTGCAGCATAAAGGTCAGGACCAACAGGCTCCGGGACAGCTTCTTCCATCAGGCCATCAGTGATTAATTCATACTGATTCAATCGTATTTCTATGTTATATTGACTGTCCTGTTGTACGTACTACTTATTATAAATTACTATGAATTGTACATTTAGACAGAGATGTAACGTAAAGATTTTTACTCCTCATGTATATGATGGATGTAAGTCCTATAAGATAAAGTCAATTCAATTCAATTCAATACAGTGGTTATTCCTTTTTGTATCTAATGAGTCAGAATCAGGTTTACTATCGCTGACATACGTCATGAAATATGTTTTTATTACGGCTGCAATGCAGTGCAATATATAAAAGATTAATCTAAGTTAAAATAAGGAATATTAAAAATAAATATGTAGCGCCAAAAGAACACAAAATAGAGAAGTAGTGTTCATGGACTGTACAGAAATCTGATGGCAGAGTGGAAGAAGGTGTCCCTAAAACATTGAGTGTGGGTCTTC
The DNA here is from genome assembly GCF_030144855.1 of Hypanus sabinus. Lineage (NCBI taxonomy): Eukaryota > Metazoa > Chordata > Chondrichthyes > Myliobatiformes > Dasyatidae > Hypanus > Hypanus sabinus. The sequence continues at coordinate 31,357,650 of NC_082722.1, forward strand.
AGGCTCCTGTAGCTCATCCCTGAGTTAACAGTGAGAATGGGGCATGTCCTGGATGATGATGGTCCTTAACGATGGATGCCGCCTTTTGACATCAAACTTCGTGAAGACACCTTTGATGTTGGGGAGGCAAGTGCCCATGATGGAACTGGCTGAGTTTACAACCCTCTGCAGCTTTTTTCCGTTCCTGTGCATTGGCCCCTCCATACCAGACGCTGATGCAACCAGTCAGAATACACACCACCGAACAGCTGTAGAAATTTTCCAGTTGTTGGTGACAGAGTAAATCTCTTCAAGCTCCAAATGAAATATAACTGCTGACATGTCTTCTTCATAATATGCTAGGCCCAGGAAAGATCTTCAAAGACGTTAACAGCCAGGAATTTATCTGTTCAGGAACTTAGCTTATCCAGGGGTTATCTATTGACTACCTGACTCCAGAGATACTGGACTGAATTTTGTTTTCAGCGATTGAGGGGTCATCTCCCACTCCAACTTCTGAGAGTTTTTGGAATTTTCAGTCCAGGTTCTGGAAGGGGAGGCTGAAGAATTTTATGATATTGATATCAATTAAGAAGCAACATCAAAAGAGGCAGTCAGACTCGTCGAGAGCAGAAGGAACCATGAAGAGAGAATACAGGCCTTGAGCCACTGCTTCTCCATTAGAGACACCAGCACCGCTGTTTCAGCTGGCTGCCTTCTGCTGCCGGTTGGTACTGTGAGCAGCTCTAAACAGGTTGTAGGGGAGGAATGACTGGAACTTGCTTCCAGTGTCTTTTATATACAGCAAGCAAGGGTTTTCTGGGCAAAACTTGCACTATCTTGTTATGGCCTTCAACCTTATTGTCTGCCTGCACTTTAAAGATTAAAGGTACACTTTATTTGTCACATGTACATCAAAACATACAGAGAACATCAAGACTCATTGTCATTCAATCATACATGAATACCCATGAATACAGCCAAATGAAATTGTGTTACTCCGGGGCCAAGGTGCAAAGCACAGTGTCAACAGTCACACACAGCACAAGGCGCATATAAGACATAAAATTTCTGAGGTAAGGACGTGTTCGGCACAGCTTTGTGGGCCGAAGGGCCTGTATTGTGCTGTAGGTTTTCTATCAGGTGGCAAGCGCATATAAGACATAAAATTTCTGAGGTAAGGATGTGTTTGGCACAGCTTTGTGGGCCGAAGGGCCTGTATTGTGCTGTAGGTTTTCTATCAGGTGGCAAGTGCATATAAGATATCAATAAAATACAGTCAGTCACACACAAGAAAGTCCGAGACCCTGAATCCATGAATGTTCCAGCATTCTGCAGTTCAGCACAATATAGCTTGTCATCTGCCCAGCGAACACTGGGGGGCAGCACCAACTCCAGCTTGGATGGCGCGCCGCACTGGCCCCAACCCTCTGGTGGCGCATTGACTCCAACACCTCTCCCCCGGGTGGCTGTAGACAAGCGACACCACGGTTTGAGGCTTTATCCTCGCCACGGCCGAGCCCATGCAGCTCCTCCGCCTTCCACACCTGCAATTAACCGGTGAACTGGACTTGCAGCGTTCCACGTTAACAATGCTCGACAGGGTCCTGCCAACACTAGAAAAGTGACTAAGATGAACACTCACTGTTAGACTGCACAGATATCTCCGACACCTCTCTGACCCAGGCAGCAGCCCGAGTGTGACACTTCACACCCTCTTGGTCTTTTCAATGATTTCAAGTTCCCAGGCCCTGATCATCTTATTTTCACTTGGATGTCCAGTCCCTGTACACCTCCATCCTCCACCAGGAGAGTCCCACAGCTCTCCATTTCTTTCTGGACATCAGACCCAACTGGTTCCCCTCCACCACCACTCCCCTCTGTCTGACAGAACTTGTCCACACTCTCAATAATTTCTCCTTTGGCTCCTCCCACTTCCTTTAAACAAAACATGAGTCCCAGCTATGCCTGCTTTTGTTATGGTCCGGTCCGGAGCCCGCATTCCGGGTCTTGATCTGGTCCGCAGACTCTAGACTCCGGGTCTTGTAGCTGTCCATCCTTTCACCCTTGAGCCCAATTAGTCACACCTGTGGATCATCGTGACTTGTTGGGGCTCAAGGAGGCGACCCTGATGCCCATCAGCTGGCGGTGTATATAGGGGGCTCTGGGACTGGGGGGTTAGTGTTCTGGCTTGGAGTTCCCCTTGATAAAGATGAGTAAGTCTGGCAGTCACCCTAGACCTAGTTCCCTTCCTATCCCTTGCCTCTGTTGGGCAAGCCTGGCTGGACTGCCGTTGCCTGGTGGGGGACTCTTTCCCTTTCCACCCCTTGCTGCTGATGGGTTGTGCCCTGCAACCTACCCAGCTGCCCCGTGACCTGCTCAGGCCCCTGTGTTCCTGCCTGGGAGGTCCAAGCCCTGCCTAGAAGTTGTGCGGCCTGCCCAGTGAACTCCTAGACCCTGCCTGAACTTTGGGATCCTGCCTGGCCTGGCCTGAACTCTGGGATCCTGCCCGGCCCGGCCTGAACTCTGGGATCCTGCCCGGCCCGGCCCGGCCTGAACTCTGGGATCCTGCCCGGCCCGGCCTGAACTCTGGGATCCTGCCCGGCCCGGCCCGGCCTGAACTCTGGGATCCTGCCCGGCCCGGCCTGAACTCTGGGATCCTGCCCGGCCCGGCCTGGCCTGAACTTTGGGATCCTGCCTGGCCCTGCCTGAACTCTGGGATCCTGCCCGGCCCGGCCTGAACTGGGATCCTGCCCGGCCCGGCCTGAACTCTGGGATCCTGCCCGGCCCGGCCTGAACTCTGGGATCCTGCCCGGCCCGGCCTGAACTCTGGGATCCTGCCCGGCCTGGCCTGAACTCTGGGATCCTGCCCGGCCCGGCCTGAACTCTGGGATCCTGCCCGGCCCGGCCCGGCCTGAACTCTTGGGATCCTGCCTGGCCTGGCCTGAACTCTAAGACTCTCCTGAAACCCCAGAATCACCTTGAAAATGGTGTCCCTGTGGTGAACTATGTGCCTGTCGGGACACGCCCCTGCTGACTGCTCCTGTGGCTCCTCCCACAGGCCCCTGTATAAAGGAGATCTGCGGCCTGAAGATCGGCCTCAGTCTCCAGGACCTTGTATGATAGACACTCACTCCTGGTTCCTTCTTCCAGTCAATAAAAGCCGATATCTCGCCTACGTCTCAGTGTGAGTTATTGATGGTGCATCAATTTTATTGACTGGAAGTTTTAAAACATGGAACCCGTTTTGCGTCCGGACCGGTTGGATTTGGACCCTCAAGACCCTGACGCAGCTCTCGCTTTTGAACACTGGCTTGCATGCTTCCAATCGTACTTGGCGGAGCTTCGTGCGACTGAACCCGCCGTTATGCACAGAATCCTACTCTCGAGGGTCTCCTCCAAAGTTTACTCCTTTATCCGGGACCTGCCGACCTACGAAGGGGCACTGGACGCCCTCAAACGACAGTACCTGCGGCCGGTGAATACCGTCTACGCAAGACATCGTTTAGCTACCCGGCAACAGCGGCCTGGCGAATCGTGCGCTGAGTTTCTCCGAGCACTACAGACACTCGTCCGAGCTTGTGACTGCAAGACGCTCACGGCAGAACAGCATGCGGAGCTGCTGGTGCGAGACGCCTTTGTGACGGGACTGAGGTCAGTGTACATGCGCCAGCGGCTGCTGGAGAACTCGGATCTTACCTTAAGCTCGGCGATAGAGAAGGCCAACGCTCTAGAAGCTGCGCGGCATAACGCCGACGCTGTCCAGTCGCGCGATTCCCCGCCGGTTTCGTGGACGCCTCAGACCCCGCCACCGCCGGCTCCCGGGAGCGAATTCGCCAACGCCGCCGCCAGTCGCGATTCCACGAGCTCCCCGACCCAGACCACGGCTGTGGCCCGTAAGAAACTCGTGCTTTGTTATTTTTGTGGCCAAAAGAAACATCCTCGACAACGCTGTCCAGCGCGAGAAGCGACCTGCTCCAGCTGCGGAAAGCGGGGCCACTTCGCCAAGGTCTGTAAGTCTCAACCTCGAGCGGAGTGCAGCGCTGCGGGTGAAACGTGGGGGCCGCCATCTTGCATGCCGGGATGTGGGCGGCCATCTTTGTCGACGTCAGCACGCCCCGCCCCCGATCCTCGGATGCTGACCGGGTACCCCGGATGTGAGCGGCCATCTTTGTCGGCGTCAGCATGCCCCGCCCCCAACCCTCCGATGCTGACCGGGTACCCCGACGGCGATCCAACTCTGGCCACTGTGACTCTCGACCAAAGCGCCCCACACCAGCTTGCAAGATCCATGATGGACATCCAGGTGGAGGGGCATTGGACTGGATGCCTGTTTGACACGGGCAGCACTGGGAGTTTTATTCACCCGGACACAGTGCAACGCTGCGGACTTGCAACGCGGCCGGTCAGTCGGAGGTTCCATTTGGCCTCTGGGTCGCAGTCCGCAGACATCCGGGCGGGTTGTGTAGCGACTTTGGTGGTGCAAGGCACAGTATATCGGGACTTTGAACTGCTGGTCATGCCTAATCTGTGTGCACCTGTGCTATTGGGGCTGGACTTCCAGAGCCATCTCGAAAGTGTGACTATGGTATACGACGGGCCCCTCCCACCACTCACTGTCAAGAATCCTCAGTTTTGTGGGACTTCTTCACATACCCCGCTACTGACCACACACACACACGGACACACACATCCCATCCAGAACCAGGCCAACAGCTGCGCTACCGACACTTGCAGCCTCTCCACTCTCAAGATCCCTCCCCCACCGCTGTTCGCCAACCTGACCCCCGACTGTAAACCTGTGGCAACCAAAAGCAGGAGGTACAGCGCGGGGGACCGGGCCTTCATTCAGTCGGAGGTGCAGCGGCTGCTCAGGGAGGGGTTCATTGAGCCGAGCACAAGCCCTTGGAGGGCCCAGGTGGTTGTTGTTCAGACTGGGCAGAAAAATAGGATGGTGGTGGACTATAGTCAAACCATCAATAGGTTTACGCAGCTTGACGCATACCCCCTACCCCGCATCGCGGATATGGTCAACCAGATTGCTCAGTATAAGGTGTACTCGACAATAGATCTGAAATCCGCTTATCACCAGCTCCCCATCTGCCCAGAGGACCGCCCCTACACCGCCTTCGAGGCGGGCGGCCGGCTCTATCACTTCCTGCGCGTCCCTTTCGGTGTCACGAATGGTGTCTCTGTCTTCCAGAGGGAAATGGACCGGATGGTGGACCAGTACCAACTGCAGGCCACATTTCCCTATCTGGATAACATCACCATCTGTGGTCATGACAGGCCAGATCACGACGCCAACCTCCAACGGTTTCTCCAAGTGGCCGCAGCTCTGAACCTTACTTATAACAGGGACAAGTGTGTTTTTGGTACCACCCGCCTTGCTATACTTGGGTATGTCGTGGAAAACGGGGTTATTGGGCCTGATCCCGAACGTATGCGCCCCCTGTTAGAGCTCCCTCTTCCCACCACTCTCAAGGCCCTCAGACGGTGCCTGGGGTTTTTTTCCTATTACGCCCAATGGGTCCCCCATTACGCAGACAAGGCTCGCCCCCTGGTCAAGTCTACCTCGTTTCCCCTCTCTGCTGAGGCCTGCGTGGCCTTCAACTGCATTAAAGCGGACATTGCCAAAGCTACGATGCATGCAGTGGACGAGACCGCTCCCTTCCAAGTGGAGTGTGATGCCTCCGATTTCACTCTGGCTGCTACCCTTAATCAGGAAGGCAGACCAGTAGCATTCTTTTCTCGCACCCTCCAAGGCTCTGAAATTCAGCACTCCACGGTGGAGAAAGAAGCCCAGGCCATAGTGGAGGCTGTTAGGCACTGGAGGCACTATCTTGCTGGCAAAAGATTCACTGTGCTGACCGACCAGCGCTCGGTTGCGTTCCTGTTCAGCAACCAACAGCGGGGCAAGATCAAAAATGATAAGATTTTGCGGTGGAGGATAGAACTCTCCACCTACACCTATGATATCCTGTACCGGCCTGGCAGACTCAATGAGCCCCCTGATGCCCTATCCCGGGGAACATGTGCTAGCACACAGCTCGACCAGCTGTACGCCCTTCATGCACAACTTTGCCATCCGGGGGTCACCCGATTTTACCATTTTGTGAAAGCTCGGAACCTGCCGTACTCCCTGGAGGACATCAGGACGATGACCAGGGACTGCCAAATTTGTGCCGAGTGCAAACCGCACTTCTACTGTCCTGACACGGCACAACTTGTCAAGGCCACCCGCCCTTTTGAACACCTGAGTGTTGACTTTAAGGGCCCCCTTCCCTCCACTGACCACAATGTCTATTTTCTCAGTGTTATTGACGAGTTCTCACGGTTCCCCTTTGCCATCCCCTGCCCCGACACCACTGCCACGTCCGTCATAAAAGCCCTGCGCCAGCTCTTCACTCTGTTCGGGTATCCCTGCTATATCCACAGTGATAGAGGGTCCTCCTTTATGAGTGAGGAGCTGCGCCAGTACTTGCTAGCTAGGGGCATTGCTACCAGTCGGACCACGAGTTATAATCCCCGGGGTAATGGCCAGGTAGAGCGGGAGAATGCCACAGTGTGGAAGGCCACACTTTTAGCCCTCAAGTCCAAAGGGTTGCCGGTCTCTCGATGGCAGGAGGTCCTCCCTGAGGCACTGCACTCTATCCGCTCTCTGTTATGTACGTCCACCAATGCCACCCCTCACGAACGCCTATTCTCTTTTCCCAGGAAGTCTGTCACTGGGACCACCCTACCAGTTTGGCTGACGTCCCCGGGGCCAGTGCTGCTCCGGAAACATGTGAGGAGCAATAAATACTCCCCGCTGGTGGAGAGGGTTCACCTTCTCCATGCGAACCCCCAGTATGCTTACGTGGTCTTACCTGATGGGCGGGAGGACACGGTCTCCATCCGCGACCTGGCACCCGCAGGTGCAGCAGACCACTACCCTGAAGGCTCTCCGGTAACTGTGAACCCTGCACCAGAGGTGACACCGTACTCACCAGGCCCTACACAGACTCCTCACGACACTTGTATACCGGGCGTTTCGTACGCATTTATACCAGGCGCCTCGCACATGCATGAGGGATCACCGGCGCCTAGTGGGCAAGAACACGCACAACCCCCGTCCCCTGTGCAATTGCCAATGTTGCCGGCACCTATGCGGTCACAGCCGGTGCTACGTAGATCGCAGCGACAGATTCGACCGCCTGATCGGCTTGACTTGTAAGAACCTTCGCTACATGAGGACTTTTTCAAACGAAGGGGGGGTGAATGTGGTGAACTATGTGCCTGTCGGGACACGCCCCTGCTGACTGCTCCTGTGGCTCCTCCCACAGGCCCCTGTATAAAGGAGACCTGCGGCCTGAAGATCGGCCTCAGTCTCCAGGACCTTGTATGATAGACACTCACTCCTGGTTCCTTCTTCCAGTCAATAAAAGCCGATATCTCGCCTACGTCTCAGTGTGAGTTATTGATGGTGCATCAGTCCCTCATGCACACCATGGTCACCACATCTTGTTCATTGTTTAGTTGTTCCTGTCCTGCCCCTAGTACTTCAATGCCTACGTCCTGCAATTGGGTCCAGCCTCCTGTCCCCTTATGACAGCCTTTTTATCGGCTACATGGAACAGTGCATGTTCAAAGCCTACACTGGAATCACTCCCCAACTTTTGCTATGCTACATCGACAACTGCATTGGTGCTGCTTCCTGCACACATACAGAGCTCATCGATTTCATCACCTTCCACCCCGCCCTCAAATTTACCTGGTCTGTTTCTGACACCTCTTTCTCGATCTCACTGTCTCCATCTCTGGAGACAGCTTATCTACAGATGTCTATTTTAAACCCACTGACTTTCGTAGTCCCTGGACTACACGTCTTCCCACCCTGTTACTTGTAAAAACAGCACCCCTTTCTCTCAATTCCTCTGTTTCTGCTGCATCTGCTCTCAGGATGAAGCTTTTCATTCCCGGTCAAAGGAGATATCCTCCTTCAAAGAAAAAGGTTTCCTTCCTCCACCATCAACGGTGCCCTCAACCACATCTCTTCCATTTCACACACTTCTGTCCTCACCCCATACTCTCGTCCCCCCACCAGGGATAGGATTCCTCTTGACATCACCTATCACCCCACCAGCTATGTGTCCAGCACTGGATTCTCCTTAACTTCCACCATCTCCAGCAGGGTCCCATGATCAAGCACATCTTTCTGCTTTCCATAGGGATTGCTCTGCGTATGACTCCCTTGTCCATTCATCCCTTCCCACCGATCTCCATCCTGGCACTTACCCTTGCAAGCGGAACAAGTGCTATACCTGCCCCTACAGCTCCCTCCTACCATTCAGGGCCCCAAACAGTCCTTCCAGATGAGGCGACACCTCATCAGTGAGTCATCTACTATATCCTGTCCTCCGGGTGTGGCCCCCTGTATATTGGTGAGACCTGATGTAGATCGGGAGACTGCTTCGCGCAGCGCCAGAAAAAGCGCGATCTCCCAGAGGCCACCCATTTTAATTTCACTTCCCATTCCCATTCCAACATGTCAGTCCATGGCCTCCTCCACTGATACAACAAGGCCACACTCAGGCTGAAGGAGCAACACCTTATATTCCATCCTCCAACCTGATGGCATGAACATCAATTACCCAAACTTCCAGTAATGTGCCCCTCACCCTCTCCTTTACAGTTTCCCCATCCCCTTTTCCCTCTCTCACGTTATCTCCTTACCTGCTCATCACCTCTCTCTGGTGCTCCTCCCCCTTTTTTTCCTTCCATGCTCGTCTGTCCTCTCCTATCAGATTCCCCCTTCTCCAGCCCTGTATCTCAATCAACTGCCCAGTTCTTTTCTTCATCCCTCCCCCTTCAGGTTTCACCCTTCACCTTGTGTTTCTGCCCCTCCCCCCACCTTCTAACTCTAATTCCTTATCTTTTTTTTCTCCAGTCTTGATGAATTGTCTCAGCCCGAAACGTCGACTGTTTACCCTTTTCCATGGATGCTGCCTGGCCTGCTGCGTTCCTCCAGCATTTTGTGTGTGTTGCTCGGACTTCCGGCATCTCTTGTTTGTGTCGAGCTGCACAGAGTCCTGTTCCTTCAGTCTCTCCGCCAGTGAGCAACTCAGTGATTTGTCATTCGAATGAAAAGCCAACGCAGTCCTACGACTGCGCTGGGGGCAGCCCACAAGTGTCACCGCGCTTCCCGCATCAACGCACTAACCCTGACTTTAACTGTTTGTCTTACGCTGTGGGAGAAGACCCAGGCAGTCACAGCGAGAAGGTACAAACTCCTTCAGACAGGGATCGCCGTGTAAAATATTGTACTAACCTTGTTACCTTGCTGCCCCAGCTGTAAAACTTTATTCTACATTTTGCTATTAGATGTCTCACCTTGGGATACTGAAGTGGTGATATGATCTATGTATCAGTGACACTTATTCATGACTTTCCGTGAGGGGATGGGGAAATGGAGAGTGATCCTTCTGTCTGCTGTACATATCAGTGATAAATGAACCTTGCACATCCTGGATAAAACGCTTTATCTGGAACTCAGCAGCAGTACTGTTTGCGTGCAGGCTGGAACCTGAGATCTTCTGTACTACACAGCTCCATGTTATAGCACACAGTTAATTAAGGAACTCACACAACGCTAGCGTATTACTTAATCTTTTCAGGCTCCAAAACTCAAAAATGATAATTTAGCAAAGCTAGATATTTCCTACACGTTATCTCTTTCCCAGACAGCACTTTGAGCATACCTGCAATTCAACATTTCAAACTCCCTACTTTGAGAAGGGTTTAATTTCATTGGATGTGAACCAGGGGAGGAGACTGAAGGCTTCCTGGAAGTTTCTGGCCTGGGGGACTTTCGAGGTATAAACTATATTCAGACTTTGAACTTGGCTCACTATGAAAATACTCATCCATGTGTTCAAAGCTTCAAGATGTGATAAATGTGAGAGAGGGAAACCGGCAGGAGGTATGGTACCAAAGGCCACAGATTACAGGCAAGTGGTTTAAACAATGGATGGGGCAAGGTGAGGGGGGATCTGTTTTATTCAATAGCTCGCTCTGACTTGGAATATACTGGTTGAAAGGATGGTGGCAGTAGACGCAATAGTTTTGGATATGTACTTTTAGAGGAAGAATTCTCAGGACTATGGAGAAAGAGCAGAGACTGGAAGCAACTGGAAACTCTGTTCAAGAGCTGGTGCAGTCAAGGCGGGCCTAGTAATCACCTAAGGATTCCATAGTGTGTCCTGCAGGTGTCAGCTCATGAAAGCTCCCAATGAATTATTATTTAATTCCCATTTTACTTCATAAAATTGTTGAACAGATTTCAGATAGAAAAAAAACAAACTTGCGCCTGGTTCTGTGCAAGGGACTATAGGAATCTCACAGTTGCCCCTTCATTTTTAGGTGCTGGACTGTTCCAATTTATATACAAGCCAATGAAAGTAAAATCTTACTGCCATCCTTTGCAGACAACCAAACCACTCTAGAGCTCAGTACTTGCTGCTCGCTGACAAAGCTGCATCTTTAATTCTGACGGGAGAGGAAGTTCACAAGATGTGAGACAATCTTTGGAGCGCCTCCAGCCTCTGGCTGCGTTTATAGCCACGACATTAAAGTGAGGTCATAGTAGCGTAATTAGGCCAAATGGCCCATTGAATTTGTTCTGCCATTTGATGATGGCTGATTTATTTTCCCTCTCAACCGCTCTCAACCCTAGTCTCCTACCTTCAGTGATTTCAGATCCTTCCAGCAGGGTGGTAATCAGAAATGTACACAGGAGTCTCGCCGTACACAGCTGGAACAGCCAATGGAAATTGTCACCAGAACAATTAAGAACTCAGGAATGTTTACACTGCACAAAAGGCAACTTTGTATTTTGTATATCGTAGACTTCTTCAGCTAAGTACGATATTTCAGTAAGACCATAACATCATTAAACAGAGGAGCAGGATTAGGCCATTCAGCCCACTGAGTCTGCTATACCATTTGATCATGCTGATTTATTTTTTTTCCCTCTCAATCCTATTCTTCTGCTTTCTCCCCATTATCACTGACACCCTGACTAATCAAGAACTTATCAACCTGCACTTTAAATATACCCAATGACCTGACCTCCACAGTCATCTCTGGCAATGAATTCACTGCAGATTCACCACCATCTGGGCAAAGAAATTCCTCCTCAACTCTCTTCCGAAGAGACTGTGTTCTGAGGTGGTGCCCTCTGGTCCCAAGCTCTCCCACTATCTGAACATCCTCTCCTTATTTCAGCCTATCCAATATACAGTAGGATTCAATGAAATTCCCCCTCATTCTTCTAAACGCAAACGAGTATCGGCCCAGACCCATCAAGTGCTCCTTATACGTTAGCCCTAGCATCTTTGTTATCCTCCTCTAGACCCTCTCCAATGCCAGCACATCCTTGCTTAAATATTGAACCTAAAACTGCTCACAGTACTCCAAATGTGGTCTGACCAATGCCTTCTAAAGCCTCAGCATTACATCCTTGCATTTATGTTCTACACCTCTGAAAATGAATTCTAACTTTGCATTTGCCTTCCTTATTACCAACTCAACCTGCAAGCTAACCTTGTACTTGGACTCTCAGTTCCCCTTGCACATTTGCTTTCTGAATTCACTCCCCATTTTGAAAATAGTCCAGCCTTTATTGTCTTTACTAAAGTGCATGGCCATACATTTCCCTGCACTATATACCATCTGTCATCTCCTAATCTGTCCGTGTCTTTCTGCAGACTCCTTATTTCTCCAGCACCACCGTCCACCCTACCTATCTTTGCATCATTCTCAGGCCTAGCCACAAAGCCATCGATTCCGCCATCCTGATCATTAACGTAATGTAAACAGTAGCAGACCCCAGAACACCACTTGTCCACCACTTGCTACACCAAGCAGCAGAGTACTACTTGTCAGCAGCTGCAGGCCAGAAAAGGCCCCCTTTGTTCCCACTCTTTAACATCTGTCGATGCTAGCTGCTGTCCTGTAACATCATGGGCCCTTATCTTGTTTAGTAGCGGCAGCTTGGTAAAGACTTGAAAATCTAACATCCACCGACTCTCCTTAGTTTATTCTGCCTGTTAGTTCCTAAGACAACTATGTCAAGCAAGATTACCCCTTAAGGACACCATGCTGACTTTGGCCTATTTTATCACGTGCCCCAAGTATCCCAAAACCTCATCCTTAATAACATCTTGCCAAGCACTGAAGTCTGGCTAATGGCCTGTAATTTCCTGTCTTTTGTCTTACTCCCTTCCTAAAGAGCAGAGTGACATTTCAGTCCTCCGGAACCTTTCCAGAATCTAGTGATCACTACGAACAGTACCACTATGTCCACTACTAACTATGAGATGAGTAACTCATAATTATAAATCTTAGTTGGCGGGCCTTTATTTTTGAGGGCACGTGTTGCATAGCGAATGCCTACCGCCTCTCAGGTCCAATCTAGATGAGTCTTCATTACACAGTCCAGATGTGAGTTGAGACAAGTGCTTTTTGTTGATGGAAGAGCTAAGTATTACACAAGTATCACGAACTAGAACAGAGAAGACTTCATTGATGAAGCCAGTGAATACAGCTGGGTAAAGATTTTGGGAATACTTGTACGGATTGGGTCTTAAACAACTGTAATGAGCTTTCTGTACGTGTGTTGTGTGTGTATCTAGCCTTTGCAACGCACAAAGGGATAAAGCAAAAGTGTTAAGTTGTTAATCTGCCATAATTGCTCTGGATGCCAGAACAGGCTAAGGGTGAAATGACCTTTCCTTATGTTTCCATGTTCCCTCATCCAAACTGAGTCCCGTCTCATACTATAATTAAAAAGCAATAAATTATTGAATTCCCATTTGAATGTCTGTTTGTGTAACTCATCATTACGTAACAGGAGTCAGAATCAGAATTAGGTCTAATGTGTCATGAAATTTGTTAACTTAGCAGTGGTAGTACAATGCAATACATGATAATAAAGAAACAGAAAACAAGTAAATCAATTACAGTAGGTATATATATGTGTATATTAAATAGTTAAATTAAAAATACTTTAAAAAATCGAGAAATAATAAACAAAGTGAGGTAGCGTTCATGGGCTCAATGTCCCCTTAGGAATTGGATGGCAGAAGGGAGGAGCTGTTCCTGAACCGCTGAGTGTGTGTCTTCAGGCTTCTGTAACAGTGAGCAAAGGGCATGTCCTGGGTGTGGGGATCCTAAATAATGGATGCCTCTTTTCTGAGGCACCAATCCTTGAAGATGTTTTGGATACTACGGAAGCTGGTACCCAAATTGGAGCTAACTGATTTTACAACTTTCTGCAGCTTCCTTCAATCCTATGCAGTAGCACCTCCCTTCCCCCCATACCAGACAGTGACTTAGCCTGTCAGAATGCTCTCCACCATATAACTGTAGAAGTTTTCGAGTGTTTTAGGTGACAAGCCAACTCTTCTCAAACTCCAAATGAAATATAGTCACTGCCTTCTTCATAGCTGCATTGGTATGTTGGGAGCAGGTTAGATGCTCAGAGATCCTGACACCCAGGAAATTGAAATTACTCTCCACTTCTGATACTTTTATGACAATTAGATCATGTTCCCTTGTCCTACCCTTCTAAAGTCCACAATTTGCTCTTTGGTCTTACTGACGTCGAGTGCAAGATTGTTGCTGCGACACCACTCAACTAGCTGGTATATCTTGCACCTATACACCCTCTCATCTCCCTCCAAGATCCTTTCCAAATTTTAAGTAGCCTTGCAACTTAATTCCACTGTCACAATAGTTTATGCAGGTATTTAGTATTGACCCACCTGAACCTACCATGGATCTACCTTCATTGTGGCTTCAGACTGTGTTAATGCATGACTACCACAAATGATGATCGTACTTTTGCTCAACACTAAGAAGCTTGATGTGCTTACTGACTTTTGATGAATGGGTATTTTTTCCTCCCTTCTTTACTCAGGTTAGTACCACACATCTCATCACTGCAAGAATTTATTTCTGTTTAACTCCTGGAACCAGCTTGACACTCATTTTCCAGAAGATCAGGACAATAGAACCACTTTGACAGTTGGGCTGCTGGAAGTTATCTGACAAACCAATAGACCCTACACTGTGAACATCAGAACCTATACATTAATAAACAAACTCAATATGTATACTTCATGTAAAAGTAAACTTCAACTACAATAAACTGCTCATTTAACAAAATTAACTGTTCACAAAAGTAGTGACCTATTATATCACTAATTAATTTGCTCTTAAACATATCTTGTTTGCTTATATCAAACAAGATATTCACATCCTTGCATGTATTAAAAAAAAGAAAGAATGGCCTTGTGCATATGTTCAAAGTTGAAAGTAAATTTATTATCGAAGTGTGTATGGATCACCATATACAAGCCTGAGATTCATTTTCTTGCAGGCGTATTCAATAAATTGTGTTCTTTGTGTGTGCTGTGGGAATTCTGGGAGACCTCCAGTCTCCCAGAAAACCACATCTGCACCATGTTTACCAAATTGCAGCTCAACAGAGAACGCGACAAGGAAATGGAGCTCCAGATTGATGATCTTTGGCTTATATGGGAAATTGAGGAGGTGATGGGAAATTGAGGTCTGAATAAAGAAGTAGAAGGGTGAGTTACACACTCAAAATGCTGGTGGAACACAGCAGGCCAGGCAGCATCTATAAGGAGAAGCACTGTCGATGTTTCAGGCCGAGACCCTTCGTCAGGACTAACTGAAAGGAAAGATAGTAAGAGATTTGAAAGTAGGAGGGGGAGAGGAAATGCGAAATGATAGGAGAAGACCGGAGGGGGTGGGATGAAGCTAAGAGCTGGAAAGGTGATTGGAAAAAGGGATACAGAGCTGGAGAAGGGAAAGGGTCATGGGTCGGGAGGCCTTGGGAGAAAGAAGGGGGGAGGGGAACACCAGGGGGAGTTGGAGAACAGGCAGAAAGAGGAAAAAAGGAGGGGGGGAAGAAAACTAAATATATCAGGGATGGGGTAAGGAGGGGAGGAGGGGCATTAATGGAAGTTAGAGAAGTTAGTGTTCATGCCATCAGGTTGGAGGCTACCCAGCCGGTATATAAGGTGTTGTTCCTCCAACCTGAGTGTGGCTTCATCTTGACAGTAGAGGAGGCCATGGATAGACATATCAGAATGAATATGAAGGGTGAGTTAGTAAGTTTTCTGATGACACAAAGGTTGGAGGTGTTGTGGAAAGTCTGGAGGGTTGTCAGAGGTTACAGTGGGACATAGATAGGATGCAAAACTGGGCTGAGAAGTGGCAGATGGACTTCAACCCAGATTAGTGTGAAGTGGCTCATTTTGGTAGGTCAAATTTGAAGACAGAATATAATATTAATGGTAAGATTCTTGGCAGTGTGGAGGATCTGAGGGATCTTGGGGTCCTTGTCAGCAGGACACTCAAAGCTGCTGGGCAGGTTGACAGTGTTGTTAAGAAGCTGTATGGTGTGTTGGCATTCATCAACCGTGGGTTTGAATTCAGGAGCCATGGGGCATTGTCATGGCTATATAAGACCCCTCTTGTGTCCATTTCTGGTCACCTCACTACAGGAAAGATGTGGAAGCCATAGAAATGATGCAGAGGAGATTTACAAGGATGTTGCCTGGATTGGGGAGCATGCCTTATGAGAATAGGTTGAGAGAAATTGGCCTTTTCTCCTTGGAGCGATGGAGGATGAGAGGTGACCTGACAGAGGTGTATAAGATGATGAGAGGCATTGATCGTGTGGATAGTCAGAGGCTTTTTTCCAAGGCTGAAATGGCTAGCATGAAAGGGCACAGTTTTAAGGTGCTTAGAAAAAGGTACAGAGGAGATGTTAGGGTTAAGTTTTTCGCACAGAGAGCGTGGGTGTGTGGAATGCACTGCTGGCAACAGAGGTGGAGGTGGATACAATAGGGTCTTTTAAGTGCCTCTTAGATAAGTACACGGAGCTTAGAAAAATAGGATATGTGCTATGGAAATTCTAGGCAGTTTCTAGAGTAGGTTACATGATCGGCACAACATTGTGGGCCGAAGGGCCTGTAATGTGCTGTAGATTTTTTATGTTCTATGTTCTGTGATAGATAGGAGCTACAGAAAAGGTGGTCACCCAGAGCTGCTGGAGACAGGTAGCTGGGTGACTGTCAGGAGAGGGAAAGAGTTTCTGATTTCTGAATCTTTGGGATATCTTCTGGGGAAGGCATGACCTGTACAAAAGGAAAGGGTTACACCTGAACCCGAGGGAGACCAATGTCATTTTGGACAAGATTGCTTAAACTGTTGGGGAGGGTTAAAACTAACTTGGCAGGGGGCTGGAAAACAGAGTTATGGTGTTGAGGATGGGGCAGTTGGTGCACAAGAATGTGCAGTGTGTAGTGAGACTAGGATGAAGGACAGGCTGATGATAGGGCAAAATTGCAGTCAGTGGAATGAGTTGCAGAGTAACAGGGGGACAAGATTGAAAAGGGTAATGAAATCAGGACAGAAGGTGTTAAATCTGAATGCACACAGTGTATGAAATTGTAGCTCAGTTAGAGATTGGCAGGTATGACACTGTAGGCTTAACTAAGTTGTAGATGAAGGAAGATTATAGTTGAGAGCTTAACATCCAATGATACACATTATAACAAAAGGGCAGGCAGATAGACAGAGGGAGTGGCGTGGCTCTGTTGGTAAAAAATCAAATCATTAGAAAGTGGTGACATAGGATTGGAAGATGTAGAATACATGTAGAATTAAGGAACTGGAAGGGTAAAATGACCCTGATGGTAGTTATGTTCAGGCCTCCAAACAGTAGCCAAGATGTGGGCTACAAATTACAATGGGACATAGAAAATGCATGTCAAAAGAGCAATGTGATGATAGTCATGGGGCATTGCAATATGCAGCTAGATTGGGAAAATCATGTTGGTGCTGATATTAGATCTGAAGAGAGAGAATTTGTAGTGCAGCTTGTTATTGAGCCCACCAGAGGACCACTTATTCTGAATAGGCTGTTGTATGATCAACCTGGATTTGATTAGGAAGCTTAAGGTAAGTGAACCATTAAGGGCCTGTGATCATAATATGATAGACCTAATTCTGCAATTTGAGAGAGAGAAGCTGAAGTTGGATGTATCAGTATTACATAGGACATGATAGAGAAGCAAGCCAAAGTTGATTGGAAGGGGACACTAGCAGGGATGACGGCAGAGCAGCAATAGCTGTAGTTTCTGGGAGCAATTCAGAAGGCACAGGATAGAAACAACCCAAAGAAGAAGTATTCTAAAGGCAAGATGACAAACTGTGGCTGACATGGGAAGTCAAATCCAACATAAAAGCAAAAAGGTAGGGCTTGTAATAGAAGAAATATTAATGAGAAGTTAGAACATTGGGAAGTTTTTAAAAAAACCAACAGAAGGCAACTAAAAAAGCCAAAAAGGAGTGAAAACATGAAATATGAAGCTAGTCAATAATATCAAACAGGATACCACATATTTTTCCAGATATATGAAGAGTAAAAGTGAGGCAAGAGTAAATATTGGACTGGGGGATAATGATACTGGAGAGAAGGTAATGGGGGACAAGGAAATGGCAGGCAAACTGAATAAGCATTTGCATCAGTCTTCCCTGTGGAGGACACCAGCAGTATGCTGGATGCTTAGAAGTGTCAGAGGGCAGAAGTGAATGCAGTTGTTATTACTAAGGAGAGATGCTTGGGAAACTGATAGATCAGAAGTTAGATATGTCGCCTAGACCTGATAGACTACACCTGAAGATTCTGAAGGAGGTAGCTGAAGAAAATGTGGAGACATTAATAATAATTTCTAGATTCTGGCATTGTTCTGGAGGACTAGAAAATTGCAAATAACACTCTACTCTTCAAGAATGGGAGGAAGGCAGAAGAAAGGAAATGATAGGCCAGTTAGCCTGACCTCAGTGGCTGGGAAGATGTTGGAGTCGATTGTTAAGGATGAACTTCTGGGGTATGTTGGAGGCACATGATAAAATGGCAAAAGACAGCATGGTTTCCTTAAGCCAAAACTTGCCTAACAAATCTGTTGAAATTTTTTGAGGAAATAACAAGGAGGAAAAACAAAGGAGAATAGGTGGATATGTCTAATTAGATTTTCAAAAGGCCTTTGACAAGGTGCCACACATGAGGCAGCTTAGCAAGGTAAGAGCCCATGTGTGTGGCATCCGTTAGTCTTGTGAGACCATAGATCTGTGCCCTCTCCAGGGCGCAGGCCTGGGCAGGGTTATATGGAAGACCGACAGTTGCCCATGCAACAAGTCTCCCCTCTCTACGCCACTGATGTTGTCCAAGGGAAGGGCAAGGGCTGATACAGCTCGGCACCAGTGACGTCACAGGAGTTGCCAGAGCAAGACTGAAGGCAACATTGGAGTGGCTTAGAGCCTCCAGCACCGGATTTTGTCCTCAGGGTTTACTCCCGAAGCCTTTCCCATGAGTGGGTATGGCTGCAAGGCAGCAGAGGTTTGAAATCAGAGTTTTCCCTCTCTTAGATGGACTGCCTTCCCAGGCTGACGAGCTCCATCTACCCGAAGCACTGGTTTTAAGGCACCAGGACCCACCTTTGCCCCTTCTCCTGTCAGTAGAAACAGTTTTTTTCTTTTATATATTAACAAAATATACTTCATTCAAAAATAAAATTATTTACAATGAACCATTCAATGACTTTCAATCCTTTACAGGCATTTCCACTACATTTAAAGAGCAACAGAAGATAACAAAAAAGGCAATACACCAAGAAAAAAATGAGGTACGAAGGTAAACTAGCCAAAAATATAAAAGAGGATAGTAAAAGCTTCTTTAGGTATGTGAATAGCAAAAAAATAGTTAAGACCAAAATTGGGCCATTGAAGACAGAAAGGGGTGAATTTATTATGGGGAACAAGGAAATGGCAGATGAGTTGAACAGGTACTTTGGATCTGTCTTCACTAGGGAAGACACAAACAATCTCCCAGATGTAATAGTGGCCAAAAGAACTAGGGTAAAGGATGAACTGAAGGAAATTAATATTAGGCAAGAAACAGTGTTGAGTCTGAAGGCTGATGGTCTACATCCCAGGGTACTTAAAGAGGTGGCTCTAGAAATTGTGGACGCATTGGTAATCATTTTCCAATGTTCTATAGATTCAGGAACAGTTCCTGCAGATTGGAGGGTGGCTAATGTTGTCCCACTTTTCAAGAAAGGAGGGAGAGAGAAAACAGGGAATTATAGACCGGTTAGCCTGACGTCAGTGGTGGGAAAGATGCTGGAGTCAATTATAAAAGAGGAAATTACGACACAGTTGGATAGCAGTAGAAGGATCAGTCCGAGTCAGCATGGATTTATGAAGGGAAAATCATGCTTGACTAATCTTCTGGAGTTTTTTGAGGATGTAACTATGAAAATTGTCAAGAGAGAGCCAGTGGATGTAATGTACCTGGACTTCCAGAAAGCTTTTGATAAAGTCCCACATAGGAGATAAGTGGGCAAAATTAGGGCACATGGTATTGGGGGCAGAGTACTGACATGGATTGAAAATTGGCTGGCTGACAGAAAACAAAGAGTAGTGATTAATGGGTCCCTTTCAGAACGGCAGGCTGTGACCAGTGGGGTACCGCAAGGTTCGGTGCTGGGACCACAACTGTTTACAATATACATTAATGATTTAGATGAAGGGATTAAAAGTAACATTAGCAAATTTGCTGATGACTCAAAGCTGGGTGGCAGTGTGAAATGTCAGGAGGATATATGACACAAAGCTGGGTGGGAGTGTGAAATGTCAGGAGGATGTTATGAGAATGCAGGGTGACTTGGACAGGTTGGGTGAGTGGGCAAATGTATGGCAGATGCAGTTTAATGTGCATTCTTTGGTGGCAAGAACAGGAAGGCAAATTACTATCTAAATGGAGTCAAGTTAGGAAAAGGGGAAGTACAACGAGATCTAGGTGTTCTTGTACATCAGTGAATGAAAGCAAGCATGCAGGTACGGCAGGCAATGAAGAAAGCTAATGGCATGCTGGCTTTTATAACAAGAGCAATTGAGTATAGGAGTAAAGAGGTCCTTCTGCAGCTGTACAGGGCCCAGGTAAGACCCCACCTGGAGTATTGTGTGCAGTTTTGGTCTCCAGATTTGAGGAAGGACATTCTTGCTATTGAGGGAGTGCAGCGTAGGTTCACAAGGTTAATTCCCGGAATGGCGGGACTGTCATATGTTGAAAGATTGGAGCGACTGGGCTTGTATACACTGGAATTTAGAAGGATGAGAGGGGATCTGATTGAAACATATAAGATTATTAAGGGATTGGACACACTGGAGGCAGGAAGCATGTTCCCGCTGAAGGGTGAGTCCAGAACTAGAGGCCACAGTTTAAGAATAAGGGGTAGGGCATTTAGAACAGAGATGCGGAAAAACTTTTTCACCCAGGGAGTGGTGGATATGTGGAATGCTCTGCCCCAGAAGGCAGTGGAGGCCAAGTCTCTGGATACATTCAAGAGAGAGTTAGATAGAGTTCTTATAGATAGTGGGGTCAAAGGATATGGAGAGAGGGCAGGAACAGGGTACTGATTGTGTATGATCAGCCATGATCACAGTGAATGGCGGTGCTGGCTAGAAGGGCCGAATGGCCTACTCCTGCGCCTACTGTCTATTGTCTATTCTATATATTTCCACACTTTCAGCCACTCATGTAGCAGTCTGTTGGTTCATCTTTACACACCGTTGTTGAGGGGTAAACACCCCACCGCCCTACCCCTCCCACTCCCATGGGAGAAGAACCCTAAACCATGGTCCTTCCCCACCGGGCCCTTGCGATGGCTGCACCAAGTTTCAGTGCATCTCTCAGCACATACTCTTGCAGCTGAGAATGTGCCAGTTGGCAGCATTCTCCCACGGACATCACCATGTGCTGGTAGACCATCAAGTTTCGGGCCGACCAAAGAGCGTCTTTCACCGAGCTGATGATCTGCCAGCAGCACCGGATGTTGGTCTCTGTGTGCAAACCCGTAGATCAGAGAGTCAGTTCCACCAGGCTTAGAGGCTAAGCCACACGAGAAGGTCAGGAGTTGGACTTGGTTGTCAGAGGCTATTTGAGGTGCAGGCTGTGAGGAGCACTTTTAGGTAGAGGGAGCTTGTCCCTACTACCAGTCCTCGGCTTGACAATCTTGGAACCAGAAGAGTCCATAGTATTCCAGGAAAGATACTAGCATTGGTAGAAGATTGGCTGACTGGCAGGATGCGAAGAGTGGGAATAAAGAGGACCTTTTCTGGTTGGCTGCCGGTGATTAATGGTGTTAATCATGGATCAGTGTTGGGACTACTTCTTTTCATGTATATATGAATGGTTTGGATGACAGAATTGATAGCATTGTGGCCAAGTTAGAGCATTGGTTGATTGGCAGGAGACGAAGAGTAGGAATAAAGGGAGCCTTTTCCGATTGGCTGCTGGTGACAAGGGGTGTACTGCAGGGGTTAGTATTGGGACTACTGCGTTTTATGTTGTATGTCAATGATTTGGGTGATGGAATGAATGGCCTTGTGGCCCAGTTTGTAGATTATTCAAAGAAAAGTGGAGGGACAGGCAGTGTTATGGAATCAGGGAGGCTGAAAAACGACTTAGACTGATTAGAAGAATGGGCAAAGAAGTGGCAGATGGGAAGCAGTGTTGGAGAGTGTATGGTCATGCATGAAGATACAAGGAATAAAAGAGTAGACTATTTTCTAAACAGGGAGAAAATTTTAAAAATCTGAGGAGCAAAGGGAGTCGGTTAACTTGCAGGTTGAGTTCTGGTGAGGAAGGCAAATGCAAGTTCATCTCAAGAGGACTAGAATATAAGAACAAGGATGTAATACTGAGGCTTTATAAGGCACTGGTGAGGACTGGCGTACTGTGAGCAATATTGGGCCCCTTATCTCAGAAAGGATATGTTGATATTGGAGAGAGTTCAAAGGAGATTCATGAAAATGATACCGGGATTGAAAAGCTTTCTATATGAGGAGTATTTGACGGCTCTGGGCCTGTACGTGCTGGAATTTAAAAGATTGAGGGGAAATCTCGTTGGAACCTATTGAATGTTGAAAGGTCCAGAGGGAGTGGATGTGGAGAGGATGTTCCCTATAGTGGGGGAGCCTGGCATTAAAGACGGAGTAGACTCAATGGACCAAATGGCCAAATCCTGCTTCAATGTCTTATGGCGTAAATCTGTAATTGAATAATAACCCTAATAGAGTCAATGAAAGACTACACCAACCGGAGCATTCAACCAGAGTGAAGAAAACAACAAACAGTGCACACACAAAAACAAATAAATCATACAAAAAACAAATAAGCAATAAATATCAGGAACATGAGATGAGGAGTCCTTGAAAATTATTATTATTATTATTCAAAAATACACAGGTACATCGAAATAACAACACTTATAATGCCTAAAAAAAAATTATCTTAAAGATCGAAAATGTTTGTAAATATAAAAAACCCTTACTAAGCAAGAAAAGTGAGAAAAAAAAAGAACCCATGGAGGGCTCAACCCTGGAGCCATGGTTCATACAGAAAGCTTCTAAAAATAAACATCAAACTGCCAACAAGAAGAAAAAATACATCAAAACAAAATTTACACTGAGATCGTGGAGGAAATCTGATCAGTTAACTGAAATGATAGTAACGAGCAAATGAGCCCCATCTCTTCTCAAAATCAAATAAAGGTTCAAAGGTTTGACTTCTAATTTTCTCCAAACTGAGACACAACATCACTTGAGAGAACCATTGTGACAAAGTAGAAGCTGATATATCCTTCCATTTCAACAAAACGGCCCTCCTAGCTATCAATGTAACAAACGCAATAACATGTTGGTCAGACAGAGAAATACCATGAATATTTTGAGGAATTATTCCAAAAAGCACAGTCAATTGATTAGGTTGTAAACATTTTGAAGATGGGACAGGTGAAGTTAAGGAAGATTATCTCTTTCATTCAAGAGCCTGATGGTTGAGGGGTAATCGCTGTTCCTGAACCTGGTGCTTTGAGTCCTGAGGCTCCTGTACCTTCTTCTTGATGACAGCAGTGAGAAGAGGCAGATCCTGGATGGTGGGGGTCCCTGATTATGGATGCTACTTCCCTGTTTTGGATGTTTCATATTAATGTGCTCAACAGAAAGGAGGGCTTTACCCATGATAGACTGGGCCATATCCACTACTTTTTATAGGGTTTTTTGTTTAAGGGCATTGCTGTTTCCATACCAGACTGTGATGCAGCCATTCAATATACCCTCCCCTACACATCTGCAGAAATTTGTCATAGTATTAGGTGTCATGTTGAATCTTCACAAATTGCTAAGGAAGTAGAGACACTGTCATGCTTTCTTCATAATGCACCTCTGTTTTAGACCCAGGACATGTCCACTGAAATAATAACACTGAGGAATTTAAATTTGCTCATCATCTCCACCATCAATCCTCTGATGAGGAGGGCTGATGGACCTCTGGTTCCTCCTCCTGGTCAATAATAAGCTCTTTGGTCTTCCTGACATTGTTGCTGTGGGACCACTCAGCCAGATGTTCAATTCTTATATACTGATCTGTCTCCACCTTTGATTCGGCCTGTTGCATTGCCAAACCTGAATATGGCATTGGAGCTGTGCTCAGCCACATGGTCATAAGTGTAAAGTGAGCGAGCATACTCAATCTGGGTCTGGTTCTCCTTCACACTCTTAATGCTGCCATAACCAAATTATGGGTTTCCTTGGGCTGCATGATAGTGATTCTCTTCTGAAACCCTCTCCAATACGGCCACAAGAAACCACAGGTCAGACAGTCTGCCATTAAGTTGATGCCAG
The DNA here is from genome assembly GCF_030144855.1 of Hypanus sabinus. NCBI lineage: Eukaryota > Metazoa > Chordata > Chondrichthyes > Myliobatiformes > Dasyatidae > Hypanus > Hypanus sabinus. The sequence continues at coordinate 31,381,455 of NC_082722.1, forward strand.
TGTCATTAGTTCTGAATCCCAGTCTTTGTCCCAGGGAGAGTTGGAGCTTCTAAAGGCAGGGGCAGCACTTGATATAGGAGATATAGGGCAGAGGCATGAGACAGGAGGGACACATAAAGACTATGGGAGAGGGGTTGATGGGGTGAAATACAGCCGGAAGCTTGCCTGGCCACTCTGCCTGTAGTTGAGCAGTGGACTGTGTCCCATTCAGTGTTCAAGCACAGTGGAGAAACACGGTTTATCAGGTTTATCATCACTGGCATATGTCGTGAAATTCATTGTTTTGTGGCAGCAGTGTAGTGCAATACATAAAAATTACTACATGTTATAATTAGAAATGGTTTGAAAAAAATAAATAATTAGCACAAAAGAGTTTATTGGTTCATGGATCATTCGGAAATCTGACAGTGGAGGGGATAGAAACATGTGTCTTCTCCCTGATGGTAATAATGAGAAGAGGGCATGTCTCTTGAGGTACTGCCTTTTGAAGATGTCTTTGATAGTGCCAAGATGGAGCTGGCTGAGACTAGGACTCCCTGAATGGGTATTAGAACAACACAGGAACAACCAGATAAAAAGCAAATCAATCCTTCCTACCTAAACCATGTCCTTATCCCTCCAACTTCCTTACATCCATGTGCCTATGCAAATATCTTTTCAAAACCGCTAATGTATTTGCCACTACAATCATACCAGGCAGCACTTCCCAGGCATCCATGACTCTCTGAGTAAAAGAAAACTTACCCCTCACATCCCCCTCTCACCTTCAATGGATGCCCTCTGGTATTAGACATTTCAACCCTGGGAAACAAATGCTCCATGCCGACTCTATCTGTGCATCTCATAACCTTATAAGCCTCAATCAGATCTCCTCTCAGCCTCCAACACTCCAGAGAAAACAACCCAAGTTTATCCGGCCTCTCATGATAGCACATGCCCTTTCATTCAGGCAGTATCCCGTTAAACCTCTTTTGCAGCCTCTCTAAAGCCTCAACATCCTTACTATAGTAGGACAAATTCTTCAGTCTTTTATGACTATGAGGTAACCAGGTCACCCAAGAAGTAGAAGACTTCTTGGGTGGACCAACACCAGTCACTACCAAATATCTGAAGACTGGTGGGACAAGGCAATGGTGTTTCCCCTCTGCACGTTGGGAATCTCAACATCCCAAGCTTGGCTGACATTGGGAGTTGTTACCACATGGCCTAGGCTGAACTATGGTTTGAACATTAACCTTTCACTGTCCAGTGGCTGCTGGAGCCAATTACTCATCCAATCCCACAGAAAGGAGGGGAAGGTCCAGGAATTTCTGGAGCTGTCCAGCTTCAGGATGATCTCAATGTGGTCATCCAGCTTCTCGGACAATACTTTTACACCTAGGGCAGCTATAACACATAAGAGGAGAGACAGAGAGAAAGAAAGAGTGGGACAAATAGAGAGATAGATAGAGAAAGAGCAAAGAGAATGTGAAGGAAGAAGAGAGGAGAGAAGCTAGAACAGCAGGCAGGAAGGAGGTGTAGGAGAAAGGCAGGCAAAGAAAAAGTGAGGGAAGATGAGGAAGTCGGGGGAAGAGGTTTGGAAAGGGAGAGACAAACAGAGAAACACGGAAAGAGCCAGCAGAGTCTGAAAACAGAATGGTGGAGATCTTGGACTCAGATCTACCTACTTACTGCCTTACTCCTCTCTCCTCGCAATATCTTACACCAAGGAACTGGGTCAAGCCAAAAGAATCTTAAATTATATCATTTGAGGTTATTCAGAAATCATTCTCATTGAACCAATCCTAATTAAAGGGAAATTTGTTTACCCTTAGAGCATTCAAATCATCAGAGTTCTCTTACTGATTAAACATGCAATTACAAGTACTGTTATATTTTGTAGTTGTACAACTAATCATAATAATATATTTTTAAATATCTCTACAGCCTTAATGTTTGTTTTGCCCTATGATAAAGACTGACATCATACCATGCTTCCCAGACACATGTGCCCACAACCCCTTAACTGATGCTGCTAGGCCTGTTTAAACATGCCTGGACAATTAGATTAAAATGCAAAAGGTGCATGGCACATTTGGAGGAGCCCAACCTGACCCCTTTCGAACGTGATTATTGGACACTGTACTTTCAGGCAGAGCAGTGCAAGTATAGTAGCTACCTTGGTAAAAAAAAATAAACTTTTCCTTTAGTCTTTACATTGCAATGTGTCCTCAAGCCACCATTTCCCTTTTAGTGGCCTGAAGTGCTAACTTTCAGTACACCACAGTTGCATTTGAGGTCATGGGTCTCAAGAACTGTCACGTGTGTTTCTTCGGCAAAATCTACAAAGTGGATTTTCAAGCATTTGATATCAAGTAATTGGACCAAATCAACTTTAGAAAATTTGCTTTGGATAAACTACAGAATTAGCAGATGACAGTTCAGTAAAACAGTTCTGTATGATTTTAAGGTAAACTGGCTTGAAAAATGAATCAGGTTCGCTTGTTAGTTAAAAAAAAATTCAAATTCTCTCAGCAGAATGAAATGAAAGGAACAATAAAGGGACAACACAGTTAAGACCCTGTGAGACCAAACACACTAACTGCTCAGCAGTCCCGGAAAATGGTTATTTCCTAGGGCGGGGGTCGGCAACCTGCGGCTCCCGAGCCATTTGTGGCTCTTTCACCTCTGTGCTGCGGCTCCCTGTGGCTTTGGGAAATAATTGGTCAGTATTTAATTAAAATGTATTTTATGTTAGTTTGTTAGCTTTTGAAATGTAATTCTAAATTTGAAGATTATGGTGATCTTGTACAATCTAAGTGTGGCGACACATTTCCTGCCACATCCGAAACGGCTCACAATTAGCCAGCATTCCGGCTAAGGGAGATAGCCTACGGGGGTTTGTGAGTACGCGTCTTTTGCAGCATCTGCGTCCATGGGGGCTGGGTTGAGGGAGGCTTAAAAGCAAGGCTGTTTAGTTCGAATAAAGCTATCTTTGACTGCAGTTTACTGACACCGCTACAACGTGTTTTTATCGCTGGCTGTCCAGACGGAAGGTGCTGAAACGCTTTGTCGCGTGTCTGGAAGAAGTGAAAACTTTCCTGGGCAGCAAAGGGCTCACCTTTCCTGAGCTGGAACAGCCAGAGTGGCTGGAAAAGCTACACTTCATGGTAGACATGACAGAGCACCTGAACACGCTGAACACAGCTCTTCAGGGGAAAGGACGCACAGCCCTGCACATGTTGGAGGATGTCTTGGCATTCGAGCGCAAGTTGACAGTGCTTGCCAGAGATTTACAGAAAGGCACTTTGTCTCACTTCCCCAATTTGAGAGAGTTCAAACAAGGTCACGACATGATAATTTCGGAGTATTTACATTCTGCAATCATCGCAATGCAAACATCGTTTGGGAAACGCTTCTGTGAGTTCAGAGAGGAAAAAAACACATTATCCTTCCCGGTCACTCCCTTAAGCATCGATCCTTCCCTACTGAATACGACTGCATTGGCAGGTGTGAGTCAACCTGATCTTGAGATGGAACTGGCCGACATAGCCGACAAAGACATATGGGTGTCCAAGTTTAGACGCTTGACAGCAGACCTTGAAGATGTTGCCCGTCAGAAGGCCGTTCTTGCTCAGAATCACAAATGGAGTGATATTGAAAACCTTCCAAAACCGGACAAACTTGTGTTCGAAACATGGAATGCTATGCCCGACATTTATGTAAACATGAAAAAGTATGCGCTTGGAGTCCTGTCGATCTTTGGATCCACATATGTATGTGAGCAGGTGTTCTCCAACATGAACTTTATTAAAAACAAACATTGCGCACGCCTCACAGATGACAGCTTGCGATCCTGTGTAAAGATGAAGGTGACGTCATACAGCCCTGATGTGCAGACGCTGTGCGCTGAGGTCCAGGAGCAGAAATCCCATTAACCAAGTATGATAAATATTTTAATTGCCTATTATTTTACGTATATTCATATGTTTTCATTGTTCAGTGAAATAGTCCTTTTATTTTTCAGGTTGACAGCTGGCTGACGTTATTTTTGGTTTGCTGCTGGCGGCAAATTTAAGTTTGGCGTTTTTCATAAATACAAGAAGGACTCAAATAGACGTTGAGTATTTTACTTAAAAGTAACCTTCAACCCAACGTCTTTTTTTCGGAGTTCAAAATGTTTTTGTTGCATGCAGAAATGTAATTTCATTTTCTCTGCAGGAGTTCATCAATTTCATAAATGCAACACATTATAGTTTGTTTATACATAGCATAAAGGCAAAACAAAACGTTGTATGCAGTGTTATTTCATTTTAAATGTCAAGCGGGTTTTGCGGCTCCCAGTGTTTTCTTTTCTGTGGGAAACGGGTCCAAGTGGCTCTTTCAGTGGTAAAGGTTGCTGACCCCTGTCCTAGGGTGACGGGCAGGCTATAGATTAAATGGGAGGGTGGAATACAGACTGTGCATTAGTTTTAAAATCAGGAGACCTGTATCAAAGTTATCAGTAAGAACACATCGGTGAAAAATTGCCAGCATGTGAGTAACTGACATGTAGGTGCTCATCCACCATTAATTATATGCGTGTGATTTATATTTTTAGCTATTTCTGATGGTGTTTGTGGAATTTCTCACTAAGATGATGCCAGCAGGAAATCCACTGGTCTGTAGGTTACATAATTTTTCCCTAGAGGCAAGTATAGACAATAACCATATAACCATATAACAATCACAGCACGGAAACAGGCCATCTCGGCCCTCCTAGTCTGTGCCAAACTCTTAATCTCACCTAGTCCCACCTACCCGCACTCAGCCCATAACCCTCCACTCCTTTCCTGTCCATATACCTATCCAATTTTACCTTAAATGACACAACTGAACTGGCCTCTACTACTTCTACAGGAAGCTCATTCCACACAGCTATCACTCTCTGAGTAAAGAAATACCCCCTCGTGTTTCCCTTAAACTTTTGCCCCCTAACTCTCAAATCATGTCCTCTTGTTTGAATCTCCCCTACTCTCAATGGAAATAGCCTATTCACGTCAACTCTATCTATCCCTCTCAAAATTTTAAATACCTCGATCAAATCCCCCCTCAACCTTCTACGCTCCAATGAATAGAGACCTAACTTATTCAACCTTTCTCTGTAACTTAAGTGCTGAAACCCAGGTAACATCCTAGTAAATGTCTCTACACTCTCTCTAATTTATTGATATCTTTCCTATAATTCGGTGACCAGAACTGTACACAATATTCCAAATTTGGCCTTACCAATGCCTTGTACAATTTTAACATCACATCCCAACTTCTGTACTCAATGCTCTGATTTATAAAGGCCAGCGTTCCAAAAGCCTTCTTCACCACCCTATCTACATGAGACTCCAATGGAAGGAGATATTGAAATGTCAAGGTGACTTTATACGTTACACCTTCTCCTACACTGGGCTTTGTTGTGCAGTTAACTGTCACTGGATTGTCTTCTATGCCCAGAGTAAAGATTGCATCCCGCTACACCTCGCTGCAGTTTGTTATCATGTTCATCTAGTGAACATACCCATTGGATCAAAGTACTGCACTACAGGTGCCTGAGAAACCCCAGGAGCAGCAGGGAAGGGCGCTGGATCTTCCTGGGAAAAAGAAGCAGGAACATTTTAACAGAAAAAAATACAGGTGAAAAAACATGTTGCAAAGTACAGCAAAACTTCATAGAGTCTGATAAAAAATATTTTTGGAAGGTTTTGCGAAGTGCATGATTTCAATTTCCTGTGAATATCAAATGTGTTATTTTTACATTTGGATTACAGACTTCAACATATCTTCATGTAGGGTCTTTACCCAAAATGCTAACGGTTTATTTTCCTCCGTAGACTCTGCCTGACCTGCAGAGCTCCTCCAGCATTTTGTGTGCGTTGCTCTGAATTTCCAGCATCTGCAGAAACTCCTGTATTTGGTAGTTTAGTTAGGTTAACTTTATTGTATGTACTTCCGAAAATCTTCCAAAATGATGCTTCCCTATACAGGGATGTACAAGGATTGCTCCATTTTTTAAAAGAAAGTAGCAAACTGAGCTTCATGGCAACCCTCACAGATCATAAATGTGATAAATCACTGCTTCAAACCATGACCACAGTGCTGTTTCCCATTTGTATCCAAGCACTAGCTTGCATGATGGGAACTGATTTGATTCTTGTTTCCTGGTAACACTCCCGAAGAACCAGTTCAGCCTTGGTGACGTAATATTTTCTCTTAAAGGAGAAAGTGGGCGAGGGCATCCCTGAATGAAAGGGTGACAACAGTGTTTTGATTCAGCAGACTTAATGCAGAGTTCGGTTTCAATGAAACACCGTCTGCTTTTCTCACCTGCTTGGGTTCCTTTATTACCTCTGAAGGGTGTTGGCTGTGCCATGTGAAATTGAATGGGCTTTGCTCATCGAGTCAGTACACTCTCTTTCCTTCAGTTGATTCTGGAATGTTTGATGTTTATCACTGAGAGTCTAAGGGTTGCTTGTAAACACAGTGCGGGTCTGTGCCTTCCTTAGGAAATTGTATAACCTGCTATCATTTTGAGTCATTCACACAATGAAGGCTCTTCATAGGCGTGCAAAAAGGAGAATGCGGCATGCCGGAAGAGAGGAAGTCCTGATGCATACAAGAAGGACGCAGGGACAGTCTGATAAGGGTAGGGGCGTGTGGTGAACTACATATACCTGTCTGGACACGCCCCCCCCCCCCCCTGCTGACTGCTCCTCCCACACACCCCGGTATGAAGGCGATTGGAGGCACTGCTCCTTCCTCGGTCTCCAGGATGTCGTGTGGTGGTCGCATGCTGCTTGTGCTTTCTTCCAGCCAATAAAAGCCTACCTTAACTCACATCTCCGAGAGTTATTGATGGTGCATCAGGGCACAAGTAGGAAACAGGGTATGGAACAAAAATTAGGATAAGGCTTTTGCAGAGTAGAAAGACCAGAAGAGATTAGTTGGGCAGAGTGGTCTCTTTCTATGCTGTGGATTTTTTGGTTGAATGGCTTGGTGTTGTTAATGATCATAATTACTGTTTATGAAAACAATAATGCTAACTGGATTATTTTTCAAAGCAAAAATATTCCCTAGAATTGATATTTATCTCCAAGGTCTTGGAGATGCCTGGCGTTTTTTAAGTGGTTGAAAACACCCTAAATGTATTGACTAATACATTTAGTCGAATGTGATGGTGAAATACAGAAATGCTGAGGAGATATACCAGGGTGCTACCCGGATTAGAGAGCTTGTCTTATAAGATGGGCGAGATAGGGCTTTCCTCGTTGGAATGAAGGAGGTAAGAGGTGACGTGATAGAGGTGCATAAGGTAATAAGAGTCATAGATTGAGTGGACAGCCAGATTCTATTGCAGAATAGAACCAATTCTGCTCAATGTGACAAAAGAGCACCTGGATTTTAATCTGGCAAGTAAATCACAGATACTGTAGTTAATGTATTTTATTGAAAGAATGATATTGAACAAAGTTGCTTCATTCTAAAAGTTAAACATTGCAATTATCTCTGCACTTGAAGATGACATTTTGGCACAAAACATTATGGTTTTAGAGTCGGTGGTGAGATGCTCTGCTCATCACTGACTCACAGTAGAGTAGCTCCCACAGCATTCGGATCATTTGTGTGAAGTCCCAAAACCAACACTGGCAGTGAGTCTCCACCCTGCAGTAAGGCCTTCTGTTCCTAAATTCAGTCACATATGGGCTGGGTGGACCAGAACAAAGATCATCCATAAAGCTGCGGAAAAAGTTGATGCCAGATAAGCCAAGCTATCAGATCTGTCAAAACACGATGAACATTTTTGAATGGTTCTGGCACTTAGAACTAACCATTAAAATAAATTCTAAAACAATTAAAAATGAATCAAACTATTAATAATGGTTGGTAAGAATTGTGGTTTTCCTCTATTTAAGTTTTTCGGTAGTGACCTCTATCCTGACCTGTGTTTCCAGTGGACTCCTCAACATGTCCAAGAGCTGTCGCAGTGTTGCACACCATCGCATGACTCCATGAATTCATCAGTCGAGCACAATCATTGCAAAAATACCACAAACAGTTGTCATGAAGTCTGGCTTTTCCAGGTCCATATGCATATGCTCTGATATCCAGACCATCCGTGCACATAGATGGGGAAATGTCTGCTGTTCATTGAGGATTTCCTGACACTTCATTGCAAGGTTCCTGCAAAATTATGGAAGTGTTATGGCACAGAAGGATTGTTAGAGAAAGGTTCAGCTGGAGGAACAATATCCCATCTTCCATCTGGGCACGTTGCAGCCTTCTGAGCTTAAATAAGTTCAGATAAATCATTTTTTCTTTCTATTTGTATCATAAATAGTTATTTCTACTGCCACTCTTCTGGCTCACCATACTTTTGTTATTATTTTTGCATAGTCTGGTCTGCTGGTATGTCCCACAACCTTACTGTCTGCAACACAGCACACGGACTCTCCTCCGTGACAGTGGTAACGCCAAGAGGGCACGTTCCAGACGGATGAAGATACATAATGATGGATGTGGTCTTTCTGAGACACCACCTCTTAAAGATGTCCACGATGGCGGTGAGGCTGTGCTCATAATGAAGCTGGCGGAGTGTGCAACCCCGTGCAGCCTCTAGCAATCCCGGCTGTGGTGCAGCCTGTCAGAATGCACTCCAGACTTGCAAGAGACTTTGGTGACAAACCAAATCTCCCCAGGCTCCTAATGAAGTGGAGGCGCCGGCGTGCCATTTAACTGTGCGCATCAATGTGTTGGGCCCAAGACAGACCCTCTGGGATGTTGACGCACAGGAACTTGAAGCTGCTCACTACTGACTCCTCAATGAGATCTCGTGTGTGTTCTCCCGACTTTCCCTTCCCAAAACCCGCTATTCGTTCCTTGGTCTTGATTATGTTGAGTGCGGGGTAGTTGTTGTGACACCATTCCACCAGCCAGTCTATCTCACTCCTGTATCCTCTTTGTTCATCAGCATCTCCACTTTATTTCCAGCACCTTATTGATTCTTTATTCATCAATGTCTGTTCAATTGCACCCACAAGTTCAATGACTGTAATATCATTCCATTAAAAAAAATTATTTCGGATTTTAATTTATAGTTATACTTTAAATACTTAAAATATTTAAATTCTGAATAACACATAACCTCTTTATTCTGGAATCATTTTGGAAGCAGCCCTGGTATTGGCTTGCAGAAGTTCATCACTTTCAGTTGCGAGGAATTGCCGCAGCTCGGGGCTCTTGTGCATGACTCCAGCACTGCATATTTTCACAGAAGCGACTGGCAAGTGGTCGAACACAGCTCTGAGATGTTCACACGTGCGCAGAAATCCCAACGGTTCTGGCAATTTTTGCAGGGAATTGTCAGCGGATGCACAGGTAAAATCCAAACCCAGGCCAATAACTACGCTAAGTTACTAGGACTGCTTTTGATTTCAGTGAGTGTATTCCCTTCATTCCAATCAGCTGTTTTGTTTCTACATTCTTCAAAACATTCATTTGCTCAAGCATAATACAGATGAAGGAATTCTATACCTCTTGTTCCCCTTGTTTCAGAGAAATGTTAATCACTGTAATAAGAAAGCAAAAAGTTTGTTTCCAATAGTTTTTGGTAATCTGGCATGCCTCAATCAGACATTTAAGGTAGACACTGCAACCCTCTTGTTTAACACCAAAACAATACATTGATTATTGAAGGGAACAGCCCCGTGAGTATTAATCAATGCATCAATTACTAAGTAACTAGTATCCAACATAATAAATAACAGCTTTAATGATTTCCCACCTGATGCTCTCTGAGCTATGTTGCATCTTCTCTGCATGTTTATATCCACAGTATTGGTAATATGTCTGGACATTTTAAACATCCTCTTCTGTGTCCTATTCATTTAACATTAATCTATCAGGATAAAATCCAATGATTATTCTTATACCTTAGTATTGCAGCAAACTGCAACATTCAGAATATTGGTTCTTTATGGAGACAGTGTGGAGGAACAGAAATCAAGATGCTTGAACCAGATCCACGTAACAATGGAAGTGATTCCCTGCTCAATCACCTGGTGTAGCTGTTGTTAATCACGAGACAAGTCCTAATAACAATGTGAAATCATGCAGAGATTGTCCCTTGTTGGAAACTTGATAAATCCTGCGAGTTCTATTTGTGATAGTATTGCTTCTGTATCCAAAATGATTATGATCTAGTAACCAGGTGGACAATATGTTGATTTTGGGTATTTACGACATGCAAACAACCAAAGGGAACTTACCCTCCTCTGCCATTTACTCAGCTCTAGTGATCAACGTTCTCATTCTTTGACCTGGTGGACAATTTACAAAAACACCAGAGAAGATCCAGAGAAAGTTTGCAGATCTTTGCAAATTTCTGCCCAGTGAGTTGGGGATGCTCAGCTTGATGAAAACACATCTTAGGGGCAAACGATGATAATCGTTGATTTCAATTCAGCTTGACCGGTCATCAAGAGGTATTTGTATCAATGCAACTGGAATGGAGATAGGGAGCCAAATCAGAGAAAAATAGTAGTAACCCTGAGCAGATCAGTGAGTTGTCAGACTGAAGTTCATCGTTGGAGAGACAGGTCTCCCTGTGCTAGTATCCAAGAGACTTCTTGATGATGGTGCTGGACTATCAGAGGAAGCTCATGTGGTTACAGGAAGAATGCATAAACTCTACATAATTAATAGCGGAGGTCAGTTCTGAATCCAGGTCATTGGAGATGTGAGCCAACATTTCCCATCTGTGTTACTGTCCCACCCAATCCACACAAAACTCCCGATGCAATTTTCATTTTGAAGATGTTGTACTTCAGCTCCTGCTTACCTTCTAGCTCTTCTATTTCCAAACGTCACATTTTTAGATAAGCAACAATAACTAAAACTTTGTGAAGTGTCACCTTACACTTGCAGAAGTTATTTTCTGGTGCCAGCAGGTATATTGGCAGTAATTAACAAAAGGAACACTTTAGAATAGTCTGGCAGCTGATCCAGCTTTCATTCAAAAATGTACACAGATTAAATGCCCCCAAGTCCGTTTCTGCGTGACATTTGAGAACAGCTTTGTGCTGAGTTTCATTTGTACCTACCAGTGCAGTACAGCAACATCACTCCACCTGGTGCACTTCAGCAGTGAAGCTGACAATGAGATGGCATCTTCCCAAAATAGGCCGCAACACCTGTCAGGTGGCAATTTGTGCATTTATGCATTTGAAGCTCTCGCGGCAATGTGCCCAGGTATTCACAGCAATGTACGTTGAGACAACCTGCTGCTGGAAGATTTTGTTTCAAGAATATTTTTTATTTGAAAATATTTACAGGAAACATGATATAATTGGATAACATCTTTCTTTCCATTTGATGCACCATCACACCAATATATTCTCTAACAGTGTGATGCACCATTAATAACTCACACTGAGACGTAAGGCGAGATATCGGCTTTTATTGACTGGAAGAAGGAACCAGGAGTGAGTGTCTATCATACAATGTCTTGGAGACTGAGGCCGAGCGTCAGGCCGCAGATCTCCTTTATACAGGGGCCTGTGGGAGGAGCCACAGGAGCAGTCAGCAGGGGCGTGTCCCGACAGGCACATAGTTCACCACACAGTGCGTCTGTTTCCTCTGAAAAATGCACCCTTCAAGTGTTTGAGAGGCTGTTTGGCAGGACCCAGCCTCTCAGTGTTCAGTGCCAGCAGCCCTTTTGTCTGTGGTCCTACCCCCACAGATGCTTTATAGTGGCTGCGCTGAGCTTCTGGGTATCCCACAGCATTTACTACCTCTGCTGCCTGGAATGTGGCAATCGGCAGCACCCACCTCCCGACATCTCTTTACTGAGAGCAGTACAGCATAGGAACAGGCCCATCAGCCCATCTAATCTGCACCAAACTATTCTGCCTAGTCCCTCCGACTCTGGACCATAGTCCTCCATACCTCTTGCATCCACTTACTTTTCCAAATTTCTCTTAAATGTTGAACTCAAACCCGCTTGCATCGACAGCTTGTTCCACACTCACATTCGGAATGAAGAACGTTGCCCTCAGGTTCCCCTTGAATATTTCACCTTTCACCCTTGACCTATAGCCTCTAGTTGTAGTCTCCCCCCCCCCACACCCCCCAACCTCACTGGTAAAAGCCTGCTTGCATTTACCCTATCTATACCCTCATAATTTTGAATACCTCTAGCAAATATCGAAAATATCAAATTACGTTTAAAGACCAGCAAGTGTCATCAACTCAGTAAAATGCACACTTCCATTTGGCCAAAACTTTTTGGTGTACTGGTGCAAGGAAATGTCAAATTGTAGGACCTGAGGAGCAGAACTGAACTCCTGTCACGCTTTGGGCATTGATACCAAGATGGGAACCAAATGAATACTCTCTGCAGTTCTATTTGTGTGAAGTAAGAGCAAATTGGAACACAATGAGTAGATGTTTATTTTGAGATAAAAGTTTATTTACAGATCGGGGGGACTACTTATTGCTGCAAGACAGTTACATTGTCTGAGAAGCATGAACGCTATTACCAGTCTGGTTGTTAATTGGATCATGAAGCAAAGATACACTGTCAAATTCCTGGAGGAACTCAGCAGGTCAAGCTGTATCTACTGAGGGGAATAAAGAGTTGTCTTCTCGGGCTGAGATCCTCCATCAGGACAGGAAAGGAAGGAAACGAAATTGATGTTTATGTCATCAGGTTGAAGGCTACTCAGACGGAACATAAGGTTCCTCCAACCCGATGATATGAGCAGCAATTTCTCAAACTTCTATTTATTATGCCCCCTTCCTCGTTCTGGTTTTCCTCTCACCCCTTCTCTTCTCTTCACCTGCACATTTTCTCCCTCATTCCCTCTCCCCTTTCTGCCATGTTCCAGTGTTTTCTCCTATTAGAATACTTCCTCTTCACCCCTTCATCTCTTCCACAGATCACCGCTTAATTTATCCCTCCCTGCCCCCCCTCCCTACCTCCCCCCTCACCTAATCTCACATTTCACCTGCCAACTCTGCGCTCCTTCCACCCCCCCCCCCCACCTTCTTATTATGGCTTTTCTCCCTTTTCAGTCCTGATGAAGGGTCTTGGCCTGAAACGTCGACTATTTATTCCCTTCCGTAGATGCTGCCTGATTTGCAAAGTTCCTCCAGCATTTTCTGTGTGTTTCTCAAGATTCCCAGGATCTGCAGAATCTCACGTGTTTAAAACATACGCTGATTCAGAGATAGCAGTATGTTCCATTCTCAAAGACACCCTGCTTCTTTTTTTAAAGGCTGGTGCTAACCAGGTAATTTATAAACAGCAATATTACTGAATAACTACTATAAAACTAGAATAAAAACTGAAGATGTTGGAATTGCTCTGTAGGTCAGTGAAAGTTTGTGGGGAGTTAACGTTTCAGACTGACCTACTCAGAAACTGTGTCCAGTGCCTGGCATCTTCCTAATCTTACTGGCTTTGGTGCTGAACCCACATTCAAGCTGTTTGGTTCTGGAAATGGTTAGTCAGTTCAGACACAACCTCGTGATTAAGACTTGGTTAATCTTCAGTAGGAACGTCAGGGCTTTTGTCAACAGTTCCAACCAGGTATCTGAAAATCAAACCTGTTGCGTTTTTCCACAATTTTGTTTTTATTTCAGCTGAACATCTCTTGGTTTTACAAACTGCTTCAATGGTTTATTCCTCCCTCTTGTCTGAGTCCAGTTTGCTGGGTGGGCTGAGAACATGCTGGAAACTGTTTTCTTTCTGCTGAACATCACAGTGACACTTCAGCTCCAGAAACCAAATTTTTTAACCTTCTTTTCACCATGAGTTCTTCACGTATACACATTGGGATAATGCGTGGAATTTCAGTAAGAAATTGGCCAAGACATGCTGCATGCTGAGGTCTTCAGCATTTCTTTAATTATTCTGACTGAAGTCTTTCCTTCCCCATACCAAACCAGATGATCAGAGGAACAAAAGTGTGTTTGACACTATTCCATTACATAAAGTTTGCAAACAAAGCGGACCAAACCTAAACAGAAGGAAGTTCCACAGTTAAGATGAAAGTGAAAGATTAGTTTTATTTGACACGTGTACATTGAAACACTGAAATATGCAGCAAAGTGTGTTGTTTGCCTCAAATCAAACCAACCAGCCCACAATGTGTCATGATCACTGTGACCCCCTCTGAAGGTGATGGAATCCATGGCGATGTGGGACCATGGATGTCGAGGGACCAATGGGGTCACAGGAGTCTAAAGGGCCATTGGTTGGAGGAATTGGCCTCGGAACATTGAGGGCAGGCAGTGAGGAACTGTCGCACATCTGCAATCACGGTGGGCCACCAGAACCGGCATCACAGAAAATCCAGAGTCCGTCGTGCGCCCGGATGGCCGGAGAGGGATGAGAAGTGGGCTTACTGGTGTGCCTTAGAGCGCATGGCCATAATCACACACGTGTGTTTGTCAGGTGTGTTGGCTGGAGCAGGCTCGCGCTGGAGAGCTTGGAGGATCAGGTTCTCAAAATCCCAGACAATTGGAGCAAGGATGAAATGATGGTCTGAGGGTTGATCTCTCAGTTGCGTTGAAGTGTCATGACAGGGCATCCGCCTTCGTGTTCTTGGAGCCAGGTTAGTAGGAAATGATGAAGTTGAATTACTCAAAGAAGAGGACTCAGCAAGCTTGAAATGGGTTGAATTGGCAAGTCTGATGAATGGATATGTGGTTCTGGTAGGCAATCCAGATCAAGAAAGGCTCAGTGTTCCCCATCAGCCAATGTCTTCATTCCCCCAAGGCTCAATTACTATGTCTCTTACTCCATAACTGTGAGAGTTGAACTTGCATGAGAAGAAGGCACAAAGGTGTGTCTTCCCATCATGTCCTCGCTGGAAGAGAATGGTCCTGGTGCCCATGTGTCCACCTCTTCCATAACATGTCCAGAGGGGTTCAGATGGTGGAGAATGGGATCAGTTGTTAAGCGCCCTTGAGCTCCTTGAGAGCGTGGCTTATCTGTGATTTGGTGATTCGATGAGGAGCAGCAATTTGCCTATAGTTCCTGATGAAGCAGCCTTGGAAGTTGGAGAAGTCAAGTAGTGCTGTAGCAGCTTGAGGGAGTACGACTGGGGCCATTCAATGATGGCATGCACTTTCTCTGGGTCCATGTTTAAACTCAAAGTTCAAAGTACATTTATTATCAAAGTGTGTATACATTATACAACCTTGAGATTCACCTCCTTACAATCAGCCACCAAACAAGAAATCCAAAAGAACCTATTTTAAAAAATCCAACATACAGCTAACGTGAAGAGAGAGAGGAGAGAAAAACAAACTGTGCAAGCAATAAAAGCAAACAACATTCAGGGCAAAAAGTGAGTCCTTAGACAAGAAGCCTGGAAGAAAGCAGGCCCGCAGCCTCAGCCTCAACTAATCACGCAGCAGAGCAAAATGTCATGGAGCCCGCTTACACAAAGCTCAAAACAGCCAGAGCAGGCCCACAGCCTCAGCCTCAATTAATCACACAGCAGAGTAAAATGTCATGGAGCCTGCTTACACAAAGCTCAAAACAGCCAGAGCAGGCCCGCAGCCTCAGCCTCAATTAATCACACAGCAGAGTAAAATGTCATGGAACCCGCTTACACAAAGCTCAAAACAGCCAGAGCAGGCCCGCAACCTCAGCCTCAATTAATCACACAGCAGAGTAAAATGTCATGGAACCCGCTTACACAAAGCTCAAAACAGCCAGAGCAGGCCCGCAGCCTCAGCCTCAATTAATCACACAGCAGAGTAAAATGTCATGGAGCCCGCTTACACAAAGCTCAAAACAGCCAGAGCAGGCCCGCAGCCTCGGCCTCAATTAATCACACAGCAGAGTAAAATGTCATGGAGCCCGCTTACACAAAGCTCGAAGCAGCCAGAGCAGGCCCGCAGCCTCAGCCTCAACTAATCACACAGCAGAGCAAAATGTCATGGAGCCTGCTTACACAAAGCTCGAAGCAGCCAGAGCAGGCCCGCAGCCTCAGCCTCAACTAATCACACAGCAGAGCAAAATGTCATGGAGCCCGCTTACACAAAGCTCGAAGCAGCCAGAGCAGGCCCGCAGCCTCAGCCTCAATTAATCACACAGCAGAGCAAAATGTCATGGAGCCCGCTTACACAAAGCTCGAAGCAGCCAGAGCAGGCCCGCAGCCTCAGCCTCAACTAATCACACAGCAGAGCAAAATGTCATGGAGCCCGCTTACACAAAGCTCGAAGCAGCCAGAGCAGGCCCACAGCCTTGACCTCATTGCAGCAAAGAGCGGAACAAATGTCATGGACCAGTGACCCTTGCCTCTGGCCCCTACACCAGGCCTTTTCAATCCATCTGGCCTGGCGTTTAAGTCATCCAAACACCAGGCGGCTCCTCGCTCTAAGACCTGGACTCTGTTGCAACAATACACTCTGGGCCTGGACTCCAATGCTATATTTCAGCCCATACTTGACCTTTCCAAATCGGCCTGGTGCTTAGCTCAGTCGAACCTCACCCTCGTTTAGAGAGGCATGTTCCGAAACTCCTCCATTCCGACTTTTCTCTGCTTCAAATCCAACTCGAATTTGCTTCAACCTCGCTCTGACCACTTCTTCTCGAATATGCCTCGACCTTGCTCATTCCCACACACATCAACTCTCGAGTCAGCCTGGCCTTCGCTGGTCATTTCATTGTTCATGCAGTTACGAACTCTGTAACTGGGTCACTTACCAGCAAAGATAGAGAGGCCCGTTGAAGTCTGATGGTACAATTTTTAAAAGTATTTATTGAAAAAGGGGCACAAAAGTAAGATTAATGCAAACATACAGATAATATACGTCGTCAATACTAAATCTAAAAGCGTGGGCATAATAATAACCAATAAGAAATAGCTCTATCGTTGCCGAGGGGATAATGTATTGTCCGATGGAAATATAAAAGTCACTGTTAGTTCGTTCAAGCTGTAGCATTTTGGGTTTAAGAGAGATACGGTTTAAACTTGCCCAGGTCTTTTATGATGCCAATCCTTTGAGTCGGGGGAGTTGATTTCCCCGTTCTTAGCTAAAAGCCATTTTCCGTGGTACCAGCCACCAGTCCCAGGCAACGGAACTGAACGCACGTGGCCTCCTTCAAATAGCTTCCCGGTATTACAGGGTCGCTAGCGTTTCTTCTGGTGCGTCTGAGGGGCTGTTCCCACAGACCCTCTTTTATCCTGACTCGCAGGGTCCCAGATGTCAATCAGGTTGGGGGTGATGCAATCCCTCCCTCAACCAGCCCACTTTGCCTGAGGGCATCCACGAATTCTCGGGAATTCTGATCGCACCCCTATTTCAACGGGTCCAGACACCAGCTCACAATCCATAATGGCCTTATGTAAGGACACCATTTCTGTTCCTTTACTTATTCCCTTCACAGCTACCATCCTCGTCTTGTGACCAAATTCTAGTACCTTACTGCTGATCAACGACAGCTCAGCCCCCGTGTCTCTCCAGATCTGTACTGGAACTGGTGTGTCTCCCTCTCTCACAGACACGGTTCCGTGTGACAGACAAGTCTCAGACCCTTCTCGTACTCTGTCTACCCAGGGCTCTCTTGTCAATTTACTGATTACCACGGCACATCCGATAGGGACTGCTGCTTTCCCTTTTCCTGTCTCTTTCCTTGGAGCAAAGCACCGAGATGCAATATGCCCCACTTTCCACAATTAAAACAGGTCAAGCCCGGAAATCTCTGGCCGTCTGGCCTTTCCCCCTCAACCTTACCACTAGCTCCCGGCGGGACCTCTGCCTCAGACGGCAGACTTTCTCGATCGTTCCCACGGTCTCTCTGGGAACTTTCATTCGAGGAAAACTTTGTCTTGTGGGTTAGGGCATATTCATCTGTGAACCTAGCAAATTCTGAGAAGGACTTATTCGGCTTCTCATTCAAATACATCCGGATATCCTCCGAAACACAATCTTTAAATTCCTCAATCCGAATTAACTCCCTGAGACACCCATAATCCTCTTCCACTATCTCTGCTGTTCACCAACAGTCCAAGAGCTCATCCTTGTCATAGGCAAGGTATACGTCTGATTCCACCCTTTCTTTAAATTTCTAAACTTTTGTCTATACGCCTCAGATACTAGCTCATAACTCCGGAGAATGGCCACCTTTCCTTTGTCATAACTCTCCTCCTCTTCCTCCTCCATGGCCAACGCCGTATACGCCCGCTGTGCCTTCCCTTTTAACACACTTTGTAACAGCGCCACCCACTGACCTCTGGGCCACTTCTGATTCACTGCCACCTTTTCAAAAAGCAAGAAATAACTATCAACATCTGTCTCCTCGAACGGAGGTACTAACCTCAACGCTCGACTAGCATTGAACCGCTCCTCTCGGTCTGACCCCGGAACTCGTGGCTCTTGCCGTAACTTCTCCATCTCCAAGTCATGTTTCCTCTGTTTTTCTGCCTCCCTCTCCTTCTCGGCTCTTTCTTTCTCTTTCTCAGCTGCTTCCAGCTGTTTTAACCAAAGTTCATGCTCTCTTTGTTTCTCAGCTCTTTCCTGCTCCCGTTTCACCTCTAACTCCTTTAACTGGAGCGCACGCTCCCTCTCTTTCTCTCTCTCGGCTCATTCATTCTCCTTCTCAGCTGCTTCCAGCTGCTTTAACTTAATTGCATGTTCCAACTTTAATTTCTCCAACTCTAACTGAGCCGTCCCACTAGCTGGTACCTTTTCAGGGATATTTTCCAATACCTCAGCTGTAAACACATTCTTCTCAATATAATACTGAGTTATTGCCCTCCGCTTTTTCACTGACAACCCCTTCGCCAAATTTATCAAGTCTGATTTGGTGGCCGCCTCTAGCGCCTCCAAAGTTCGGTTTTCTATAAATTCACCCACGTCCATCTTTGCTGGTTTCCCACCTGGCTACCCGCGTAACCAGATCCAAGTTTTGGACTTACAAGCCCAATTCACTGGCTCCCCAATTTGGTATCAAATCCCGAGACGAGAACTCCACTTGTTACGAACCCCGTAACTGGGTCACTTACCAGCAAAGATAGAGAGGCCCGTTGAAGTCTGATGGTACTATTTTTAAAAGTATTTATTGAAAAAGAGGCACAAAAGTAAGATTAATGCAAACATAATAATAATATACGTCATCAATACTAAATCTAAAAGTGCGGGTATAATAATAACCAATAAGAAATAGCTCTATCGTTGTCTAGGGGATAATGTATTGTCCGATGGAAATATAAAAGTCACTGTTAGTTCATTCAAGCTGCAGCGTTTTGGGTTTAAGAGAGAGACGTTTAAACTTGCCCAGGTCTTTTATGATGCCAATCCTTTGAACCGGGGGAGTAGGTTTCCCCGTTCTTAGCTAAAAGCCGTTTTCCGTGGTACCAGCCACCAGTCCCAGGCAACGGAACTGAACGCACGTGGCTTCCTTCAAATGGCTTCCCGCTATTATGGGATCGCTAGCGTTTCTTCTGGTGCATCTGAGGGGCTGTTCCCACAGATCCTCTTTTATCCTGACTTGCAGGGTCGCAGATGTCAATCAGGTTGGGGCTGATGCAATCCCTCCCTCAACCAGCCCACTTTGCCTGAGGGCGTTCACATAGCACAGTATCTTCAATCCACAAATTCGTCTTCCAGAGACAATGGCCGTGTCCCGTAGCTTTATATCGCCGGGGGAACGAGACATTCCGCACGTCTCTCTCTCATTTCCTGGGTCTCCTGACCCAACACAATAGTGATCTTGCGATTCTCACAAAGGAGGGGGCTGCAGGCATAACAATGCCTTGGGGTGAAAGGATCTAACTCAAGAAGGAAACACTGGAGTATGGAAGTGGCAGTTTTTCTAATTTGCAGTACAGTTGGTTTACGAGGAGATGTTTAAAGACTGAATAGACATAACAAATGTGGGTCTTGGGGATTCTTGGAGAAGATGAGGGAATTGTCAAGGTAGATGACCACATACCTGTTTCAAAATATCAAAGGTACATTTAATGTCAGAGAAATGTATACAACATACATCCTGAAATGGTTTTTCTTCACAACTATCCACGAAAACAGAGGAGTGTCCCTAAAGAATGAATGACAATTCAGTATTAGAATCTCAAAGTCTCCCCCATCTCCCCTCCCTCCCTCCCTCCCTCGCATAAGCGGCAGCAAGAGACGATTCCCCTCCCCCTGCCAGCAAAAAAAATGCATCGCCACCAACCACCAAGTACTCAAGCATGTAGCAAAGCAATAGCAAAGACACAGACGTGCAGTACCCCAAAGACTGCTCATTCACCCGGTATTCAACATACCGCAGGCTCTCTCTCTCCCTAATAAGGGAGAAAGAGGTGTCTCCGTTTCACCGCAAGAGGGGAGACGTAACAAACAACTCACTGGTTTACAATGTTAGAAGTCCATTGCGTCACTGTTTCAGAGGTCTGTGCCCAAATGGGCACACAGCCATAGATCTTTTGGTTGAATGAAGCTGTTGTAGCACTTTGCCGATGTAGTCATTCATGACTTGAGTCTCAGGAAGGGAAAGGGGGATCATACGTCCTCGAGGAGGGGTGGTGCCTGGGAAGAGGTCAATTGAGCCGTTGTGTGGTCTGGAGGTGGTAGGGCGCTGGCTTCCTTTTTACTGAAGGCGATAGCTAAGTTGTGGTATTTCTTCAGGAGTTTGGTGTGGTCGAGGGTGTCCTCTGTCTCTACAGATTTATGGGGTGAAGTCACCTGAGCTTTTAGGCAGCTGGTCAGGCAGGTGGCAGCCCAACGCAGCAGTGGCCCGGATGACTAGGTGAAGCGAGGGTCACGTGTGGAGAGCCGGAGAGAGGAGTGCTGGGAGAATCAATAAAGAGGAATTGGTTTGATTCATGGTACCTTCTGATGCTCGTGTGCACGGTCTGACCACCCCAGACCCCAAGGGACATCCACCAGTGGCCATGATGTAGACAGGCTCAATGGGGAGTCCAAGCTGCACACGTAGTCCAGTCCAGGAAGTCAGCTGCTGATCCAGAATCCAATAGAGCCTCCAGTGCTCACAGAGCCCTTGGGGTGTGGAAGAGTACAGAGAGAGAGAACTGGGCTATGATGCTGAAACAAGGGGTCTGGGTGAGCTTACCTTCATCTCCATAGGCCGGTGCCATTCTTCTGGGCACAGTGGGCATTTGATGCGGGAGTGATCAGCTGCTTTGCAGTAAGCACACAAGTTGTTCCTCCACCAAAGCTCACACTCTTGGAGGGGTTAAGAGAGCTGTCCCTAACTGCATTGGTTCTGGCGATACTGCCAAAGAGGGGTCCTGCAGCCTGAACTGGTTCTGGCAATGGAACCGGGGCTCTGGCTGGTGATCTGGAGGGGCGTTCCATAAGATGCTTGTCAATACAGAGGGCCAGAGTGAAGAGGCTATTGAGGTCGATGGGCACCTCCCGGGTTCACAGCTTGTCTTTCAAACACTGAGAGGGGCTGTGACCTTAATGGGCCAGCAACACTTCTACATTCCAGATGCACTCTGGCACGAGGGTCCAGAGCTCTACAGTGTCGTCCAGCATCAAGAGAGAGCAGGTTAAAAGCACGCAGTATCGTAGCAGCAAATTCCTCCTATCTATTGCCGATGGTAGTTTTATTGTCCCAGTTAGCGGTGGCTGAAGTTGGAGCTCACCCACTCTAGAGGGATATGCCAAAGGCAAATTTGACTTGGTCCATCCATAAAATCCAGAGATGGCCGTAGCTCAAAGTGCAAGATGCACTCGGACAGGGAAGCTGTGGCATCAGGCTGGAATCCGTCGAAGCGTTCGGCCACCAGAATCCAGGGTTCTGTGCGAGGAAGTTGACTGGTGTGGGATTGCTGTAACGAGACGGAGAGTTGGTTGAGATTAGAGATGGCTTCCTGCTGCATCAGGATCATTCACTTGTTAAGTTGGAAGACTTCCTTTAGTGCACAAACTCTGCTGGGTCAATTGCTCATCAACTCATCCAGTCAGGAAATGTAGAGGAGTCTTGACCTAAACACAGAGCAGTGGAGGCAATTTAGCGGTGAGCAATCACTTTAATCATCGACTGCAAAATAACAAACCATGAAGGACCACAGAACAAGAGTGAATGGATACCTAACACAACAAGGTAACTTAAGGCTAGAGGGAACTGGCTGGTTCAATGGATGAACAAAAATTGTGGATGAGAGCAGGGTTTAATAGGCTGCAGGTGATGCGTTGGAAATGAGTGCCTCGTGATTCCTCTTAGCTGGGTGGAGACTGGGAAACTGGGTCTTCCACTGCAGGCCTGACAGACACATTATCCACCTTCATATCATTGATTCAACCACTGTAGCCATTACCAGTTCGGGAATTAATATCACTGTTAGCGATTTTTAATCTAAAGAATCTACTGAGTAGAAACTGATGAGTTTATTAATTCCAAACGACATCCCAAATGCTTCCTTCTGAATTTTCACGCTGCAGTGCTGCCTGTTTTTCTGATGTAAGGTGAAAGAAATGCTTTTAATTGATTTGTTCAGAAAATGTGGGTGTTACCAACAATGCTGGTTGATATTTATCGTCCCACACCAGACACCTCTGAACGAAGGAGGAATCCATGACTTTGGTGAGTCTGGACTCACATGAAAGCCAGACCAGGTTAGGTTGGAAATTTCCTATCCTTCAGGAGCAGGTGTGAACCGTTCCACAGTTACTATTTGTGAAATGAGCTTTATTTTTAATTTGTTTTTTTTTTAATTTTATCACTGGTATTTAAATTCTTCAGGTGCTGTGGAGTTACTTAAATTCATGTTAATGAAGCAGATCTCTGGACACTGATCCAGTAACGTAATCACTCTGTCATAAACCAGAGGTTTTACAGATGCTGGTAGTCCTGAACATCTGTTTCTACTCAGCAGATTTTTTACAGAAAATGCTGAAGGAACTCAGCAGGTCAGGATGCACTGCTTGCAAGATTTTATCCAACGTGCCCTGAAAATTCTCAGGCAAAGACTTCACCGTAAAGGGGGACACCATGTATGATATATGAATATGCCTACCCTGCTATTCCACACCCTCACTTCGGGAAGTCTGATCACCTGGCTGTACTTCTACTCCCTGAGTATAGGCAGAGACTGAAGACCGCAGCACCAGCAGTGAGGACAAGGGAAGCACAGGAGCACCTACAGGACTGCTTTGAATCGGTGGACTGGACTGTATTCAGGGATTCACCTTTGAATCTGGATGAGTATGCTGCAGTTGTTACTGACTTCATTAAAACCTGTGTGGATGAGTGTGTCCCTACAAAGACTTACTGTACATTCCCGAACCAAAAGCCGTGGATGAACTAGGAGGTACATTGTCTGCTGAAGGCTAGGTCTGTGGCATTCAAGGCCAGCAACCCAGGCCTGTACCAGAAAACCAGGTATGATTTGCGGAGGGCTATTTAAAGGGCAAAGAGGTTGGAGGTGACATCGCATGCACGGCAACTCTGGCAGGGTTTGCAAGACATTATGTCCTGCAAAGCGAAATGCAATAGTATGAATGGCAGCGATGCTTCACTACCAGATGAACTCAATGCCTTCTGTGCACGCTTTGAAAGGGAGAACACAACTACAGCTGTGAAGATCCCTGCTGCACCTGATGTCTGTGATCTCTGTCTCAGAGGCCGATGTTAGACTGTCTGTAAAGGCAGAAGCTCCCAATGGAGTACCTGGTAAGGCTCTGAAAACCTGTGCCAACCAACTAGAGGGAGAATTCAAGGACATTTTCAAACTTGCACTGCTACGGGCGCAAGTTCCCACTTGCTTCAAAAAAGCAACAACTATATCAGTGCCTAAGAAGAATAATGTGGGCTGCCTTAATGACTATTGTCCAGTAGCATTCACATTGACAGTGACGAAATACTTTGAGAGGTTGGTCATGACTAGACCGAACTCCTGCCTCAGCAACGACCTGGACCTACTACAATTTGCCTGTCGCCACAATAAGTCAATGGCAGATGCAATCTCAATGGCTCTCTACATGGCTTTAGAACACCTGGATAATACAAACCCCTCTGTCAGGATGTTGGTCATCGACTATAGCTCAGCATTTAATACCATCATTCCCACAATCCTGATTGAGAAGTTGCAGAAACTGGGCCTCTGTACCTCCCTTTGCAATTGGATCCTCGACTTCCTAACTGGAAGACCACAGTCTGTGCAGATTGTTGATAATATATCCTCTAGCTGACATTCAACACTGGCACAACTGGCAGAACAGTGCTTAGCCCACTGCTCTACTTTCTATATACACATGGCTGTGTGGTTAGGCATAGCTCAAATACAATCTATAAATTTGCTGATGATTACAACCATTGTTGGTAGAATCTCAGCTGATGACGAGAGGGCATACAGGAGTGAGATATGCCAACTAGTGGTGTGGTGTCACAGCAACAACCTGGCACTCAATGTCAGTAAGACGAAACAGATGATTGTGGAATTCAGGAAGGGTAAGAAGAAGGAACGCATACCAATACTCATAGAGGGATCAGAAGCAGAGAGAGTGAGCGGCTTAAAGTTCCTGGGTGTCAAAACCTCGAGAATCTAACCTGGTCCCAACATATCAATGTAGTTATAAAGAAGGCAAGGCAGTGGTTATACTTAATTAGAAGTTTGAAGAGATTTGGTATGTCAACAAATACACTCGAAAACTTCTATAGTTATACTGTGAAGAGCATTCTGACAGGCTGCATCATTATCTGGTATGGGGGGGGGGGGCTACTGCACAGGACCAAAAGAAGCTGCAGAAGGTTGTAAATCTAGTCAACTCCATCTTGAGTACTAGCCTACAAAGTTCTCAGGACATCTTCAGGGAGCGGTGTCTCAGAAAGGCAGCGTCCATTATTAAGGACTTCCAGCACCCAGGACATGCCCTTTTCTCACTGTTACCATCAGGTAGGAGGTACAGAAGCCTGAAGGCACACACTCAGTGATTCAGGAACAGCTTCTTCCCTTACGCCATCAAGTTCCTAAATGGACATTGAATCTTTGGACACTACCTCACTTTCCTTAATATAAAGTGTCTCTGTTTTTGCGCATTTTTAAAATCTATTCAATATATGTAATTGATTTACCTGTTTTTAAATTATTTTTTAATTATTATTATTTTTTCTTTTCTATATTACATATTGCACTGAACTTCTGCTGCAAAGTTAACAAATTTCACAGCACATGCTGGTGATAATAAACCTGATTCTGACACAGGAGAGATTCAATTTATGCAATTTATGCATCCCTTTGATCCTGGCAATTTCCTGCACAAGTCTCACCAAATTGGAAACACATAACCCTTGTTGGTTTTCATAAGCAAACCCAACTTTGTCCATCCAGTTCTTTCTCAACGACTGTTTAGAAAATATGGGACTGATCTGAGATTACAATAGACCAGGTTTTCACCTGTTTTTTAAAAAATTCGCACATGGAAACCTGTTATACCGGTGGAGCTGTTCCTGAACATGTCATCACACCTGCCCAATAATATGCTAAGATATGACTTTAATCATGAATGCTACAAAATATGTTTCCAGTCTAGTCTGAGTTAGTGCTTAGCCATGAAACTTTACTTGTTTTCATAGTTGTTTGCACTTAACAATCCTTTCAACCCCACTGTGGATTCCATTTGTCCCAATTCCTTTACAGCAGAGTTGACTTCCAGTTTAATAATGCTTTCCATCAAATTTAACATAGTGAAAATGCTGGAGCAAGTCATTACTAAACAGTCTGTAATAATATCAGTTCAGACGTTATCACTCTGATCGTTAAACAACCCTTTGCTCAAACATTCTGTCAGTTTGCATCGATACTCATTTTTGTACAGATAATCCAGTTTATCATGGTTAGAATGGTGTTCTGAAATATGACATCTTCCTGTCTGTTGTTGTTTCAGAATTGCACAATTCTTTTATTTTACTTGTCTTAGACTTGAATCAGCAGGCTGAAGAAATGTGATCTTTCTTTTGACAACTTGAACAACTTGTCTTTTAACTGACAGCAATGATAGCAAACAATTGAAATGGGGGCTGTAGCACTATTCAAACTTGCTTTATAGCCTTGGACCTTGCTGTGTCACTCCAACTGTGAATTATGGATTAGCATTCACCTTGGGTAAACAACATTCTCCAACATTCTTGGACACCAATTTCATTGAAACATCAATTTTACTTGCAGGTTCAAATCCATGTTTTCCCTATTCCCGCCCTTTAATGGATAGTTTCATGGGCAAGTCTAAAAGAAAACTTATTACACAAGGTACAATCCTTCATCTTCAAGGATACTGCCTGGTTTAAAGAAAAACATCTTTATTCATCTGATACCTGAGGAGGACGTTTCTCAAGCTCTGTCATACACACTTGGTGTTCCTGTTGCAGTCAGACAGGGCAGTCATGTTGTCCCACTCCTACTTTCCAATGGCTGGCTGAATTGAGAACATGAAGTAGCCCAGTGACTTGCCGCTCGCCTGCTCTGCAAAAAATCAGTTTGCTGTCATGAATGACTGGAGTTGCATACTCCTGATGTTTAGTTGTGACTGAAATCAGGATTAATATCACCAGCATATGTCGCGAAATTTGTTGTTATGTGGTAGCAGTACATTGCAATACATCATAATAAAAAATTTCAGATAACGGTAAGAAACACACACACACACACACAGTTAAATTAAGTAAGTAGTGCAAAAAGAGGAAAATAAAGTAGGGTGGTAGTGTTCATGGGTTCAATGTCCATTTATCAATCTGATGGCAGAGGGAAAGAAGCTGCTCCCGAATCGTTGAATGTGTGCTTTCAAGCTCTCTGATGGTAGTGATAAGAAGGGGGCATGTCCTGGGTGATGGAGATCCTTAAAGATGGAATGACATTTCTCCTTGAAGACGTTCTGGATGCTGGGAAGGCTCCTGCGCATGATGGAGCTGACTGAGTTTACAACTTTCTGCAGCTTATTTCGATCCCTGTGCAGTGCCCCCAACCCCATACCAGACGGTGATGCAGCCAGTTAGGGTGCTCTCCATGGTACATTCACAGAAATTTGCAAGTGTCTTTGGTGACATACCAAATCCCCTCAAACTCCTAATGAAATATGGCCGCTGTCATGCCTTGGTTGTAACTGCATCAATATGTTGGGCCCAGGATCGATCCTCAGAGATGTTGACACTCAGGAACTTGGAATTGCTCACCTTTTCCACTTCAGATCCCTCAATGAGGACTGGTGTGTGTTCCCTTGTCTTATCCTTTCTCTATGTTGCATCCCTAAGTCCATACAAATGCATAAAACTTGATCAGAAAAGGGCAAAAGAATTAATATACATTTATAAATTATTTAATGAAGCAACGAGCTAGATCATACTTGTGCAAACTGCACCTTTTATTTGCCTCTTACATGATGCCTGTGGCTGTACTTCCATTTAGAGGTCTGCAACTGTTCAACTTGCGTCTGCTCTGAACCAAGACGAAGCAGTCCACGAGCGGTGCCCGGGCCACAGGCGACAGCAACAAGTGCCCGACCCCTGAACTGCCCTTAGTGTCCTCAGACACTTGGACTAATAGAAGCCTTTCCAATATTTGAAGCTATCTCAATGTTCAGACGTTTCGTAGGTGAAGATCAATGAAATAATTAAAGAAATATAAAAAAACTAACGATTTGAAAGTAGTCAAAGAGTACTTAATTATAATAAAATGATTGAAAAGCAAAGCAATTTCCTTCATTTACCTTTTAAGTGAATGGTCCAGCTAAAGTTCAGGAGTCAGATAGGAAATGTACCCAGACTCCTTCTCTGAGAGTGAGCCCTGAAACAACTGTGCAGGTGAAGGCAGTGATTTGCTTATAAACACAACATTCGTAATTCATACTCCAGCATCCCCATGTTGTGGGTGCCTTATTCTGGATTTGATTTCTTTTCTCATATTAAGTTTAAAATGCTGTTTATATGATGGGATCCTGTCAAAGATTACACTGATTACAGTGCTGCACCAAGCAGCAGTAGACAAGCCTAATTCATGTTTCATTATATGCGCAAAATGATTTAACTGTTTTCTATCTCTCTGTCACTATTATTCTCCATCTAAAGTTATGGTTATCATAAATGAATAACACTGAGAAGTAGAACTATTTCAAACTTCTAAAACATTTAGAAACAAACAATTTTTGGAGCCCCGATCTGCTTCCTTTCAGTGAAGCAGGAGAAATTTATTAAAGTAACCTGAGCTGATAGATGATGAAATCCTGCCTCAGGATAAAAATGGGTGTGGGCACATAATTGGCGGATATTCAATGTACTGCTGGTGCCAAATTTATCTGCCTGAAGGTGTTAAGGTAAATGAAAACTGACAAATCATCAAGTTTCAGCTCGACAAGCCTTCGCATCCAAAACAGAATTTTACCATAATTCAGGATCTATAGGCATTAACCAAAAATAGCATTAAATCTAACATCATTAGCTTTGGATATTGGTAATTGATATGTTTTTTAACAAATCATAAAATAAAAGGTTTACGATTGAAAGAATTTTAAGCTGCTGTAATCTTACTGGAGTACACATCTATTTATTCTGTACCAGTTTTTGTCTGTAAATACAGCTGCTTTACATGCAGTGGCCACTTTATTAGGCACCTCTTAACCCTAGTAGAGTGCCACTGAATGTACATTCGTAGTCTTCTGTTATTGTAGCCCATCCACTTCTAGGTTTGATATGTTGTGTATTCACACACCACCATTGTAATGAACTGGTCTGGTCATTCTCCTCTGACCTCTCTCATTAACAAGGTGTTTTCTCCCACAGAACTGCTGCGGACTGGATGTTTTACTGTTTATCGCGCCATTCTCTGTAAACTCTAGAGGCTGTTGTGCATGAAAACTCCAGGAGATCTGGAGTTTCTGAGATACTCAGACCACCCCATCTGGCACCAACAATTATTCCACGGTCAAAGTCACTTAGATCACAATTCCTCCCCATTCTGAAGTTTGTTCTGAACAACAAAAGGACCTCTTGACCACGTCTGCATGCTTTTATGAACTGAGTTACTGCCACATGATTGGCTGATTGCATATTTGCATTGACGAGCAGGTGCGCGGGTGCACCTAATAACGTGGCCACTGGGTGTAGCTTTTGGATTGAATTGAAACATACTGGAAAGTAACAAGGTGCATAGATGAAAAGAAATGGACAAATATAGAAAAATAGGATCATGAATGTACCATTCAGAACATATCAAGTAGAACATAAAACTTCATAGCACAGTACAGGCCACTCAGCCCATGTTGTTGTGCTGACCTTTTAACCTACTCTAAGATCAAACTAACCCTTTCCTCCTACATTGTTGTTGTTATTGAGTCACTGTCGCCTCATGGCGACCCTAAGGGTAGTGTAGTTGTCCACAGGGTTCTCATGGCAAGATACGGAAGTAGATTGCCAGGCCTTTCTTCGGCGCAGATACTGCTTCTGCCCAGGTTGGGACCCGGCTGGATTCGAACACCAGACCTCCCACCTCGAAGTCCAGTGCTGTGCCCCTTTCTCCACCATAGCCCTCCAGTGCTGTGCCCCTTTCTCCACCATAGCCCTCCACTTTCCTATCACCCACATGCCTATCTAAGAGTTTCTTAAATACCTCTGATGTATTCAGCCTTTTGAGCTATTCAGTAAAATCATGGCAGATTTTACTAAATACCAACTATTTTAATACCAACTTCCCACTTCTCCCCGTATCACTTTCAAGAATGAGTCCTGGTCACTGGCAGTATCTTTATTTCAGTACTTTCAGTGTCATTAATCACAGCAAATGTAAAGCAAATTTAAAACCACAGCGATGATTCGGGGGTACAAAAACCACAATTCATACTTGCTTTGTTTTGGAGAATTCACTGTTGTTGAGTTCAATAGAAATAAGTGCCTCTGTAGCCAGCAGGCAAGAGTGTTTCTTGGCTTGGTTGTAGCAAGGTTGTAGCAATGGTTGAACAGAGAACTCTTCTCCCAAAGTTTCTATTTCTTGAAATATTGAGATCCTTAAAAGTACCAATAGAGAATAACACGTCCACAAAGACTCCCTATAAATCTGAGCAAACAAACGTCCAAAACAAAGCTTAATCAGTCAAAAATGATTATCTTGTCATAATTTGGAATTAAAATCAGAATCTGATTTGTTATCTGTGAGTTATGCAACTTGAAATGTTTTGCCTTTTTGCAGCAATACATTGCAAAGGCATAAAATTACTATAACTTAAAAGATAAATAAATAGTGCAAATAAAAGAATAATGAGGTAGCATTCATGGGTTCCTGGACCACTGCGAAATCTGATAGCAGGGAGGAAGAAGCTGTTTCTGAATTGTTGAGTGTGAGTCCTGAGATAGACTCCCTAGTTACGATTAAAAACATGAAGTGTGATAAAGCTCCTGAAAATTACAGTACTTGTCCAAGCACTGAAGGAGAACAGAGAGGAGGTATGGCCAATACTGGTAATCATAACAGAAGAATCAGTAGACACTGGATTTCTAGGAAATTAAACTCAGCCAATTTATGATAAATGTCTTTAAAAGGATAATGGATTAGTTACTTCTACCAGGTATTAAATAACTAAGTCTGTTTACTACACAATAATTTCTAATCAATAGAAGTCAACATGAATGCTGACGTGTTCCTACTTGGATATCCTGCTTGACTTCTTTGGGAAAGAAACATTGCAATTCTTACAAAGGCCTGGGCTTTCTGATTAGTGGCAAGTGAATAGTGTGATGTGTTCTTTACATGTACAGTTGTCTAGAGACGATTTATGGGTTCTGGAAACCCCATGTCAATACTTAGATAATCTGGACTCCATGAGAAAACGCAGAAAGCAGCCAAGTATTTCCTTAATTCTGAAAAGCCTAGATAGAGTGTACATTGAGAGGCTATTTCCTATAGAGGGATGGTCTAGGACCAGATGGCACTGCGTAAAAAAAAGAAGGACATCTTTTTAGAACCAAGATGAGGATTAATTTCTTTAGCCAGAGGATGGTGTACCTGTGGAATGCATTGCCACAGATGGCAGTGGAGGCCAAGTCATTCGGTATATTTAAAACAGAGGTTGACAGGTTCTTGATTAGTAAAAGTGTGAAAAGTTATGGGGAGAAGGTAAGAGAATGGGGTTGAGAGGATAATAAATTAGCCATGATGGAATGATGGAACAGAGTTGTTGGGCCCTGATTTGGCTCCTATGTCTTATGGTCCTCTAGACTTCATACTGAGGTAGGACCTAAACCAAGAGATACAAGGTAGAATTCAAAGCAAAACAAAGAAAGAGAAGGAAAGAAAAAACAAAGAGAAAAGAATGAAAGCTTTTTAGTTATTTAACTTTTAATGAAATAATTAAAATCTGTAATCAATAAGTATGTGTAAAAGCAGATACCTTTATTAATGTTCTTTTGCAGTAATTAAGACTGACATGGCTTTAAAATTTTAGTTACCCTGAATTAGTCAGACCCTAGACTTTTGCTCACCTATTAAGTGAGTACGTATTGTGACAGCAGTATAACACCTGACACTTTATTAACACAACAACATTTTTGGAGGAATTTGGCAACTCTTTTAAGAACTTCTCAATTTTCATTGGACAAGTGTGCTCACTGGTAGTTGGTGAATGATTGAAATTTGAAGGCTTTGGAATTCAATCAGAATTCAGATATATTCAAGGGCCATTTCTCTCTGAGTGAAGAAGCTTGGGGATCGAGATGGAGATGAGGACGAGGATTAGGATTTCTCATGATTAGTGTTGTTTCTGAGGTATGATCATGACCTTTTTATTCTTAAGCATTTTAAGTTTCCTGGTTTTATTCAGGTGCTGGATTATCCCAAAGGTAAAAGTAGCCTGTTTTTCCTTGGCTTCTGTCTACTCCACTTTCTAGTGAGCATCACTTCAGAAAAAGTCACAGGAGCACCATGATCACAATGGAGAATATCATTTAGCTCCTCCAGTTATGATTCCAATGTCTCCACCGCTACAAGATGCCCTGCCCTATTTTAATGTCTGCTCCTACATTTTAGAGAGCTAAGCCTTTGCTTGAGTTCGTCCTATGGGAAGAGCAGGCTCATGGTTAACAGACAGAAGAAGTCATGGTTTCAGATGGATGGGTGTGAAGAGGAGCCCCTTGAGATGTCTGGTCATAATTGACTTAATTGCTTGCAGGTTCTCTTAAGAACATAAACAATAAGGATATAGGTGTGCACGCCAGGGTAACGCTAATAGAATCAGATGTTTTGATTCATTGCCAAGAGAACATAATGAGTGAAGCTTGCTGCAGTGTCTTTGTATACTTCCTATCTATAAAGTTTCATGTTGAGTTTCTAGAGAAATCCTTAATCCCTATCACTGAAAACTACAGCAGGATCACACTATGCTGGCCAAAGCTAGTTGACAGCTTCTACCAGAGGCAGAGTATTACAAGATCTCTGTACAATGGTAATTACAATAGGAAATAAAACTAGAACTTCCTTATCTTCCAAGGTCTTCTCTTTCTCAAAGAGCTAGTCTGTGTTGATGTCTCAGAGGGAACGTACGGAACACCGGAGATTGTTTCATCATTAAAAGTTGGGGTTAAAAAAACTCCTGAAGTAATCTGAGATGATTCATTCTTTGCAATTACATGTGTTCATTAAGGATGTTTATAGTATTTAGTCAGGTGGATTCATTAAGAATCCTTTCAATGATTAGAATGGCAAAACCTGAGAAATCACTATCAGTGATGTAGACAATAGACAATAGGTGCAGAAGTAAACCATTCGGCCCTTCGAGCCTGCACCACCATTTTGAGATCATGGCTGATCAACTACTATCAATACCCGGTTCCTGCCTTGTCCCCATATCCCTTGATTCCCCTATCCATAAGATACCTATCTAGCTCCTTCTTGAAAGCATCCAGAGAATTGGCCTCCACCACCTTCCGAGGCAGTGCATTCCAGACCCTCACAACTCTCTGGGAGAAGAAGTTTTTCCTTAACTCTGTCCTAAATGACCTACCCCTTATTCTCAAACCATGCCCTCTGGTACTGGACTCTCCCAGCATCTGGAACATATTTCCTGCCTCTATCTTGTCCAATCCCTTAAGAATCTTGTATGTTTCAATCAGATCCCCTCTCAATCTCCTTAATTCCAGCGTGTACAAGCCCAGTCTCTCTAACCTCTCTGCATAAGACAGTCCAGACATCCCAGGAATTAACCTCGTGAATCTACGCTGCACTTCCTCTACAGCCAGGATGTCCTTCCTTAACCCTGGAGTCCAAAACTATACACAATACTCCGGGTGTGGTCTCACCAGGGCTCTGTACAAATGCAAGAGGATTTCCTTGCTCTTGTACTCAATTCCCTTTGTAATAAAGGCCAACATTCCATTAGCCTTCTTCACTGCCTGCTGCACTTGCTCATTCACCTTCAGTGACTGATGAACAAGGACTCCTAGATCTCTTTGTATTTCTCCCTTATCTAACTTTACACCGCTCAGATAATAATCTGCCTTCCTGTTCTTACTCCCAAAGTGGATAACCTCACACTTATTCACATTAAACGCCATCTGCCAAGTATCTGCCCACTCACCCAGCCTATCCAAGTCACCCTGAATTCTCCTAACATCCTCATCACATGTCACACTGCCACCCAGCTTAGTATCATCAGCAAATTTGCTGATGTTATTTTCAATGCCTTCATCCAAATCGTTGACGTAAATTGTAAACAGCTGTGGTCCCAATACCGAGCCCTGTGGCACCCCACTAGTCACCACCTGCCATTCCGAGAAACACCCATTCACCGTTACCCTTTGCTTTCTATCTGCCAACCAGTTTTCTATCCATGTCAATGTCTTCCCCCCGATGCCCTGAGCTTTAATTTTACCCACCAATCTCCCATGTGGGACCTTGTCAAATGCCTTCTGAAAATCGAGGTACACTACATCCACTGGATCTCCTCCATCTAACTTCCTGGTTACATCCTCGAAAAACTCCAACAGATTAGTCAAGCATGATTTGCCCTTGGTAAATCCATGCTGGCTCGGCCCAATCCTATCACTGCTATCTAGATATGCCACTATTTCATCCTTAATAATGGACTCCAGCATCTTCCCCACCACCGATGTCAGGCTGACAGGTCGATAGTTCTCTGTTTTCTCCCTCCCTCCTTTCTTAAAAAGTGGGAAAACATTAGCCATTCTCCAATCCTCAGGAACTGATCCTGAGTCTAAGGAACATTGAAAAATGATTACCAATGCATCCACAATTTCCAGGGCCACCTCCTTTAGTACCCTAGGATGCAGACCATCTGGACGTGAGGATTTGTCAGCCTTCAGTCCCATCAGTCTTCTCATCACCGTTTCCTTCCTAATGTCAATCTGTTTCATTTCCTCTGTTACCCTATGTCCTTGGCCCATCCATACATCTGGGAGATTGCTTGTGTCTTCCTTAGTGAAAACAGATCTAAAGTACTCATTAAATTCTTCTGCCATTTCTCTGTTTCCCATAACAATTTCACCCAATTCAATCTTCAAGGGCCCAACATTGTTCCTAACTATCTTCTTTCTCTTCACATACCTAAAAAAAGCTTTTGCTGTCTTCCTATATATTCCTGGTTTGCTTGCATTCGTACCTCATTTTTTCTCCCTGTATTGTCTTTTTAGTTAAGTTCTGTTGTTCCTTAAAAACTTCCCAATCATCCGTCCTCCCACTCACCTTAGCTCTGTCATACTTCCTTTTTTTTAATGCTATGCAATCTCTGACTTCCTTTGTCAACCACTGTGGCCCCTTTCCCCCCTTTGAATCCTTCTTTCTCTGGGGGATGAACTGATTTTGCATCTTGTGCATTATTCCCAAGAATACCTGCCATTGCTGTTCCACTGTCTAGGCTATCCGTCCAGTCAACTTTGGCCAGCTCCTCCCTCATGACTCCATAGTTTCCTCTGTTCAACTGCAACACTGACACCTCCGAGCTGCCCTTATCCTTCTCAAATTGCAGATAAAAACTTATCATATTATGATCACTACCTCCTAATGGCTCCTTTACTGCAAGGTCGCTTATCAAATCCTGCTCATTACATAACACTAAATCCAGAATAGTCTTGTCCCTGGTCGGCTCTCGTACAAGCTGTTCCAAGAATGCATCCCGTAGGCACTCTATAAACTCCCTATCCTGTGGTCTTGCACCAACCTGATTCTCCCAGTTCACCTGCATGTTGAAATCCCCCATAACTACTGCGACATTACCTTTGCCACATGCTAATGTTAACTCCCTATTCAACTTGCACCCAATATCCATGCTACTGTTTGGTAAATCACTGTAGTGGTAAATCACCCTGTTCAAAAGCACTATATGAGATTCCTTGAGTCATAGCAAAGACTCGAAAGAGACAAAATGGTTTAGCTATGTGATTATACAGATCTGGAGAAACATAAATTTGTTCAGTGATCTGAAAGACCTGTCAACTAAAGGCTGTGGAACAAAAAATTTGGATCAAGCACAAGAAAATCTCCAAATGCTGGAAATACAAGCAACACACACAAAATGCTGGAGGAACTCAGCAAGCCAGGAGACAACTATGGAAAAGAGAAAACAGTCAATGTTTCGGGCTGAGATCTTCATCAGGTCTTGGCTCAAAACATTGACTGTTTACTCTTTCCTGGAAAAACTTTGGAAATCTCTGTTGGTGTTCATATCATAGCTGATAGTAGATAATGTTGGCACAGCTGATTAAAATCACAGTCCAAATCAAAGCTGGTTCCCAGAATTTTGGACGAAAGTGATAAAGGGTGACAAGGTGTTTTGAAAAATCCATCACTCAAACAAGTAGGCATGACTTCAAAGTTTCATAATCTGGAAATTGAATATGTGACTCAAGCTCAATAAAGGTCTTTAGGTCTTTTCTTTTGTTAACTCAGTGTAAGATCCTCAAAGTCCTCCTTTCACCTTTTGTGTCCTTATTGCTTCATGTGCTGACAAGCAGTGGCATCCATTGCAATCCTGGGCACTGCTTTGGTGAATCTGGTCCATGCCCACAGCCATGTGGAATGCCAGATGGGTTTGCTGAGTCTCAAGTTAGAAGCAACCTCATGTCCTTCATGAATCTCTAGTCTCTCCACCTTCTACAGTGCATCATTCCAGTGTGCACTAATTTCATCTGGAAGATCATTGTAGATTTAAAAGGCATTTAGAGGAGCACTTGAATCACTCAGGTGTACAAGAAAATGGACCAAATGCTAGGCCAAAGCAACACACACAAGATATTGGAGGAACTTGGCAAATCAGGCAGAATTGATGGAGGAGAATAAGCAGTCGACATTTTCGGCTTCATCAGGATTGGAAAGGAAGTGGGCAGAAGCCAGAATAAGGAGAGGGGAAAGAGTATAAACTGGAAGTGATAGGTGAGATCAGGTGACCCAAAGATATACAAACACGCTGGATGAACTCAGCAGGTCGGGCAGCATCCGTTGACTGCTCGTTTCAACGGATGCTGCCTGACCTGCTGTTCATCCAGCTTGTTTGTACATGTTGATCTGACCACAGCATCTGCAGGGTATTTTGTGTTTAGGTGACCCAAAAAGCCAGTTTATGTTCTATATCTCCCTCATCCTCAAAAGCATAGAACCTAACCAGCAATATGTCAGTTGTCTTTTGCTTGTGGGAAGCTTCCAATCAGACAGGAGTCCTGTATCACTATTAATTGGAACCATCTATAGGGACGTCAGAAAGCAAATCATGTCTTCCACTGATACTATAAGGCGACGGAAACAGGTGCTTCACTCGGTATGAGCTCTATACCCAAACTGACCTAACAAGCATTGCAAACCAGACATAAAAACTGCTAGATTCTGACTTAGTAAGCAGATAATGCACAGGAAGCTCAGGACTAGACAGATAGTCTAGTTTCACATTGCCGAGTTACTTTCTGCTGCACAATCAGTGGTGGAGAGGAAGGGCCACATCAGCCAGGCAGAATCAGATGCAGAACGTAATCTGCTCAGCTGACCATCCTACGAAATGAACAACAGGAATGTCGGCTGAGCACCCTCGTCAGGGTTGCAAGGTGAGAGTTAGGAGGAATCCCTCCTTCTGGTCCTCTCCCTGTGTCAGGGAACCATCTGCCCAACAGTTCCAAGCTATGAGGTTCTTTCAGGCTGGGAATTATACAAAGAAAATGTTAGTGAGTTCCAGACCTTAAAATCAGCAGGACATTCCATGTCCCCAGGCTAATCAAGAATAATATATGTTTCTGCTCCACTTCTCCTGTCTTCCTCGATCCAAATTAGGTGCTTGAGATGAATTAATTAGAACTTTTGGTGAAAAGTTGATTAAGTGTTTCCACCACATTACAACCATCCATTACTGGCACCAACCCTCAGAAATGGGAACTGCCACTGAAATCTTATCAACAATGGGAGACACACTTGGTAATGCAGTGGAACAAGGAACATCAAAAAACCTGAAACTCTACAATCATCTCAATCAGCACGTTGTGAAACTCTACCTTTCAAAGTTCATCACAACCAAGTTCATCAGGGCATTAGGAGCAAGCTCACAACCTGACAGGTGTAGACATGTACCTGACTGATTTGGCCATTGACAGTACCATTGACCTTTTATCGGTTAATGATATTTTGAGTTGAATGATTAAAGGATTATCTTATTGTACATGACACAAACATGACAACCATTTTGCACAGATATGTCCGCCAAACCATTGTGAGGTTCATTTTTACTCCTAGCTTGCAGTCCTTTCTATTAACTGCTTATATAATTAGACATACACTAATTATAAATTTATTAATGTGTATATTTCTGACAGCTGTTTGCTGTTTTACATTATCATTCTCTCCTACATGATTTTACTTGGAGAGGTTCAAAGTGCAAAATTAAAAATAAGTTTATTATCAAAGTACGTATACTGTATGTCACTATATACTATCTTGAGATTCATTTTCTTGCAGGCATTCACAGTAGAACAGAGAGATACAATATATATCAGTTTAAAAAAAAATTACACAAAGACTGACAACCAATGTGCAAAATAAGATAACTGGACAAATACAAACAAACAAACAAACAAACAAATAAATAAATAATATTGAGAACATGTTAAGTATGGAAAATCCAGGACATTCTGTATCACCAAATGGATTGCAGTGGAGCCTTTCCAATTCTAGAGGATTCATCAACCTTCACCTAAAAATCAGGAAGCTATTGTTAAAAAAGCATGTCTGGTGGTGTATGGTATATCTGTGCAGATATAATGGAGGAAATGCATAATATCCAGACCAACAACATTATTAATTCAGAAGAAGTATGCCCCAAGGTCAAATGGAGCTTCAAACACCATTGATTTTGTTGATGGTAATTCTAATAGAAAAGATGCCTCCTCAGATGTCTTTTCTGCAGGGCTTCAGTAGAGGGCAGAAGGAGCAGAGATCCAGGGTAAGTGCTGCCTGACATTTAACACACTCTATAAATCTTCCCCTTGCATTTACTTGAGGTGACATTACCAGGGTGTCTGGTTTTTGCAAAGCCTTGTATTAGCAGGATTCGGTAGGCACACGTCGCCTCATTTATTACATAATCAACATTTCTTTTCTCCATCTAATCAAAGCCAACTTGTGCAGTATTTCCTCAGTCCTCTGTTAAAGTATTATCCTCAATTGTGTGCCTTTGTGTTTAGAATGGGTCTTGAGCTTTCAATGTTTTGTCTTTTGTTTGCTTCTTTGAGTTGTGGATTTTCCAGAGGGTTTGTTGGCTTTGACGCAGAAAAGCACTGGGACCATAGGATAGTATTCTTCTGTTCAGTCTGTGGGCTGGCTGTTAAATAAGAGGGAAAAGTGAGTAGATTGGGCCTCCCTGGTGTGTTTGGGCATTGGTTGCTGCTGGGTAGGTGTGGAAATGGTGGGGAATGAGAGTAGAGGGTGGGCAACGTGAATGGGCCATTGGAAACAAAGTTGGACACTTAAAATCCAGGCCTTAGAGTGGCAATTGGCATGAGTGAGATCAAAGAATCAGAGGGTTCAGTGCCACGTGGAGGTTGAAATTGTTCAAAAGATCAAATAACTTAACACTGGGGTCCCATCCCAGTGCTGCATTGTGGAGACATTGTTCTGGGTTTGCCCAGCTATGGTTGCTCCAGGGACAACTTGGATTAGCTTCAACTGTGACATTCCAACAGGAATGGTGCACAGGGAATTGTGCAGAAGTGCCAAGGTGAATTATACATGAAATGGCTATTCAAATTAGTGG
The DNA here is from genome assembly GCF_030144855.1 of Hypanus sabinus. NCBI lineage: Eukaryota > Metazoa > Chordata > Chondrichthyes > Myliobatiformes > Dasyatidae > Hypanus > Hypanus sabinus. The sequence goes on from NC_082722.1 coordinate 31,420,668, forward strand.
ACAGATGCAAAATGCCTTAGATATAATCCCTGTTACATTTTGCACCGGGTAAAATTGATTTCAATTGCTGAAGTAAACAGTTAAGTGTGATTATATATCTGGACAATAATTACATCTTTCAATGCCTTCCATATATTATAAGTATCACTCAGATTCCTTCCTAATTCCTCTTAATAGATGAACTAATAATTCTCTTGTTATATATATTAACATTTAACAGAAAGTAAAGCACTCCTGCAGTTAAAAGAAACCGCATCTACATTTTATAGTTTCAAAATGATAGTTAAAATATGTTATCAAGTGTAAACAGGTGTTGAGGCAGGCAAGTGAGAAACGATTCACCATTGGTGAAATACGTTTCTGGTCATATGCTTTGCCCATCATGATGTCCACTTTCAAGTGAAAATAGTCCAGCTCCTGGAATGCCGTGTTCTTCTGGGTTTTGTGACTTGTACCTATGCAACACTGGCATTGCCAATTCTGGCATGAGTTTGTTATCCTGCGCTATGGTCCTGTCAAAATCAAAGATTCAAAAGATTCAAAGTACATTTATTATCAGAGTACGTATACAGAATACAACTCTGAGATTTGTCCTCCTGCAGGCAGCCATGAAACAAGAAACACCATGGAACCCGCTCCAGAAAGCATTAAACACCCAACACTAGAAAAAGGAACAAATTGCACAAATGGCAAAAAGCAAGCAAATAACACATAGAATATCAAACATCAATCCAGGAGCCAGGGCATCCTTCACAGAAATGCCCCAGTCCACATAATTGCTCTGATCAAACCGCTCAAAGACAGTAAGAAAAAGAGTAACCGGGATCCAGAAGTGCCCTAAAATGAGTCTGCGTGCTTGCCAATCAATCCCTGCAACCTGGATCCCAAGACTCATAGAACAACAGAGGAACTGGCCATTCGGCCCACAGTGTTGTGCCAAGCAGCTAAGAAGCAAATCAAAAGCATCCAAACGCTAATTCCTCCTATCTACACCATGTCCATATCCCTCCTTCCTCACATCCATGTGCCCATCTACACAATGTAAATACCCCTTCATCTTCCTCACATCCATGTGCCCATCTACACAATGTCAATACCCCTTCATCTTCCTCACATCCATGTGCCCATCTACACAATGTCAATACCCCTTCATCTTCCTCACATCCATGTGCCCATCTACACAATGTCAATACCCCTTCATCTTCCTCACATCCATGTGCCTATCCAAACATCTCTTAAAAGCCTCTAATGTATTTGCCTCTGCCACCATACCAGACAGTGTATTCCAGGCATCCACGACTCTTTGAGTAAAAAACTTGCCCCCTTCACATCCCCCTTGAACCTACCCCCTCAGCTTCAATGCATGACCCCAGGTATCAGACATTTCAATCCTGGGAAACAGATACTCCCTGTCTATTCTATCTATGCCTCTGATAATCTTGTAAACCTCTATCTGATGTCCCCTCAGCCTCCGGCGTTCCAGAGAAAACAGCCCCAAGTTTATCCATCCTCTCGTGATAGCCCATGCCCTCTAGACCAGGTAGCAACCTGGTAAACCTCTTCTGCACCCTCTCCAACACCTCAACATCCTTCCTACAGTGGGGCAACCGGAACTGTATGCAACACTCCAGATGTAGCCAAACCAGAGTTTTATAAACTTGCAACATAACATCTTGACTATTGAACTCAATGCCTTGACTAATAAGCATTCCATAAGCCTTCTTAACCACCTCACTGACCTGCGTACCCACTATCAAGGAGCTATGGACTTGGATCCCCAGATCTCTCTGCTCAGCCACACTGTTAAGGATCTTGCCCTGAACAGGAGACTGTCTCCTTGCATTTGCCCACCGAGGTGCAATACCTCATATTTACTTGGGTTAAACTCCATCTGCCATGTCTCTGCCCATATCTGCAATTGATATATATTGTGTTGTATTCTTTGCCAGTCTTCTACACCATACACAACTCCTCCAACCTTGGTATCATCTGCAAACTTACTAACCCACCCATCTACATTTTCATCCAAGTCGTTCATATACATCACAAACAGCAGAAGTCCCAGCACAGATCCCTGCTGAACTCCACTAATTACAGGCCTCCAGCTCGAATAAGTCATTTAATCACTACCCTCTATCTTCAATGCTCAAGCCAGTTCTGAATCCAAAGAGCCAATTCGCAGCAGACCCCATACACCTTAACCTTCTGGATTAGACTCCCATGAAGGACATTGTCAAACACCTTACTAAAATCCACGTAGACAATATCCACTGCCCTACCCTCATCAACCTCTCTCATCGCCTTGTGAAAATTGTTGGAAAGATTTGACCTGCCCCGCATAAAGCCATTCTCGTTCTCCCTAATTAGGCCCTGGGTTTCCAAATGCTCATATATCCTATCCCTAAGAATTTTCTCCTGCAATTTCCCTACAACTGACACAAGACTTGACAGTCTATAGTTCCCAGGACTTTTCTTTGTTCCCTTCTTAAACAGAGGTATAATATTAGTCACTCGCTAGTCCTCCAGAACCTCACCTGCAGCTAGAGAGAACACAAAGTGGCCCAGCAATCTCATCTCTTGCCTTCTTCAGTTACCTGGGGTAAATCCCAAAAGGCCTAGGGATTTATCCATCTTAATTCTCATTAGGAGGCCCAACACGTCCTCCTCCTTGATCTCTAAACACCCTAACGTATTTATACACTCAGCTCTGATCTCCAAGCCTTCCATTTTCCTTTTCCTTGTAAATACTGAGGCACGGTACTCATTAAGTACCTCGCTGCACTTTCATTAAGATTCCTGCACTTTCCTCCAACTTCAGCTTGTGAGAATGAGAGAATAACCAGTCAAACAGGCAGGGCCGAACAACTGCCCGTTCTCTGCTCTCATCCTTGTCAACCTCAACCTTGCTCGACGCCGCAGTTGGAGATAAGCAATTGAGACGGTGATGGGATCACACCCTGTCTCTAGGCTTCCAGGCCTCTGGGCCGCATACTCCGCTCCAAACCCCACCAAACTCCCTCAGAGACAGCAAAGCGCCAGTTTGCTCAAGTGACCCCAAAACACACCATCAAAATGTAAATCACAGGTTCCAATTGCACGCAGCTTAGCTGCAGAATCATATTTGAAGGAAGAACAAGTAAAAGAAATAGTTTCGCGAACTGCCTGCCGGACATCGCCGTTGGGCATGTTGTTCGTTTACGCCATTTTGAAGTAAACCAAAGATACAATGGGCTGAAAGGCCTGAAAGGCCTCCTTCATGAGTCATAGCAATCCAGTGATCTGTGCTAGGCATCATCGAATGCATGATCCTAATGAGCAGGGTTGCTTTTTTAAAATTAAGTCTCATTACCAAAGAAAAATGATATGCATATCACAACCAGAGAATTCCCAAAAGGCAATTTCCTTTTTGAGGGATTTGAAAACAAAATTAGAGAAACTTCTCTAATGGAGCGATAACGTGGTAGCATCGCAGATAGCGCAATGCTTCACTTCCCTCCGCTAACTGTGCAAAGTTTGTACATTCTTGCCATTACAGCACGTGGTCCCTCCCGCATTCCATAAGCGTACAGATCAGCAGGTTCATTGGTCACGTCGGTGTAATTGAGCGCACAGGCTCTCTGGGCAGGAAGGGCCTGTTACTATGCTGTGTCTCGAAAACAAAAAAAACGTAAATTGTTGTTTCGAAACTCTCCCTCAATAATATTCTGTCAAGGATCACAGTGGGCCTGCATTTAGAAGGCAGTTAAATTAATCTTATAAATCTGCTTATGGCTTAAAGCCTCTTGCAGTAGTCGAGTTGATTGTAAAACAAATCCATGTCATTAGTGGATGTCGATTTATTCTACCTCCGTTTGTGACTTATCCGAAAATGAAATGGAGAATATACCTCTCATGAGCATTCATATGGATTTACCTTTAAAGGTTGTGGCTATCCTCATAGCTAAGATAAAAATTTCCTTGACAAACACACCTTCTGTTCTTTTACAAAAGTCCAAGTATAAAAGGCCCTACTTTGCTGACAGGGCAAATATTTTTACACATTGTGTTGGTTGGGAAACGCCTGGTTGGTGTGACTAGATCTGCAGGTTACAAAATGCTGCTGAATTGATTGTAATTGACAGCAGACAGGCAGAGTTAGCCAAAAACTGATGCAATTGCCTGTTCGAAACAGTGTGGTCAGCCTCAGAAACGAGTTGACTTGATCCAGCCGGCAATGACACCCTTACTTACTGTACTCAGTCAGCATCTTTACATATTCTCCCTTGTGACAAGAAAGCAATACATGCAATTAGAACATTTCTGCCATCTCTCTAGCTTACATTGTTCAGCTGCCTTATCTTCTGACTTTTGTATCAAGGCAAAGAATGGAGCAGAGGTTCTGCATCGGCACAGTTCAGCCTGGATAGATCAAGGCTCTTTCCCTGGACCTCGGAGGTTTCTAAAACCCTGAGTAGGATAACGGTCACAGTCTTTCTTCCGAGGTAGAGGGCTCTAAAGCAGGGGGCATAGGTTTAAGGTAAGAGGGGAAAGATTTAAATGGGACCTGAGTTTTCACACAGTGTGGTGGGTATGTGGAATGAGCTGCCAGAGGAAGTGACAGAGGCTGGTACAATTATAAGATTTAAAAGACATTTAGGCAAGGTTTAGTGGGATGTGGGCCAAATGCAGGAAAGTAGGACTAGCTCTGGAAGGCAGTTTGATGGGCCCATTTCCATGCTGTTTAACATTATGACTCTATGGCTTCACAATTTCCCATTCATTCGTTTTACTGGAGAGAAATTCATTGACGGAAAGCAGAAAGTGGAATCAGTATATTCACTCATGTAGCCATAAGGAATTCTGCATATTTTACACTTTTACTAGCATCTCATTGTTACCAGCATTTCATCTCTGCATGGATACATAAAGCATTGAGGTTTCAAGAGCTGTGGTCTTGTATTTGGTGCTGCTTGTATCTATGTGTCTGTCCTCTCTCCCTTGGCTATTCCTCGATAAGCCTGCACGCAATGTGTAGCAAAGGTTCTTCCATTTGCTCCTTCAACGAATGTGAGAAAAACAATAATGGCCCATTAACAGTTTTGTTGGGAGAAAATAATATGGATGATTGAATCTGTTTTGTGTATTTTTCAGTGTTTGTCAAAATTATAAAAGATTAAAGTAGCTGCTTTGAATATTTACACGTAGGACTGACCTTCACTTAGATGCATAATAGAACAGACTTGTTTAACTGGTCTTTGGTTAGCCCAGGGAGGGTCCAGCTATGTACAGCAACATCAATATTATGTGACAATATTTGTACTTGCTTTAACAAGTCTATAAGCATTTCTTCAAACATTTAAACAGCTTCTACAGGGGGCACATAGAGCTTTGTTTGAGTGTATACAATACAAACTTGTTTTTAGGCAGAATCAGAATCTGCTTTATTATCACAGTCTTGTATAAAGAGAAATGTGTTAGTGTGTGGCAGCAATTCGGTGCAAAGACCTAAAATGACAAAACATTGCAAAATAAATAAGTAATGCTAATTTAAAAAGTATCATTAGGATCGTGTTCATGGGATCGTGGACCATTTGGAAATCTGATGGCAGAAGGGAAAATTGTTCCTAAATTGTTGAGTGGATATCTTTAGACTCCTAAACCTCCTCCTCGGGTGGATGGGTTGAGATATGTCTCTACCAAAGGAGGTGTAAGGCACTCCTTTCCTCTGTTTGCCTACAGATCGCTCCCCCTTGGGCAAGGTGTAAATCCCCCTCCCCCAGATCAGGGTCCCGTGAAGCCATGGCAGTAGGAAGGGTTGTACAGTTGTATGACCATCTGGTGTTTATCACAAGTCCTGGCTATGCGACCATTAATGCCAGGCAGACAATCTCTAAAGAGTATTGAGAACAGCTGGGGTCACCTACCTTGTAAAGACACTGCCCAGTAGAAGGCAATGGCAAGATAACCCTGTGGAAAAATTTGTCAAAGACAATCATAGTCATGAGACCATGATCACCCAAATCATATGGCACAGCACATGATGACAAAGATGATCTCCAGCCTGATAATGGTATTGAGAAGGGGACATGTCGTAGTTGGTGTAGATCTTTAATAATGAAGGCCAACTTTTTGAGGCACTGCCTTTTGAAGATTGTCCTTGATGGTGGGGAGCTAGTGAGTATGTTGGAGCTGGCTGAATTTATAACCCTCCGCAGACTTTTGCAATTCTGTGGACTGGAGGGATCATACCAGGCTGTGATGCAATCAATCACAACGCTCTCTACTGCAGATTTATAGAGAGCAGAATTAGGCCAATTGGCCCATCAAGTCTGTTCCACCATTTCGTCCATGGCTGATCAATTTTCCCAATCTCCTACCTTCTCTCTGTAGATGTGACTAAGCAAGAACCTGTCAGCCTCTGCCTTAAATATACCCAATGACTTGGCATCCACAGGAACCTGTGGCAATAAATTCCATAGATTCACCACCCTCTGGCTGAGGAAATTCCTCCTCAACTCCATTCTAAAAGGACACCCCTCTATTCTGAGGCTGAGTCCTCTGATCTTGACTCGCCCACCAAACAACCTGTCCACTCTTTCGAGGCCTTTAAACATTTGATAGGATTCAATGAGGTCACCCTTCATTCTTCTGAATTCCTGTGAGTTGTAGCTCTAGCTATCAAACGCTCCTCATACAGCAAGCCTTTCAATGCCAGCATCATTTTCATGAACCTCCTTTGAACCCTCTCCGATGTCATCACTTCCTTTTTGAGATAAGGGGCTCAAAACTGCTCACAATACTCCAAGTGAGGCCTCAGCAATGAGTTATAAAGCCTGAACATTACATCCTTGCTTTTATATTCTAGTCCTCTGGAAAGAATATGAACATCACATTTGACACTAGATCTCCTCAACTTCTTTCAAAGCTGCTGGCTTGCCATCTTTGTGATTGGGCCCAGATCAACGTGTTGGTCCAGGACTGATGCTCCGAGATGTAGACACTCAGAAACTTTCCACCACCGGCACCCCAGTGAAGTTTAGTGTGTGCTCTCCTGAATTCCCCTTCCTGAAATCCACAATCAGTTAGTTCCTTGGGCTTGTTGGTGCTGAGTGCCAGGTTGTTGTTCTGGCACCACTCAACCAGCTGATCCTCCTCACTCCGACACTGTTACCTGAGACTTTACTAAAAAGAGTGATGTAATCTGCAGATTTGCCAGTTGGCATTTGAGCTGTACTTGGTCATACAGTCATGGGTGTAGAGGGAGTAGTGCAACGGGCTAAGCCCACAACCTTGAGGAATGCCTGTGTTGATCGTCAGTGAGGAGACGTTATCACTGATCCGTACCGACTGTGGGCCCCGCTCAGGAAGTCAGAGGTCCAGCTGCAGAGGGAGGTACAGAAGCCCAAGTTTAGAAGCTTGGTGATTAACATTGAGGGCACGATGGTATGAAATGCTGAGCTCTAAATGATAAACAGCAGCCTGATGTATGCTTTGCTGCTGTCCAGGTGGTCCGAAGCTAGGTGGAGAGCCCATGAGGTTGCATCTCCTGCAGACCTGTTGTGGTGGTAGGCTGATTGCAGGGGGTCCAGGTCCTTGGTCAAGCAAGAGTCGATCTGATCCATCAGCAACCTCTTGAAGCAGTGCAGCTGGTCAGCAGCCATTAAGGTGTCTCACCCTGCTCTTCTTTGGCACCAGTATGCTACTGCTCTTTTTAAGCACGTGTGAACTACTGACCACAGCAGTTAGATGTTAAAGAAGTCCTTGAACACTCCAGCCAGTTGGTCAGCACAGGTTTTCTGTCCCCATCCTGGTAAACCATCCATGCCTGATGCCTGATGAAGGATGTGCTGAGACAGAGATCACAGTAGCGCTGGACACTGTGGGGATTTGCTCAGGTGTAGAGTTATTCTCCGTTTCAATACATGCATAGAAGATGTTGAACTCATCGAAAGTGAAGTATCATGGCCATTCACGCCATTAGGTTTTACCCTGCCACAGCTGATGTACGTTGGATTATGCCTCCAATCTCACACAGAATTTCTTTCTTGCTCTCACGATAGCCTTCCGTAGATTGTACCTGGACTTCTTGTAGGATTCTAGCCTCCAACAAACTGCAAATTCCCTGGTTCATCCAGGGTTTTTGATCTGGGAACAGGGGATGTCCTCGAGGGCACACACTCATTGATGCAGGTCTTGAAGAAGTTGGTAACAGCCATGGAATATATTGTTTAGATCGAAGATAAACCCCCAGAATGTGCTACAGTCCTCCATTTCAAACCAGTCCTGAAAACAAGCATATAAAGAGCTGTGAGGAATGTTACTGCTCTATAAAACTCTGCTTAGGCCTCACTGTGTTCAGTTCTGGGTCTGGTCACCTCATTAAAGGAAGGACATAAAGGCTTTGGAGAGGGCTGGGAGCAGATTTACCAGGATGTTGCCTGGATTAAAGGACATATCTTATGAAGAAAGGTTGAGCAAGGTAGAGCTTTACTCTTTGAAGTGATGGATGATGAGAGGCGACTTGATAGAGCTCTATAGGATTATGGGAAGTGGGCAGTCAGTACCCCTTTTCTTATTGGCAATAGCCAATACCGGAGGGCATGGATTTAAGGTGAGTGGAGGAAGATTTAGGAGAAATAGCAGAGGCAGGTTTTTTTAATAGAATGATGGGTGTCCAGAATGCTCTGCTGGGAATGGCGGTAAAGGTTGATGCAATAGGGACATTTAAAAGATTTTTAGATAGCACAGGGATTAAGAAAAATAGAGTGTTATAGATTGTGTAGGAGGGAAGGGTTGCATTGATGCTGGAGTAGGCTGAAGGGCCGATACCATGTTTTATCTTCTATGTTCTATGACTTTTTTCAGCATTATACACCAGATTTCCCTTTTACCATCTCAACTCAAACCTTTTCTCTTTCATAAAAGCAGGTCTAATCAGTCCCTCAGTCTGCCTGTTGGTTAGCTCAGTGCCAATCTATGTCTTAACTCCAGTAACCTCCTTGGTTTCATGAAACCCCTGTTTACCCCAATTTTCCTAATCTCATGAGTTTTTCTGGAGGGTGGTGTTGAGGATTAAGAGAGTCCAGATTTCCATCACTCCTTACAGCAAGTATTTTCTGGAGTGGCTGCCAAATAGTTTAGCTCTAACTTTAAGGATATGCCAATGAATCCCAAGATGGCAAATGTAATGTGAAGCTATTATAACCAGGAGACGTTGGTAACCTGTTCCCAGCTCTGCTTTACCCAGATGAAATGGAACCTCCTATCAAAGTGCTTTGGCAGAAGTATGAGGAAGGAAAGGAGCTCAAGACAGAACTGCTCGGCACTTGGTGTATAATGACACCAGGTTTTGGAATGTTTAAAACCATGTTCTGAACTTTCTACAATTATCTCTGTGTCTTTGTATTACAGAGAAACAGCACACTTATTACTGCAGAGAAACCAAAAGCAATGTTGTTTAGCAAGCACAAGCTAAAGCATATAGATACAAACATTCCAAATGAAACACTTAACTGCCTTGCCACAAGCCACTGGTAATGAGCAACGAATAGAAAAGGTGGGTAATTCAATCCCCGAAATATTATTTCTGCGTGGCTGTAACAGAGAGAAAAAAAAGATCAAATGTCTGTAATAATAATAGTGAACTATGGATTCAGACAATGGTAAGCATTATGAATAGAGAAAGTCCACATCAATACCTGATGTCCATTTGGAAATTAACATTGAGTCAGTCAAACAGCTTTTTCCCTAAATATAACTATAGTAAGTGGTATATTAAATTTTGTGTTATTAAATTTAAAAAGCAGTTCTTCCACTAGTTTATAAAACGTATTTAATGCTCCCTTAGTTTGGATCATATGGCAACTTGGGCTATTGAATAGTTACTGTATTAGTAAGATGGCCGTTTAAAGATTCTCTCCAGATACTTCCCTTGTGCTTAATATCAAATATCACTCCAGTAAACCCTCATCTCAGCGATTTAGAATATAAATGTACCTAAGAAAGAATTTACATTTCCAAAATGCTTGTCACAATGTCAGGAAATCACAAAACGTTTAGCAACAAATTAAGCATTTTTAAGATGTATTTGAAATTGTGTTGTTGGAAATGTTATACACAAAAGCTAATAATAAGTTGCAATGTTGGGTTTGAGGGAGGATTGAGGAATGTTCAAATTATATTTATTATTAAAGTACAAATACATCACCATATACAACCCTGAGATTAATTTTCATGAGGACATTCACATTAAATACAAAGAAACAAAAAAATTAGCAATAAATATCAAGAGTGTGAGATGAAAATTCCTGGAAGGTGAGTCTATAGGTTGTGAGAACAGTTCAGAGTTGGGAAGAGTGAAGTTGAATGAAGTTATCCCATCTATTCAAGAGCTGATGGCTGAGGGGTAATATGTGTTCCTGGACCTGGTGGTGTTGGTTCTGAAGCTCCTGTATCTCTTTCCAGATGGGAGCAGCAAGACGAGAGCATGGTCTGGATGGTGGAGGTCCTTGATTGCAGATGCTGCTTTCCTGCGGCAGCGGTCCATGTAGGTGTGCTCAATGATGGGGAGGGCTTTGCCCATGATGGACTGGGCCGTATCCACTACTTTTTGTAGGCTTTTCCATTCAAGGCCATTGGTGTTCCCATACCAGGTTTTGATGCAGCCAGTCAGCATACTCACCACCACACATCTATAAAAGTTTTGTCAAAGTTTTAGATGGCGTGCCGAAATTTCGCAAACTTCTAAGAAAGTAGGTATGCTCCTGTGCTTTCTTTGTGATGGCATTTAAGTGCTGGACCAAGGACAGGTCCTCAGAAACGATTATATCAAGGAATTTAAAGTTTCTGACCCTCCCCACCTCTGATCCCCAGATGAAGACCTCCATGGACCTCCACGGACCTCCAGTTTCTTTCTTCTGTCATCAGTTACAGAGAGGGTCAGACATAGACTTTAGATTCAGGAAGAATAAACCATAGTGGTCATGCAGCAAAATACTATTAGTTTTTTTTCCCATTTAAATTAAAAGGTGGGCAGTAGGTGAAAATCAATAGCCAATTGGACAATTATTGAACCGTTAACGGCAGTTTCTCAAAGAAGCAGAAGCAACAAGAAGATAAATACGTTTATTAATTGCCTGAGTAATAATAAATTTAGACCTTGGGTTTCTTCAAACCTAACTGTTGATGGGCTCTGGAGGACACGCAGCGTGTTTCCTTACTTCCTGTGCTTGATTTCTATGACGTTCGTAGCTGAGGAGCAGAAAGTCATATAACATCTAACAAAACACATATTAAATAAATCGAAGGATACAACACAGGGCAGGAAAAGTGGCACTGAGGGAAAAGATCAGCTAAGATTGACTGAATTGGCTCGAAGGACCTGAAAGTCTACTCCTGTTCCAATAACTTATGTAATTATGTTCACAAAAGGCCAAGAAAAATAAAAAGATCTCCACTTAAAAGATATGCTCAAATCTGCACGCTGTTGACTGATTATGTTCAGAACACAACAAGCAACCTTTCAGTAAGTATATTCAATGTCGGAGAAATGTTTTCAGTATAATCCTGAAATTCTATTTCTTTGCAAACATCCATAAAAACAGAGGTGCCCCAAAGAATGAGTGCCAATTAAAATGTTAGAACCCCAAAGCCCCCCAACTCCCCCTCCCATGCATAAGCAGCAATAAAGCAATGATCCCCCTTCGCCCACCAGCAAAAAAGCAATGGCAACCCCCCCCCCCCACCATAGAGCACTCGAGCATGCAGCAAAGCATCACGGACGACAGAGACTTGCAGTGCCCCAAAGACTACTTGTTCACCAGGTAATTCGACATACCACAGGCTCTCTCTCTCCCTAATAAGGGAAAAAGCGGTGTCCCCATTCCACACAGAATCCACAAGAGAGCTTGCTTCACTGCAATAACTTGTCCCTGTAAGTAAGTGCTAAAGAAATGGGAACACAAGGTCACCCAAGCTTCTGGTCTCTTTTCTAATTCTCTCCAACTTCTGTTTACCCAAAACCTTTTGTCTGCTCACCTAAACTCTCCAACAATGCCTCAATTTTAAAATGTCCTCTTCTGTTTTCAAGGCCATCTGTACTGTCACCCCCTTTCTTTCTTTATCAGCTCCTCTCGTGGTAGAATTTACCACAATTGGCCTCATGTATCGTTGCATGGAGTTTGCGCATTCTCCCTGGTTGGCAGCGTTTTCCACCAGGCTCTGATTTTATCTCCTTCCACATCCCAATGGGTGTGCAAGTTGGTAGGATAATTGGTCACTGTAAATCGACCATAGTGTGTAGATGAGTGTAGAATCAGGGGAGCTAGGAGGAATATGGGGGAAATAAAAATGGAATTAATGTAGCTTTGGTTGTAAACTGGTTGTTGAAAGTCAGTGTGGACTCAGTGGGTGGAAGGGCTTGCTCTTTAAGACTCTATGCATTCAAGGAACTTTCAAATATCCAGATTCAATCAACAATGACTGATAATGTATTAAAGCCCTAAACTCTGGGATTTCATCCTTAACTCCTTTTCTCATTCATCCTTTCTCATAAGCTGCCTCTTTATCAGCTTTTAGTATCTGACCTAATATCTTCTCCTGTACTTCATGAGTTAATTGTTTTGTTCAACAACAGTGCCATAAAGACCTTGAGAATTTTTTTGCTGCAAGGTGCTTTTTAAGTGGATACTGCTGTTGAGATGATTAAGAAAAGTTCTTTAGGTATCACATGTAGGCTGCTGCTATTTTAGCCAGAAGTTTGAAATTTTTATAGCCATGAGCTAACTTTTGACATTTCATTTTCATCAACTAGTTCCCAGAAGGTGGTTTGTGATAAAGTGGGTTTACCAGTTTGGTGTTGTTGTAAGTCAGTCCAACTTTGCACTGTCATTTTTTGCACCAAATTAGCAATTGTACATCCAAGTCATCCACATGTATTGTGGGCACACAACACAAAAGTGTAGTCCCTTCACCCAACCGACAAGAGCGATTAATCCAATTGGGTAGTGTTCAATAACTTAGGACAAGAAATAGACACTCCTCTGCCATTTCCCCTTTGTTTGGTTGCTTTGTCCTGGTTATAGAATGGTCAACTTCATCCCAGCCAGTTTATTATGATACTTCATCATCTTAATTAACTGACTAATTGCTGACAAATATATTGATCCAGAAAAAAAGTAAATAAGCTATTGAAAACTGTTGAAATGATGGGCCTTTACCTGCTTATCCACTTTCCTATGAAAGTCTCAGACTTTTCAAAGGAAAGTTATCTGTTCACCATATCTCTCATTTCTTTCATCCTTGTGAAATTTGCCTCAGAGCTAGTTTAAAGAAAAACTGCCAGACAATTTGAATGTATTGTGGACTGGTAGTAGGCAGCTCATGTGACAGGATACCTGCTAAGCAACATATCTACTTATCAGCTAGATGGAAAGAGACACATTCACAGCACAGCACTGAGTCACCAATTACCTTTTTAAAACTATGCCCAAAACTTTGGAGAGAATGGCTAATTTCTTCTTGAATCTTCTTAAAATATTCTACAATTTATGGAATTGGAAACTTTAGCAAAAAAACGGAACCTTTCCTGTTGGAGCATTCACTGGCTAACTCATGTCTGTCGAACTTTGTAGTTTCATCCCATGTTATTGCCCCAGGACACATTGCCCCACCTGTTAGCACATAAATATGCCAGGTATGCCTCAGTCCTTACATGCAAGATCTTTGGCTCCATTCAGGTAATGCTAACACATATAATTTTAGACCAATATGATTTTCCATTTCCTTCAACTCAAAAAAATAAAATAAGATAAATGAAATAATAAATATGATGTGATGGTCAAACCAGTCTGTCTTTTCTATTTTAACCTGCACTAGCTGGTAATCTGGGTGCGCACAATTCCTGAAAGCAGAGAGCAGAGGTCTGGTGACTGGAACCTGACAAACCTGAAGACCCTTTTTTTCCACATTTGATGTCTCGGTCAGGTCACATTCCAGACTTACATAAAATCCAGCTGTGTTTGTTTTTAAAGCGATCTTATCTACATGGTTACCTTTTCCAAGGATTGACCATGCACTAGAACTCAAACTGCAATACTGATTTAATAGAAGAAACAGGCGCTTTTTCCTGAACAAACAAACCTAACAGGGGTAATTGTTCGGAAGCTGGCTCGGGCAAGTGGTTGTCTGACAGCCATAAACTGTGGGCACGGAGGCTTGTCAGTAAACTTACCTTCACAAAACAAAATTTCTCATTTGACCATTCAACAATAATCAAATAATCCAGGGTATGGAAGTAGCAAAGACTGCTCTGCCTATCAGATGTCATCAAGTTCAATCCACAGTTTTTGTCTAATTAACCATTCTGTCTGGGTGATAACTGAGTTACTAGAACTAGCTTCAGCAGAAGTTAGAGGAAAGGATTAAATTATCATAAACCCTGACTCTTGGACACTACTCATTGCCTGAATTCAGGTGTAAAGTTTTCTAAGGAGGAGATACTGGAAAATCAATTCTGAAAAGAAACCAAACATTTTAGATATAAAAAAAAGATTGCAAGTTCTGTAAACAATTTCATATAAAATGGCAGGCCATCGTCTGGTGGAAATTCAGATCTATTGAAATTATAGAGTTTCCAACAAAGACCTTGGAATCTACACACAGTTCCAGCTGAGACTGGAGAGGAACTGGAGTAGTTCCAGCATTTTCTGCTTTTACTACAGATTTCCAGCACCTGCTGCTTACTTTCAGATATGTATCTGGTACTGGTTTGCCAGCTTTGCATTGGAGTATTGACTTGCCTCCTGCTTTAGCACCTATTCTCCTGAGCAGGGGACAGCTGGACGTTAGATGGCATCAGCAACTGGGGACTTGGAGGGGGATCACAATGGCCACCAATTCAGTTCTGTGTGTGTATCTAAGTAGATAGAGATTAAGGTTGTTTCCAATCTGAGACCACGATGGACATCGATCTTTTTACTGTAAGCAAAAGAAATTCTGCAGGTGCTGATGTCCTATCAGAAGTCCTCATGAAGAGTCTCAGCTCAAAATGTTGACTATTTATTTCTCTCCATAGATCCTAGCTGACCTGCTGAGTTCCTCCAGCATTCTATTTACTCATCTGTTTCTTTCTTTATTTTAGGGATACAGCGCAGAACAGACCTTCTAGCCCACCGAGTATACCACCCAGCAACCCACCATCTTAATCTTAGCCTAATCACAGGACAATTTTGCAATGATCAATTAACCTACTAACAAGTATGTCTTTGGACTGTGGGAGGAAACCCATGCGCCCCATCGGAAGGACGTACTAACTTTCTTACAGAGTACGCTGGAATTGAACTCCAAACAGACACCCTGAACTGTTATAGTGTCTACTACCATAGTGCATAGTAACACATCCTGTATGTTGTGTGATACTATGGATTCTATATTCTCATGCCAGTGAATTACATTGGGAGTTGTAAAAAAAAATGGTCTGAGAATGACTTTGCATCTGAGGGATCTTTAATTAGTTTGCACTAATTTCACTTGTTAAGTAAGTATATATATATCATCGCATTCCTTAAGGCTGTTATAGCCAGGGGTGGGAGTAGGGACAGGCTCCCACTACCTATTAAATGCTCCCAATTGCATGCATCTCAAATAACCTCTGACAACGAAGTCCAGCTCCTGGCCTTCACGTGTGGCTTAGCTACTCAGCCCAGCAGAACCATTTCTACTGACAGGTGAAGGGGCAAAGACAGATTACTGGTGCCTTAAAAACAGTCACTTCAGGCAGATGGAACTCATCAGCCATGATTGGCAGCTTATCTAGGAGAAGGAAAACTCTGATCTCAAATCTCCGCTGCCTTGTGGCGATACCCACTCATGGGGAAGGCTTCCGGAGTAAACCCCGAGGGAAAAATCCAGAGCTGGAGTCCGTAAGGTAGTCATACATTGAGTTCAATGCTGACTGGCAACTCCTGCAATGCTGCTGGTCCCAAACTGTATCGGTCTCTGCCGTCCCTTTGGGTTGGTCAGATGCACGGAGAGGGGGAGCTTGCTACATGACCAACAGCTTGCTCTTCATATCGTACTGCCCAGGCTTGTGTATCTAGACAGCTAGGATGTGATATCCACTGTCAACTCTGGCCAACGGAGGTCCTCACCTCAACATATCATTGTGTGAAGGTTTAGCTGCTTACTTCAGTGCTGCCACACCAGCTACAAAGTTCATGGACTGAACAAGAAAGAGACCAACATTAGTGTCCTCTCCCAGACCAACTCTCCCAGAATTAAGGCCCTAGTCAATCTCAATCAGCTACGCTGGGCAGGCCACATCATTCACATGCCCTTCAGCAGACAGACACATTCCCACATTCCTTCACTGGAGGAAAATATGAGGTATACAGAGGAAATGATTCAGGGATGTGCTGAAAGACTCCTTAAAAATGTTGCTTGCCCACTGTGTGAATCTTAGAACAATTGCCATTGAAAGTGGAGAAGGAAGATTTGAATGGTAAAGAGGACTTCAGGGTCATGTGTTGTTCAAGCATTCAAAGTTCAAGGTAGATTTATTACTTCAGTATGTATATGTGGCCATAAGCTGCCCTGAGATTCACTTTCCTTCTGGAACTTACAGGAAAAATACAATAAAAGTTAGAAAAACCTATACATAAACAAAATCTGATGAACAACTATTGTGCAAATGCAAATAATACTGAGAACATGAGCTGCAAAGAGCTGTTGAAAGTGAGTCTGTCGCTCATAGAATCGGCTCATAGTATTGGTGATTGAAGTTGTCCATGCTGGTTCAAGAGACTGATTACCATCAGTGTTAACATTAGTATCAGTATCATAGAGTATTAACTGTTTCTGAACCTGGTGGTTTTGGACCTAAGGTACCTCCTGTCCAATGGTAGTAGTGAGAAGAAGGGCATGACCTGCATGGTGGGGATCTTTGATGATAGATTCTGCTTTCTTGTGGCAGAATTCAGTGGTGGGGAGAGCACACACAAACCCCCGCATGAGTAGCAGAGTAGCAAAGTTCTTTATAAGCTATCGCTCCCTTACCCTGTCACCACCACCACCTGCCCCTTCTGCAAGAGTACCTACAGCTCCCACAATGGCCTCATTTGGTGCCCCAGAACCACCAAAGCGGGAGAAGTCGCCCGTGGAAACACATGCAGGGTCTTGACCTGAAACATCGACAATCCATAGATGTTCTTGGCCCACTGAGTGCCTCCAGCAGTTTGTCTTGTGTTGGAAGAGACTCATCCTCATTCTAAAGGGACTGCCTAAGAGGAAGGATGTTTTGTGTTTTTTAAGGGTTTGTATTCTGATGGAACCATTTTACAAAAATTCATGCAATAATCCTAATGAAGGGTACTGACCCAAAACGTTTATTCCCCTCCATAGATGCTGCCTGATTTACGGAGTTCCTCCAGCATTTTATATGTATTGTTCAAGATTTCCAGCATCTATAGAATCTCTTGTGTGCATACGATCATCTGCCTCCTTACAATTCTGATTCTTCAGTGGTTTGTGTATCCGGAATGAGCATTAAAAAGTTGTCTAGCAAACAATATTAGATTATGCCTAAACTATAGGCTATCTTAAAGGAGTGCTTGAAAGCACATTAATCTTCAACATCACAAAACAAGATTTCTTTTCCCTCTCGAGAGCTTCTAGTTCCCTGACTGACACTGTCAGGCCCCTACTGGTGGACACCTGGTGGGTACTGCTGACAGAAAACTGGGAGTGAGTCACATATTATTTCACTTGAAAGGATTACATGATTTTATGAGACTTATATTAGGGAGAGGAAACTTGCAAGCCAAAAGAATAATATTTAAATTTGAAGGTAACTTAAAAATAAATTCCTTAATTAAGCACATTAATGCACCTTGGTAATGAAAGGGAGTAAGCCGAACTTGTCACACACAGCTGGTTTACAATCACACATTTAATAATGTCCCAATGAGCTATTACCACTGCAGAACAATGGGATGCATTAAACCTTGTATGTATGCACCTGGTGATAGAATAAATCAACATGATGCTCTTTCACCTTTCAGTCTTAATTTATGGACTATCCAAAGAGGTTTTTGGTATGAATGCACACGTTTCTCCGTTCCTTATTGGTTTCTCTGTTCTTGGTGAAAATGAATACAGGCAGTCTAACGTCAGTTTAAAGAGAAACTGTTTCTAGTAGCAGAGGGATTGGGGACACTGACTTAAGAAGCCAGTATCAGGAAAAGGAGTGATCTGAGGGAAAGCGGCTGTAATTTGGAATTCCCTGCCCTAAAGAATGAGAAACCATATTTAGTCATCATTGTTAGAAAAGAGAATTGGATAAATAAGGGATATAAAAGCAAATTCAGGGATATGGATAAAAAGCTGAGGAGTGGGCCTGACTAGGTTGCTCTGATGGGTTGAATAGACTATTCTGAGCTGTATCAATTCTACATATTCCATTATTCAAAAGTTGCTGGTAGTCATTGGCAATAATTAGTGATACACTGGGAATTTCACGTTAGAATGGGCATGCCACAGACGTCGAATTAAAATGCGCGGCCACTGGGAGATCCTGCTTTCTCTGGCGGACCGAGCATAGGTGTTCAGCGAAACGGTCTCCTAGTCTGCATCAGGTCTCACCAATATATAGAAGGCCCAACTGGGAGCACCGGACGCAGTATACCACACCAGCCCACTCACAGGTGAAGTGTCACCTCACCTGGAAGGACTGTCTGGGGCCCTGAATGGTGGTGAGGGAGGAAGTGTAAGGGCAGGTGTCGCACTTGCTTACAAGATAAGTGCCAGGAGGGAGATTGGTGGGAAGAGATGGGCGGGACAAATGGACAAGGGAGTCGTATAGGGAGCAATCCCTGTGGAAAGCAGAAAGAGGGGGGAGGGAAAGATATGCCTGGTGGTGGGATCCCGTTGGAGGTGGCAGAAGTTATGGAGAATTATTCGTTGGACTCGGAGGCTGGTGGGGTGGTAGGTGAGGACAAGGGGAACCCTATCCCTAGAGGGGTGATGGGAGGATGGGGTGAGAGCAGATGTGCGGGAAATGGGAGAGATGTGATAGAGTTCCAGTTGTCTTTACCTAGATCCCCATGAGACTCCACATCTAACCCAGCATTCTCCACAACTTCTGCCATCTCAAAAGAGATCCTACCACTAAACGTATCTTTAGCTCCCCCCATCTCTCCACTTAGCACAGGAATCACGCCCTCTGTGATTCCTTTCCCCATTCATCTCACTCCCTCCCTGCCTGCAAGCAGCCCAAGTTCTACACCCGCCCATTCACTCCCTCCCTCACCTCTATTCAGGGCCGCAAACAATCCTTCTAGGTGAGGCATCACTTCACCTGTGAAACTGCTTGGGTCATCTGTTATGTCCGGTGCTCCCAATGTCACCTCCTCTACATTGGTGAGACCCATTGTAAATGGGGGGACGGCTTTGTCGAGATCCTTGGCTCGAACTATAAAAGTGGAGCTTTCCGGTGGCTGAACATTTTAATTCCCATGCCCAGTCCTGTTGTGATAAGTCGGTCCGTGGCCTCCTCTTGTCCTCCTTATATTCTGTTTGATAGCC
Organism: Hypanus sabinus; assembly: GCF_030144855.1. NCBI lineage: Eukaryota > Metazoa > Chordata > Chondrichthyes > Myliobatiformes > Dasyatidae > Hypanus > Hypanus sabinus. The sequence continues at coordinate 31,440,225 of NC_082722.1, forward strand.
TCCAACCTGATGGCATAAATATCATTCTCCTTCGGGTAAAAAAAAATGTTCCCTCCCACTACCCTCTTCTTCAATAGACCACTTTGGCTTCTTAGCTCTTCTCACCTGCCTATCACCTTCTCCTGGATCCCCTTCTCCTTCCCTTTCTCCTTCTCCAACCCTTTATCTTTCCAAACCACCTTGTTTCACCTATCACCTATCAAGCCTCCTTCCCCTCCTCTACCTTTTTATTCTGGAGTCTTCCCTTTTCCTTTTCAGTCCTAGAGAAGGACCTCAGCCTGAAACATCGACTGTTTATTCATTTCCATAGATGCTGCCTGACCTGCTGAGTTCCTCCAGCATTTCATGTGGATTGCATTGGATTATAGAAAGTTCTAGAAGCTAATACTGACTAGTGCTATCACTGAGGTCTTGATGTTTACAGGGGTGGGGAAAATTTACTGACAACCGGAGGGAGTGGGAGAGTTGGGGAGGGATTGAGCTAAAGGTTTGTGGCAATGTTTGTAAGTAAAAGAAAAGAAATATAATGGATTACAGGAGGAAGAGGCTCTGCCTTGGTAAAAAAATTATTTTATGCAAGAAAGAAGAACTCCACCCACTAATGCGGGAAATGTTCATTATTTTGCAGTGTTTCATAATTTGACAAGTGAACAGAATTGTCCCTCTGAATTGAGTTGTCAAATAAATGAACTCCAAATCTCACATCAAGCGTTATATTATCAAACTCTGCTTGCTCTGCTTTCAGAAAGCAAAAGGCTGAACCAGTTATTTCAGGTCAGAAGATCAGAATCAGAATCAGAAACAGGTTTATTATCACTGACATGTGTTGTGAAATTTGTTAACTTAGCAGCAGCAGTTCAATAAAATACATGATAATGTAGAAAGAAAATACATACCAGACAGTGATTCAGCCAGCCTGTCGGAATGCTCTCCATGTTACAGCTATAGAAGTTTTGAGTGTTTTAATTGACAAGCCAAATCTCTTCACACTCCTAATGAAATATAGCCACTGTCTTGCCTTCTTTATAGCTGCATCGATATGTTGCCACCAGGTTAGATCCTCAGAGATCTTGACACCCAGGTAATTGTAATTGCTCACTCTCTCCGCTTCTAATCCCTCTACGAGTATTAGTTCATGTTCCCTCGTCTTACCCTTCCTGAAGTCCACACTCAGCTCTTTCATTTTACTGACATTGAGTGCAAGGATGTTGCTATGACGCCACTCAACTAACTGGTATATCTCACTTATGTACACACTCTCATCTCCATCTGAGATTCTATGAACAATGGTTGTATCATCAACAAACTTATAGATGGTATTTGAGCTATGCCTAGCCACACAGTCATGGGTAAAGAGGGAATAGAAAAGAGGGCTTAGCACACACCCTTGAGGTGTGCCAGTGTTGATTGTCAGCGAGGAGGAAATATTATCACCAATCCGCACAGATTGTGGTCCTCCGTTTGGAAAGGTGAGGATTCAATTTCAAAGGCCTGTAACTTATCAATCAAGACTGTGGGAATGATGGTGTTAAATGCTGATCTATTGTAAACTAACAGCACCCTGACATAGTTGTTTGTATTATCCAGGTGATCTAAGGCCGTGTGAAGAGCCATTGAGATTAGTGGACGAAGATAGACAAAGAATTCTGCAGATGATGGAATTTGTGTACAACACACACAAAATACTGGAGGAAATCAGCAAGTCAGATAGCATAAACAGTCAATGTTTCAGGCCAAGACCCTCCATCGTCACTTTTTATGGCTTCAAGCCATCCCAATTGTAACCAACAGTGTTTTTTGAAAAGCAACACTGCTGTAATGGAGACAGTTGCAAGAAACAATCTCCTAGTATCATATCTGCATAAGATATGACGTAGAGGAGGCTTAACTAAGACAGGAAGATGTGACATTGGGTTGGAGATCCATCAAAACACTGGGCCCAGGAATCGGGGGCGTGGAGGGAGGAGGTGGATGGTTGTGGAGTTGCTGCACTGAGAAGGAGAGTGATGAGCAGATTTTCTATGGTTTCCTGCTGCTTCTGGATTGTGTTCTTGGGTCAGCGGACAACTTCCTTTAGGCAACACACAAAATGCTGGCAGAACTTAGCAGGACAGGCAGCATCCATGGAAATGAATAGACATTTGATGTTTCAGGCTGAGGCCCTTCAGTCCTGATGAAGGGTTTCAGCCCAAAATGTCAACTGTCTATTCATGTCCATAGATGCTGCCTGATCTGCTGAGCTCCTCCAGCATTTTGAGGGAGCAGCTTTGGATTTCCAGCATCTGCAGAATCTCCTGTGTTTATGTTCCTTTAGGTCAGTATCCTCTTCTGGTTCAATCCTTACTTCACTCAGCCTGTCGAGAAACGTAGAGGAGGCTTGACAGGAAAGCAAAGCAGCAGGGACTACTCAGTAGCACATGACAACTCTAACAGTAAACCGCAAAATAACAAGCCATGAGGACCACAAGACAACAGAGAACAGAAGCAACACAACAGCAACATGGTAAACTTCAGCCTTCTCTGTATTCTACAGGCTGGGCCAAGATAGCCTTCCGTGTCTCTCTCTCTCTCGATTGGGTGAGCTCAGACCTGGGCTACAGCTGAACGGGACAATCAAACCCCCATTTGCAGCAAAGATGAGGATTTCACCACTGCAATGCGCCATCCGGAAGTGGAGAGGAGGCTATGGATCTGACAGTTCGCCCGCAAGAAGGCTCACACTCTGTGCTGGAATTCAGGACTTCCACGCGGGAGTGCGGCTGGAATGCAAGGCGCTGCTGGCCCATTGCCATCACAACCTCTCAAAGCGCTCGAAACATGAGCTGTCTAGCTAGGAGCTGCCCACCAGTCCCAGAAGCCTCATCACTCTGGCTCTCTGTATCCACAGACCTCTTATGGAACAGCCCTCCAGATCATCAGCCAGATACCCAGAGCAATTTCAGGCTGCAGAAGCCCCACCACTTATGCCTCAAGATTTCATGCCATTAAGGAGAGCTCCCTTAACCAATCCTGAGCACGAGTGTCGGTGGAGAAACAACTTGTTGTGCTCACTGTGGATCAGCCGACTACCGACACATTAAATGACCACGGAGTCTGGGAAGATGATGTTTCCAGGTAGAGGCAAGGAGCGTTCTATCTGGCAAGCTCTCCCCAGCCCCTTGGTTCAGTTCCATAAGCCATCTCACTCTCTCAGTCCTCTTCCACACTCTGTCAGCTCTACCTGCACAGGAGGATTTTGGTGGAACAGACGGCTTTCTGGATTGGACTCTGTGTGTGCAGCTTGGACTCCCTACTGAAGCTATCTCTCACCCTTTTAACATTAGGGCCATTGTCGGACATCTCTTGGGGTCCGAGCTTGCCAGGTGCACGAATGTTGAGTCACTGGGAAGTTCTGCTTTTGGCAGACATGCAAAGGTGCTTGACAAAGCGCCCCCCCCAGTTTACGATGGGTCTCACCGATGTAGAGGAGGCTGCACCGAACGCACAGGACACAATAGACAATCCCAGCAGATTCACAGGTGAAGTGTTGCCTCAGCTGGAATGGGCCCTGGATGGAGGTTAGGAAGGAGGTGAAGGGGCAGGCGTGGCACTTTGGCCGCTTGAAGGAATAAGTGCCTCCAGGGAGATTAGTGAGGAGGGATAAGTGGACAAGGGAATCACAGAGTGATCCCTGTGGAAAGCGGGGGAAGGTAAAGATGTGTTTAGTGATAGGATCCCTTTGGAGATGGTGGAAGCTGCGGAGGATGATGTGTTGGATGTGTAGACTCGTGGTGGTAGGTCAAGACTAGAGGAACTCTATCATTTTTAAGGCGGCAGAAAGATGGAATGAGTGTGGGTAATGAAATGAACAATGAAAAACTGACATAGAGTGGATGTTTGTGTGAGTCTGGCACCAGAGGGCACAGCTTTAGAACTTAAGAATCTCTTTGTTTAGAAAATGGTGAATCTGTGGAATTTATTGCCATAGATGGCTGTGGAGGCCAATTCATTGAGTATATTTAAAGTAGAGATTGATAGGTTCTTGATTAGTTGGGGTGTCAGAAGTTACAGGGAGAAGGCAGGAGAGTGATTTACTTATTTAATGCCCATTACACTGCCGGCATTTAGGGCACCAATAACGGTCTTCCATCTCTCAGTGTCCTTGACCATCCTCTCTATTGTGCCCCAGATGTGGTTCAGTATCCTACACCAAGTTGTCTTTGATCTCCTACAGTTCCTCTGCTCTTCAGGGTCCAGTAAAGTGCTGTAAACCCATTTCCCTCTTGGTATTGGCTGCGTTCAGTGCACCCTTCATCCTGTCAGCCCTGAGCGTCCTGGGCGGAGACTCAGGAACACTGTCATACACAGATGTAGGAGGCTTCTTCATTGCTGTTTATTTACTGTTTTGTTTGACCAGTCTGGATTGTTTTAGCCCTGAGCTGAACCCCTGAACCTGAAGGACCAGTGGACCACTCTTAGTCTGGCCTGTACTCTTTGACCTTTTTGGCATGAGTTAATTTACCAAGAGCCAAAGCGCGAAGCTCTGCCTCTAGCACAGCTCTCTGCATCATTGAGGCATAAAAGCCTCCGAACCATGACAAGGTTGTGGTCCTCTTGGTTGAGAATGAGATCGAGATTGAGAGGGTTCATAAAGCCACCATAATGGAACACTGGAGTGGACACAATGGACGGAATGGACTGATTCTGCTCCTATATCTTACAACACAGCCTCTGCACAGGAGCATTGAAGAGCATCAAGAGTCCAACGACTTCTTCCTGGTAAACTCTCCCAACACTCCTCTCATCCTGGGTTACCCTGGCTCTTCACTCTTAACCCTCACTTTGCCCAGTACTCCGGTTCACTGTAGAGCTGGAAACCCACCTGCCTGCAACCTTGGTTGACTTCACCCCCCAAATCCATGAAGACGGAAGAAACATTCGACCCCACCAGACTCCCACAGGGATATCCCAACTTAACCATCTCCTACAGTAAAAGGGAAGCCAGCACTCTGCCACCTTATCGAGCACACAACTGCACGATCAACCTCCTCCCAGGCATCACCCCTCTGTGAGGCCATGTGTTCTCCCTCTCCCCTTCTGAGACCCAAGCCACACTTGACTACACCACGGAAATGTTGCAGCATGACTTCATTTGCCCACCCCAGGCCTCAGCCAATGCAAGATTCTTATTTGTCAAAAAGAAAGATGGCGGTCTTTGAACCTGTATTGACTACAACGGACAACAAAATCACCATTAAGAAACGCTACCCTCTCCCTTCGATGGATAGCACATTTGAAACACTCTGTGGGGCCCAGATCTTCACCAAACTGGATCTACAGAGTGCAAACAACCTGATCCTCACCCTCCATCGGGGTGAGTGGAAGACGGGGTTCCTACCATGTCTAGGAGTACTTGGTGATGTGTTTCTGATTGAGGCTGTCATTTGAAGTACAGCTCTGAGGGTGTAATAGTCCTTCACTATTCTGAAGTATTAGCCTAGATTTTTGTTCCCAAGGCAGTGGAGCTATATAAACAAGCAAGTCAAGGGAATGCACAAGAAATTCTACACATGCTGGAGATCTCAAGCAGCTCCCAGAAAATGCCAGAGGAACTCAGCAAGTCAAGCAGCATCTATAGAGGGAAATTTTTAAAAAATGACTGAATATTTTCCTCCATAGTTGCTGCCTAACTTGTTGAACTCCTCCAGCATTTTGAGAATAAGCGAACGTCATTGGTGTACCCTGGTGTCAGTTTATTACCTGAGCAGGTATGAAGAAGAAGGAGCCACAAACACCTTTTACTCTGCTGTTTTTATTGGGATAGTTGTTACCATGGTGAAAAGGGGGTCATCACAACAGGGTCAGACTTTAAATTAACAGTTGAGATGGTATCAGTGGCAGAACTGATAGTAAAATTCACAAGATTGTGCATTTTGTCATGGGTGGGAACATTCCTTGAGGATAAACAAGCGATAACTTTCTAATCCTTGATGCTAAAGAGAGCTTAGGTTGAGCTGCAACAGTGGTAGGGTAAGAGGATGCTGAACGTTTTTCTTCAACACAGGAAGTCTCTGTAAAAAGTAGATTAGTAGATTTTCAAACGAAGATCTAAAAAGCTGTAGATGATTGAAATCTGAAATAAAAATGGAAAATCTTTCGAAAGCATCCCCACACAAAATGCTGGAGGAACTCAGCAGGTGAGGCAGCATCTATGGAAAAGAGTAAACAGTTGACATTTTGGCCAAGGCCCTTCAAGTTTTCTATTTGCTTTCCTCCCAGTTCTGATCCTGAAACATGCTAGCTCTCTCTTTCCATGGATGTGACCTGAATTGCTGAGTTTTTCAGGCATTTTCATTTTTTTATATTATTGTGGATTTTTGAAGGTTAGTCTGAAAGGGGATAGGGTTGGTGAGGTTAATTTGGATAATATTGTACAACAGGCAGTTCCAGACCAACTGGAGTTGTTCCCGTCCCTCACTCCTCCCAATTTGTATTGTCTTCACTGGAAACAAAAGAGTGAGGGAGTGTATAATAATTGTGTGGAACGATACTGTTAGAGTAACCAATGTGTGTTCATGCCATGGAGGCAGAGGGTGTTGTGAAAGCTGCACACTCACTCTGCATTCACTGATTTTCAAAGCCAAAGGGTTTTTTTCTCTCTATAACACTGCTCACTTGCACTATCACAGAGATGTATATACCCAGGCTGAACAACTATGTAGCAAGAACACAGAACACAATACGTCAGAGTTCCCGATGGGTGGAAACGATGAGTAGTTCCTTGCCTCAGGAAAAGACACTGTTTCATAAAGATGTGAAACTATTTCTTTTATTGAAATAAGAGCATACTCCTACTGCTTTATTTACCCTATTACTGGAATGCCATATCAAACGAGACAAACAGGAATATATTTCATCAACAATGCCCATCAGACACATGGGTTAAAAAACTCTGCAAATCTGAAAAAAAGAAACATCATAGAATTTCCAATTACCAACTTTATGATCCGACTGATCTACCTCGTCTCCTATCCATCCACCATAGACTGTGCAGCATCGAAGGTTCAAACATTACTTAAAGAAATCCTGTCTTTGGTCAAGTGAAGCTGTGTTGAACTATTGGAGGAAACATGGTCTATTTAATGAAAGGACTTGGGGACCACTGAACTGATTTGTATTGCTTTATTACCCATTGGTGGGGCAGGGGGGGGTGGTGTTGGTGTTGGTTCCATCTAACATTATTCGCCCAGGAGATTGATGAAGGAACAGGAACCACAGCAGCAGGAGAATGAGCTAATAGAAGGAGATAAGTCAGAATCTGAATCAGGTTGATTATCACCGGCATGTGACGTGACATTTGCTAACTTAGCAGCAGCAGTTCAATGCAATACATAATCTAGCAGAGAGAAAAAAAGTAATAAATAAAATAAAGCATAATAAATAAACAAGTAAATCAACTACGTATATTGAATAGATTATTTTTATATGTGCAAAAACAGAAATATTGTGTATTAAAAAAAGTATATTAAAAAAAGTGTCTGAAGATTCAACATCCATTTAGGAATTGGAGGGCAGAGGGGAAGAAGCTGTTTCTGAATCACTGAGTGTGTGCCTTCAGGCTTCTGTATCTCCGACCTGATGGTAACAGTGAGAAAAGGGCATGCCCTGGGTGTTGGAGGTCCTTAATAATGGACGCTGCCTTTCTGAGACACCACTTCCTAAAGGTGTCCTGGGTGTTTTGTAGGCTAGTACCCAAGATGGAGCTGACTAGATGTACAACCTTCTGCAGCTTCTTTCGGTCCTGTGCAGTAGCCCCTCCATACCAGACAGTGATGCAGCCTGTCAGAATGGTCTCCGCGGTACAACTATAGAAGTTTTTGAGTGTATTTGTTGACAGTCAAATCACTTCAAACTCCTAATAAAGTATAGCCACTGTCTTGCCTTCTTTATAACTACATTGATATGTCAGGACCAGGTTAGATCCTCAGAGATCTTGACACCCAGGAACTTGAAACTGCTCACTCTTTCTACTTCTGGTCCCTCTATGAGGATTGGTATGTGTTCATTCATCTTACCCTTCCTTAAGTCCACAATCAGCTCTTTCGTCTTACTGATGTTGAGTGCCAGGTTGTTGCTGTGGCACCACTCCACTAGTTGGCATATCTCACTCCTGTACGCCCTCTCGTCACCACCTGAGATTCTACCAACAATGGTTGTATCGTCAGCAAATTTGTAGATGGTGTATCAGCTATGCCTAGTCACACAGTCATGTGTATACAGAGAGTAGAGCAGTGGGCTAAGCACACACCCCTGAGTTGTGCCAGTGTTAATCATCAGCGAAGAGTATGTCATCAACAATCTGCACAGATTGTGGTCTTCCGGTTAGGAAGTCAAGGATTCAATTACAGAGGGAGGTACAGAGGCCCAGGTTCTACAACTTCTAAATCAGGATTGTGGGAATGATGGTATTAAATGCTAAGCTATAGTCGACAAACAGCATCCTGACATAGGTGTTTGTGGTCTAAAGCCTTGTGAAGAGCCATGGGGATTGTGTGTGCCATTGACCTATTGTGGCGACAGGCAAATTGCAATGGGTCCAGGTCCTTGCTGAGGCAGGAGTTCAGTCTAGTTATAACCAACCTCTCAAAGCATTTCATCACTGTAGATGTGTGTGCTACCGGGTGATAGTCATTAAGGCAGCCCACATTATTCTTCTTTGGTACTGGTATAATTGTTACCCTTTTAAAGCAAGTGGGAACTTCTGCCCGTAGCAATGAGAGGTTGAAAATGTCCTTGAATACTCCCGCTAGTTGTTTGGCACAGGTTTTCAGAGCCTTACCAGGTACTCCATCGGGACCTTCCGCCTTGAGAGGGTTCACTCTCTTTAAAGACAGCTTAATATTGGCCTGTGAGACAGAGGTCACAGGGTCATCAGGTGCAGCAGGGATCTTCACAGCTGTAGTTGTGTTCTCCCTTTCAAAGCGTACATAGAAGTCGTTGAGTTCATCTGGTAGTGAAGAATCGCTGCCATTCATGCTATTGGGTTTTGCTTTGTAGGAAGTAACGTCTTGCAATGCCTGCCAAAGTTGCCGTGCATCTGATACTGCCTCCAACTTCATTCGAAATTGTTCCTTCACCCTTGAAGTAGCCCTCTGCAAATCATACCTGGCTTTCTGGTACAGGCCTGGGGTGCCAGACTTGAATGCCACAGATCTAGCCTTCAGCAGACAACATACTTCCTGGTTCATCCACGGCTTTTGGTTTGGGAATGTACATTAAGTCTTTGTAGGCACACACTCATCCACACTGGTTTTAATGAAGTTGGTAACAACTGCAGCATACTCATCCAGGTTTGAAGATGAATTCCTTAACACAGACCAGTCCACCGATTCAAAGCAGTCCTGTAGGCGCTCCTGTGGCTTCCCTTGTCCAAACCTTCTTTGTCCTCACTGCTTGTGCTGCGAGGTATAAGACCATAAAAACATAAGATACAGTAACAGATTTAGGCCATTTTGCCCATCAAGTCTGCTCTGCCATTTCATCATGGCTGATCCAATTTTCCTCTCAACCCCAGTCTCCTTCCTTCTCCCAGTATCTCTTCATGCCCTGACTAATCAAGAATTTATCATGCTCTTCCTTAAATATACATAAAGATTTGGCCTTCACAGCTGCCTGTGGCAAAGAACTCCACAGATTCACCACTTCCTGGCTAAAGAAATTCCTCTTCATCCCCATTCTGAAAGCACACCCCTCATTCTGAGGCTGTGTTCTCTGGTCCTAGACTCCTCCACCATAGAAACCATCCTCTCCACATCTAGTCTATCAAGGGATTACCATTTGAAAGGTTTCAACAAGTTTGCCCCTCATTCTTCTGAATTCCAGTGAATATAGGGACAGAGCAATCAAACGCTCTTCATATGACAGATCATTCAATCCTGGAACAATTTTCGTGAACCTCCTTTGAACACTCTCAAGTTTCAACACATCTTTTCTGTGCTAAGAAGCCCAAAACTGCAAATAATACTCCAAATGAGGCTTCAGCTGTGCTTTTTAAGGTCTCAACCTTACATCCACGTTTTTATATTCTAGTCCTCTTGAAATGAATGCTAACATTGCATTTGCCTTCCTCACCACAGACTCAACCTGCAAACTAACCTTTAGGGAATCCAGCACAAGGTCTTCCTAGTCCCTTTGCACCTCAGTTTCTTTGTATTTTCGCTCCATTTAGAAAACAGTCAACCCTTTCATTTCAAAATGCATGACCACTTCCCAACACTGTATTCCATCTGCCATTTCTTTCCCCGTTCTCCTAATCTGTCCAAGTCCTTCTGTAGCCTCTCTGTAGTCCTCAAAACTATCTGCCCCTCCACCTATCTGCATATTGTCTGCAAACTTTGCAATAAAGCCATCAATTCCGTTATCCAAGTCATTGACATATAAAAAGAATCGGTCCAAACACAGACCCTGTCGAGCACCACAAGTCACCGGCAGCCGAACAGAAAAGGCCTACTTTATTCCCATCCTTGCCTCCTGCCAATCAGCCCCTGCTTTATCCATGCTAGAATCTTTCCTCTAATACCATGGGCTCGTAGCGTTTTAAAAAGCCTCATGTGTGACACCTTGTCAAAGGCCTTTTGCCAATCCAAGTACACAACATCAACTGATTCTCCTTTGTTTATCCCGCTTGTTATTTCTTCAAAGAATTCCAACTAATTTGTCAGGCAAGATTTTTCCTTGAGGAAACCATGCTGACTACGGCCTATTTTATTGTATGTCTCCAAGTACCCTAACACCTCATCCTTAATAATTGACTCAAACATCTTCCCAACCACTGAGTTCAGACGAACTGGCCTATAGTTTCCTTTCTTCGGCCTCTCTCCCTTCTTGAAGAGTGGAGTGACATTTGCAATTTCCCAGTCTTCTGGAACCGATCCAGAATCTAGATATTCTTGAAAAGTCATTCCTAATGCCTCCAAGATCTCTTCAGGCACCTCTTTCAGAACCCTGAGGTGTACACCATCTGGTCCAGGTGACTTACCTACCCAGACCTTCTAGTTTCCCAAGAATCTTCTCTCTAGTTCTGGTAACTTCACGGACTTTATGTCCCCTGACACCTGGAACTTCCACCCTACTGCCAGTGTCTTTCACCATGAAGACTGATACAAAATACTTATTCAGTTAGTCTACCATTTCATTGTTCCCCCTTACTACCTCTCCAGCATTGTTTTCCAGCGGTCCAATATCCACCCTCATCTCGCTTTTACACTTTATGTATCTAAAGAAACTTTTGGTATCCTCTACAATGTTATTGACTAGCTTACTTTCGTATTCCTTCTTTATCTTCTGAATAAATTTTTGAGTTGTCTTCCAATGGTTTTCAAAAGCTTCCCAATCCTCTAACTTCGGACTAATTTTTGATCTATTATATGCCCTCTCTTTGGCTTTTATGTTGCCTTTGACTTCTCTTGTTAGCTACGGTTATGTCACAGTTATGCCTGTGCCTTCCAAGTTGCTTTCAGAACTTCCAGCCATTGCTGCTCTGCCGTCATCCCTACCAGTGTTTTTTTCCAATCAATTCTGGCCAACAACCCTCTCATGCCTCTGTAATTCCTCTTACTCCGCTGTAATACTGATACATCTGACTTTAGCTTCTCCTTCTCAAATTTCAGGGTGAATTTAATCACATCATGATCACTTGTCCCTTAGGGTTCTTTTACTTAATCAATTCCGGTTCACTGCACAATACACAATCCAGAATAGCTGATCCTCCAGTGAGCTCAAGCACGAGCTGCTCTAAAAAGTTACCTTGTAGGCACTTTAGAGATTTCCCCTCCTGGAATTCACTATCAACCTGATTTTCCCAATCTACCTGCATATTGAAATCCCCCATGACTATTATAACATTGCCCATTTGGCATGCATTTTCCATCTCCCATTGTAATTTGTTAGCCACATTTCATTTCAAGATCCAAGATGGCGGTGCGACGCAGCTTGCAGCGGCCACTCCGGAACTGATTATCTGTTATTTGTGCAGTGAGGTGCCATGTGCAATCATATTCGATTGAAATCGGACGTGGAAGCACGGAAAAACATCGTGAAATTCCAGGAAGACCTTCTTCGTTGCTGCTGCTGCTGTGAGGTCCGGGTCTCTGCTAGGAAGAACAGGTCCCCAGTCCTCGGGGTCGCGTTGGCAGGGCCATCTTAATACACTCGGCAGAGGATGGAGCTCAGAGAAGCTGTGCCGGTGGGGATGGTTGTTGGCTCGGAGGTTCGACGGACTCAGAGTCCTTTCGATGGATTCAGGTCGCTTTCGGCGTGTGCTGCATCTGCGAGGCTGAGTCGGGCAGCGCCGTGGAAGTCCATAGCGGGGGTATTCCCTTCTGCCGCCAGCGTGGGATGGCAAGTCTGTCGGGACCCTGGGGACTTGTGGAGACTGTGGTGATTTCTTTTGAACTTACAGTCCTTTAACATCTTGGACTATTTTTACTGTGCCCATAGTCTGTTTTTTATCAATTATGCTATTGTTTGCATTGTTGTAACTATATATTGTAATTATGTGGTTTTGTCCAGGTCTTGTAGCTTTAGTTTTTAGTCTTGTTTTAGTCTGGTGGATTGGGAGCTCCTTTCCGGGAACGCGCTAGATGGTAGCACGATATTAATACGCAGCAGCCTCTCCGGACTCTGGATTGGGGATTGCCAAACGTTACTCAGTTGTCCAGTTGTCAGTTTGAATGGTTGGATTTATCAGGTCATCCAGACTGTCCAGCTCATCGTGCACAGCAATCTCATGCTGAATCCTTGCGCTTAGCCACACAGCAAAGTAGTGATGAGGTATCTCTTATTCCACCCTGTCTCAACCGCAGCTGTGCGGAATTTTACTGTGTAGTCCCTCACTGTCCCTTTCCCTTAGCGCAGGTTCAGGAATTATTGATCTGCCCCCTGGCCCTGCACCTGAAGACCAAACTCTCCCTTGAACTCGACTACAGATTGCTGGAAAGACTGGGCTGCAGTGGAACCTTGCTCTTGTAGAGCAACGAACAAGCTGAGTGGGGATTCGTCTAAGAGATTCACCACGTAAGCCAGGCCATGCTCATCATCACCGAACCAACCTGGCCAGGCTCAGAAAGTTAGCTCACACTTGGTAGTAACCTTTCTGTAGCCACTGGTTCACTGGAGTATCTGCACGTTGGTAGAATACTCGGCTCTGATCCGGAAACTGCGAGAGGAATTGGGGCGTTAGTGGCTGAGGCTAAAGTGACTGTAACAGAGGAAGATATGGGGGATGCTGGAAGTGGGACTGCCGCTGAACCATTTCACTGAGGGCAGCAATTCCTGCCACCTGATTCTGGTTGTTTCTAGTGACTTGCTGAACTGTTTCTGAGAGTGGGGATACCTGTTCTTCCTGTTTGGACTGGGCTTACTGCCCTGAAAGAAGTTGTCATCTGGGTAGCCTCCAAACTGATGGTATAAACATCGATTTCTTCATCTTCCAATAACGCCCCACCCTTCCAACATACCCTTTTCCTTATTTCTTTACCTGCCTATCGCCTCCCTCTGGTGCTCCTCCACCTTTTCTTTCTACCATGGCCTTCTGTCCTCTCCAATCAGATTCCCCCCTTCGTCAGCCCTCTCTTTCTCACCAATCACCTTGTGAGCTCTTTGCTTCACCCCTCCCTCCCCTCCAGGGTTTTACGGTCTTATGATCTTATAGTTATCCTGATTCTGATTTTGTTATGTAGAAGAGCAGTGCTTATTAGTCAGCCTCATAGGTGCAAGCACAGAAAATCATAACCATTTACTGAAGGGAAGCATACTTCAAACAGACAAATCATTTGTTAGAATTAGGAGAATACTAGAATTTTGGGCAGAATCCCCATCATTTCTTTAGGCAGGTTGAACTGCAACTTGCTGAGCACAGAGAAAATTGGAGCAGGAGTCGGCCATACAAGATGCTACAAAGGCTAATCTATCATTTCCCTAAGCTTCATGATTCCACATTTTCTCCAGAATTCTAGACTAAAGAATAAAAATCTCTTAAACTTGCATTTGAGTGATTGGATCAGCCTCCACAGTTTCTGGTCTCACCATAACCAATATAACGGTAGCTAGGTTTCTCCTCTGTTTTTTTGCCCCTTCTTCCAGAAAATGTTACTTACCCTCCTAATTACTTGCTGCACCTGCTTGTTCACTTCCGGCGCTTCATGTACGAGAGCATCCAGATCAATTTATACAAAAGCATTCTGTTGTCCCACTCTCTAAAACTATCGCTCAGTCCATAATTGCTTTCATCATTCATAAATACTTCACATTTACTTATGCACAAAATTTGATTTGCAAGTGTCAATTCAAATGCAATTCCCCATCACTGTACATATTTTCAATGCACGTCTACAGATCAGTGACTCTAAATTGTTATTTATTTTGTTTGTTATTGATTTAATTATTATTGATCTTGGACCCTAAGTAACCAGAGGTGCAGAGATCTGCTCAATAAAACTTTGTCTGGAATAGGTCAATGCTCAAGGGCAGGTGCAGCTACAAGGTGTAGGAACAGGAGATAATAAAATTCAGCTCATCTGAAACAAGATGACAATGACTGCAGTGCAATCCACAATTAAATCGTAATAGGGTGTTGGCAACTGCCTCTCCCCGCTACGAGGCTCAGAATATGTTTTGGCGCTAAGGGGCAACTTTGTGCTTAAGTCTCCAGGCACTGTATGGCTGTTGCTGCAAATTATACTGACGTTGGAACAGCAGTTCCGTGTGCCTCAGACAAAGTTTTGCAAAGCAACTTGATAACTGACAGATTTTTATTCCCATTGCTTTGACAGGGGTGTAGCCTGGGAAGAGAAAAGCATACACTGTAGTCACAAAGTTCACACCACGCAATTGGTCATTGAGTCATTCAACTGCTTTCCATTGTAGTTGTATTTTATTTATGCAAAGTAGATTCCACAGAGAGCTTCTCCAAAACTCTAGTAACACAGGGCAGGATCGTCAAAAAGTAAGTAGCCAGTCACTCTAATTCTCACCTGGACAGATATTCAGCTTTGCCTGCTTTGTTGTGTGAACTTTGCAAGGTGTTGGCTCCTTTTAATGAGAAGATAAGCAGCTTTAGGTAAACCTCAGCTGAGCGGTCCCAAATTATTCATGGCAGTTGTCATGGAGAAGCCATGGGAGAACTAGGTGATCTGCTAAGTGAAAAAGAAATGAAAGAAATACGTATAAGCTTTGGAATTAGCGGTAAGAGTAGCCTTCTTGGGACCTTGACCCTGCGCCACCATTTACGTATTCGCTTATTTATCTATGTACGGTACAGTATGGTGCAGGCCCTTCCAGTTTACTGGGCCATGCCACCTATCAACCCACTGATTTAACCCTAGCCTAATCACAGGACAATTTACAATGACTATTAACCTACTAACCTATATGTCATTGGGCTGTGAGAGGAAACCGGAGCACCTGGAGGAAACACACGCACATACGAGGAGAAAGTACAAACTTTGTTAAAGTTGCACCTACTGGTCTGGTAAACCTTCTCTGGATTGCTTCCAAAGCAGAGTGATCTAAAAGTGGCAATCCACACATGGAAATCATGTATGCCTAATCATTCTTTTATGACGTGCAAGCATGTTCATCACTGTGTGCTGGGAAACTGACTTTTTCCAGAATAGAATGCAGACCCAATGAAATGGGAGTCTCTGAAATGATGTATGGTTGACACAAATCCAGAAATTCAAATAATTCAAGATTGTTTAATGTCATTTCCAGCACACTGGTGTAAAGGAGAACAAAATAATCGTTACTCTAGATCTGATGCATTACGAGAAAACACAATAAAATAAAGAACACAGTCATAAAACACACAATATAAATCAATAAAATAGTTTATTACATAGATTGATTGTCCATAGATTAGAACTAAGCATAGTAGGTACATTAAGTATCTTTGACAGGAAATGCTAAAGCATTGGTGGTGGGGGTTGTGAAAGGGTGGGTTAGTGTTGATGAACCTTACTGCTTGGGGTAAGCAACTGGTTTTGGGTCTGTCGCTCCTGGTGTGGTTGCTACGTAGCCTCCTCTGTGTCAAGAGACCTCGGCGAGGATGGTAAGCACCCAAGTTTTGGAGTGTCCGAGACTAGAGTTGAGACACGATACTAGACTGAGAGGATGGCAGGGTTCAAAGCTAGACACGGGTCAAGACTGTTGATGATTGAGCCCGGAACCTCACTTCAGTTTCTCTTTAAATATTAAAATCGTGGAGCCAAAACATGGCCACCAATTAACGAGGCATGCCTGAATCTTTAAAGGGGTCATATTTCGGAGAGTCAGAGCGTCTAAACGCCAGATGCTAGTGCAGTCAGGTCCTTATTGTAACAGGACTCCTTCCCCTATGGCCTACTTCTGACAGCCCTGACTACTTGGAGAGATAATGGTGGTAGTTGTGGGACAGACCACCGTTCTTTGGGTCCAAATCCTTCCCAATCAACGAGGAACTGCTGAACACCCCCAACAGTTTGTGAATATGGAATTCGTTTTACGGTGAAAACCTGCTCCCCATCAACAAATCTGGTTGGGGGAGCTTATATTGTGGGGCTAAAGGATTGGTACTCATGTGCTTCAACTTGAAAATATGGAAAGTTCAAAGTAAAATTTATTAACAGAATACATACATGTCACCTGAGATACTTTTTCATGCTGGCATAGTGAGCATATCTATAGAACAGTAACTGTAAACAGGATCAATGAACAACAAACTGTGCAAAATGTAAATAAATAGCAATAAATAATGAGAGCATGTAATAACAAAATAATGAGTCCCTACACTGAGACCATTGGTTGTGAGAGAAGCAGAAATAGAATGAGTGTAGTTGTCCCCTTTTGCTCAAGAGCCTGATGGTTGAGGTGTAGTAAATGTTCTTGAACCTGGTGGTGCGAGTCCTGAGGCTCCTGTACCTTCTACCTGATGGCAGCAGCGAGAAAAGAGCCTGGCCTGGGTGGGGAGGATCTTTGATGATGGATGCTGCTTTCCTACAGCAACATTTCGTGTAGATGTGCTCAGTGGTTGAGAGGGCTTTACCCGTGATGTACTGGGCCAAATCCACTACCTTTTGTAGGATTTTATGTTCAAAGGCATTGCTGTTCCTATTCGGGCCATAATGCAACCTGTCAGTACACTTTCCACCTCACATCTATAGACATTTGTCAAAGTTTTCAACGACATGCCGAATCTCAGCAGCCTTCAAAAGTGTCCGTTCAGACAAAACTGCACTCACTCAGATGTCTGAGGCGTCCACCTCCACTATGAAGGGAAGGTCCAGGCTCGGCTAGACCAAAATGGGAACTGTCATGAAAGCATCCTCCGCTTCGGTAGTCCAAACAAAAGGACCCGTGGATTTCTTAGTTAGTGCTGTCAGTGGAGCTGAAATTCCTGATGAACTTTCTGCAGGAATTGGCAAATCCCAGGAATCACTGAAATTGCTTCACACTGGATGGTTGAGGCCAATCTCGGAGATTGCCATCAGAGATAATAAAACCCAAAAATGTAACTGTAGTTACATGAAATTCAGCCTTTTACAGTTTTACATAAAGTCCATGATCTAGAAGCCTCGTGACGATATTTCTGACATGAACGACGAGCTCCTCCATGGACTTTGAAAAGATTAGGATATCATCCAAGTAAATGAAGGCAAACTTATGAAGAGCATCCCGCAGCACGTCGTTTATGAGAGCCTGGGAAACTGCTGGCACATTAGCAAGGCCGAAAGGAATGACCAGGTCCTCATAGGGCGGAGTGGTGTGTTGATTGTAGTCTTCCGCTTGTCACCCTCCTTTACGTGGATCAAACTGCATGCAGTCCACAAGTGTAGGTTTGAGGACACTCTTGCCCCTAGGAGAACCTGGAAGGCAGTGTTCATGAGTGGAATGGGGTAACAATTCTTGTCCGTTATGCAATTCGGCCCTCTATAATCAATGCTTTGCCATGAGCTTCCATCCTTTTTCTGAATGAAGAAGAAGCCTGCGCTGGTTGGTGAGGTGAGGGACTGAATGAATCCCATTGCAAGAGCCTTTTTAAGTACCCCTTCATCGCACCTCTCTCCAGGCACATGTAATCGACCCCGTGGAGGACAAGTACCAGGCAGTAGGTCTATTGTGCAATCATAGGATTGGTGAGGTGGGAGAGGTCATTCCCTTGCTGAAGCCTTGTAGATGAGGGGGATTTGAACCAACTTAGTTGTTGCATCTATCCCCAAGGACAGCTCCCAGGGCTTTTTAGGTAGCGGGGATAATTTGGCAGATTTGAGTCTCTTTCATAGGTTCACTAGAGTCCATAGTTAAGACAAGAGTTTAAATCAGAGTTCTTATCTGACTCCAGAGACTTGACCACATCAGAGTCCAGATCTTCATCTGTATCTTTAGACGATGGCAAAGAAGCAGTACGAATCATCTTTGTTCTCTTAGGACTAGGCTCCAAGGATCTGCGTTTAGGATCTTTTCCCTTAGACAGGACCTGGTGCCTGGTTCCCTTAGGCTTGACTGCTAGGGCTCCAGACTTCTTGGAAGGCTTCTTGGCTTACTCCTGAACTGGAGATCCTTTCTCTCCCTTTCCAGCGCACTCCTGACTAGACAAGGTTGGGAGTTGCATGGTCCTGTTGACTGGAGATGGCTTGTCTGCCCTTACAGGCAGGTCTGGGTCTCGCAAAGGCTTCAGGTTACTCCAAGCAAAAGTCTTCCTTTTCGTCGGCTGCTGGTCTCAGGAGAATCTGGGGATTGGAACACCAGGCCAAAAACATTTCCTCTTGCAAAGGCTTGACCATGCAATGATTCTCCCTTCCTCCCAACGAATCCTCATTCGCAAAACCAATTTCCGCTGTAGGTTCTGCCCGGACCCAAGAAGATGGCCTTCCAGGGCAGTTGTGGTTATACTCAACTCCTGCACTCCTGTCGAACCAATAGGCTGAACCCAAGTCCAGGGAAGTCCAGCTCCCCAGAGTCCACAACGACATTCACCTTTCGCTGGTTCTTTCCGCAGGAGTTATCTGCTTTTAGCATGACACTGGGATCTGTAGGGTTGGAACTAATGGCTGCTACCAATGCAGGCCTCCCCATTCCAGCCACACTTCTTGGCCAAAGTCCAAATTCAATAGCATAGTTGACAGCTCACCAACCACCCTGATGCACCTTCATCAGATGGTCCAAGGCTCTGGCAGCTCCAGCAGGACGATGGAACTTCATGGCGCTCGTGAATTCTTCTGAATCAGGATGAACCTCCGACTCTGCTCCCAATGTCTGGTGGGCCAGGCCTGAGCTCTCTCGGTCAGTAGGCCACCTTTCCACGCTCTGTAGGAAACTGGGATGGCTGAAGTTCAAACACTCGCGACGGAGCCACATCAGAAACCTGGATCACTGCCCAATCCCTCGGGTTGGATGATGGCCAGCCTCACCCGAGCATTTCTGCCTCCCTCCTTACAACAGCTGGCACTGGTGACCTGCAGGTTATGTATCTCCAAGCTGTGTCTTGAAATGTTTTCACTGCGGCTGGCCACTCTTTCTTGCTTCACCTGCTCAGTCACTTACGTAATCATAAAAGATGCATTTACTCCTTCTGTCCCAGAACTAATTTGCAGTTCTGGCTAAAAATGTCATTGGCTTCCATTGTCAATGTGCCATTAACATGCACCTGAACAAGAAGCTTTTCTATGAATGGGACATCTGGCTGACTCACTGCAACCACCATGTCTGAGGTCAACAACAAAGCATTTTGCAAATTCATCTTATGGACCCAAATCTTCCAAAATTAGGAGGCATCTGAAAGGAGCAAACAAATGATTTTAAGTTTTAATTATATAAACATTCTGGAAATCTTTGCAGATGTTCTCAGCAGAAACTTCTTGTGGGCATATGAATTACGTTTCTATTCATCTTCCGGCTTTCAACATCAAGTGATCAGATGAGAGATTATTGAAATCTCCACTGCTCATGCATAATTTAATACCCCAAAGTCAGATTACATCCCTGTAGTATGTCTGCACAGTATCTTCAAGGTAGGTTTAGTTGTAGAAGCTTACTTTAGTTCATGATCAAATCATAGAATTTTACAGAGCAGAATTTGGCCCACATAGAATTTTACAGAGCAGAATTTGGCCCACATATTAGGGACAGCAAGCAAGACAAGGGGAATTAATAAATGATTGTTACCAAGAATTGTGGATGAATGGAAGTAATTGAAAATTCATGTTTACAAATCCCTTAGGATGCTTTGACAGGAAAATAAGATGGTTTAGAAGAATATGATTGTGTTCAGAATGTACAGGAGATTTCCTCAAATATTACCAGGACAGGAGAATTTGAATGGAGACAAAAGATGAGAAAGGTTGGGAGGAACTTAGATGAAGTTATTTCCTCTTGCAAAATGGTCCACATTCCAGGGTACAATCAGGGTACAATTCAAGGTAAATCGAAGCAGTATTTTTTAATTTATTGAGCTACAGTGTGAAATAGGCCCTTCTGGCCCTTCCAGCCCCGCCACCCAGCAACCCCTGATTTAATCCTCGCCTAATCACAGGACAATTTACAATGACCAGTTAACCTACCAATCGGTATGTCTTTAGACCATGGGAGGAAACCGGATACCCGAAAGGAAGGAGGAGAGGTGAGGACCAATTATGATATTATTAGCCTGGAATGTACTACACAAAAATATAGATAGACATTCCAATTTGAGTGTACAATTTTCTGACTTCTGAACAAAGATCCCCAAATGTGGGATTATGCTAGTACATCTGTCCTTTGGCATGACAATCAATGTAAACATATCCTTTATCTCCTTGGCTGGTTCATCTGTATGATTTTAGATTTCCATTACCACATCTCATCATTATTTTGGGAGAAAGAACAATAAAACCAGTGATGTGTTGGGCGGGGGGGGTTGGGCTTCCAGCAATAAGATACAAACAGCGGCCCCTGCACACAAAATCAGAAGTAATCAAGCTGCAGGAGAACTTTATATCTTAATATAAATAGTACAATAAATATTTAGATAAATGGTTTTTGTTTCTTTAAATGGGATGAATCCTTCAAAATCACCCCTATTCTAAATCCAATTTGTACATATTATTGTAATTGGATGGGCCGCACCTTGATTAAACAATTCTAAGCACTCTGTTCTATATAGGTGAGTCAGTAAGGGCCTCATCAAAGAGTGTGAAACATAAAATGATCTAAAGAGACAGAAAATCCTTTATAAAATTAAAATAGGGATTAGGGAGACATTGTTAATGCCTAGTACTATATTATTTGAAACAATTTGTTCACCTGAATGGTTGTTCACCAACTTTGGAGAGTTTAGTGTGCAAAAGGTAAGGGGTGTGTCTAGTGGCTGTTTAGTTCATTGAGATTTCCTTGCAAAATTTAAATAAAAACTGGAAACGATAAGAAGTCCAAGATTCATTTTTCATATTTCAAGTACTTCAAGGTGACATAAAATATGTGTAGCATTAATTGTAGCAAATACAGGTAGTGTGAAATGTACTAAAGGTGCCATTTGAGTAAAAATTAATAACAGCTATGGTACACACACCTACGGCATGGGTTTGTCTAATATCTTTGCTCATGCAATGTGGTTATTGCTGGCAAGACCAGCAGGAATTATATATTCATAACCTACCATAAACTGTGAAGTCAATTATCTGTCAGCCACGTTGTGCTGAACACGATATGTTAATAAATGGGTTGGATATCCACCAGAAGACTGAATTATATACAGATCATGATACCTATGTGGAATGCTAATACAACATTAGTATTGTCACCTTGGGAAATTTGTATTCTAGCTGAAGTTGTATGACATGTGTTACACAGCAGTAAGAATGCACTACTTCTATTCAGAGAGACCATAAATTCCCTGCAGGTCTATTGTTTGTCACCAATTTCTTCTGGCAGTTGCTATCTTTAATGTATTATATGTTACTTTAAGTTGCAGAAGTCAACACATAAAAAGGTGTGATGGGTTTAGTAGAGTGGACTTGATGGGCCAAATGGCCTACTCCTGCTCCTATGTCTTATGGTTCAAAGGACTTCTTGGTTAACTCAGACTTCTGAACATGCTAGTTGTCCCTGAAATGCTGCCTTTGTTGTTGCAATTGAATTATTTATGAGCAATAAAATTTTTGTATTTGTGCTTTCAGTTTACAAAGACCAGCATTAAATGAAGTTAAATTGTTCTACGTTAATACAGTGATGGTACTTATGGCATTATTATCATTAAGACTACTGATACTCAAAGTAGGACAGCTAACAACATAGTGCACCAGTTACTCAGGGTCAGCAATATATTAGCTTGAATGACATACACTACAGTAACATTTCTGACTTGTTTCTTTAGAACAAGCCCATTTTAAAACTGAAAACATTCAAAAACTATTTAAAACAATAGAGTTAACATCCAGGCAAAATGACATAAATATGAATGCGTAATACTTGTTTGTGGTCTTTAAACTTCAAATATTCAATGTCATTTAAATTCCTTTGGTTTGAAATTTCAATATTGAGCATAAGAGCTTAAATAGTCTTTAAGTGTACTTATCTGAGAATTATCTTATTTGCTTAAACTGTGGCTTGTGTTTACTGTGGTGAAATGCATGTTAAACAACATCGAGAGAAAACTTAAACGCAATTTGTGGAGTCAGGAAGCAATTACAATGCTGCATAATGCACACTATTCTATTGCTTTTAGACTGTTACTTTTGTTATGTGTATTTCTAAACTTAAAATAACGTAATGCAAACCAAAATAAAAACAAATCGACCTTATCAAATCCAATGAGAGTACTACAGCAACAAAAACTATAATGAGCGCAGTTCATTCAGTAATGATTTGACGGATTAGCCTAATACAAGCTGTCAAAGTTTGTTGCCGTGATCAAATGGCACACAGGGTCTCTGAAGTTAATAGTGAATTTCACTGTAAAGTAAATCTTACTATATGCAAATAAAATGACAGAATCCTCACAAATCATTGAAATGCTGCAGGAACTGAGCGCACTGCTTTAGTGCAACCCCTTGGACAGTACCTAGGAAGGGAATGCAGGACAGATGCGACTGTTGCAGAAGTTGGTAATCAATTTTAAATCACATTTTACGTGGATATTCTGATTGCTGACTGGATCATTTCATCCTTAACGTTCAATATTCCCTGGTTACCCTCAAGGCTGCAGGAAAGTCGTGGTGAACCTTCTTCGCGTGGGCTTTCTTCTTCTGCTCGCGCCTTGTTGAGGTGCCTGTGACGCAGATCAGCCTGTCGGCACTCTTAGGTCTCCGGGCCGTGCTTGTCGAGTTTGTGCAGCCAAGTGGCCAGCTGCCCACAGTCTAATTGGAGCTGGCTCCTCGGGTTCCTCTGCTCCTTGGAGCAGGTCCTCCTTGGAGCAAGGAATCATCGGTGTCAATTAATAAGCATGTCTGCAGAAACAGCTCATGTAAAATCCTAGACTAATATTATTGAATTTGTTCTGTCAAATGGATGCTACCTTGCAGGTAGTTCGGTGCATGATTCAGCCACCTGTGCCATAACTGTAAAGATAAAAGATAGAGATAAAGATAAGCTTTATTTGTCTCTTCAAAACATAGAGTGAAATGTGCTGGTTGCATCAAATCTGATTAGCGGGGATTGTACGGAGCCGCCTGCAGCGATTCTCCTTCCTAGGTCCTCACTTTGTCTTTACACCAATGTCTCCATATTGAAACTGATATTGGTGACATTTCAGACACCAGAAAATCTGTGGATGCTGGAGATCCAAAGCAACACACACAAATGCTGGAGGAACTCAGCAGGCCAGGCAGCATCTATGAAGAAGAGTAAACAGTTGCCGTTTCAGGCCGAGACAATTCATCACCTGATGAAGGGGGTCGCAGCCTGAAACATCAACTGTTTATTCTTTGCCATAGATGCTGCCTGGTCTGCAGAGTTCCTCCAGCATTTTACCAGTGACATTTGGTGGACTATACAATAAAAATATCTGACTATTTAATTAAGTTACCGTATTAGCTTCTACCTGTCAGTGGATAAACTGAATTAAATGGTTTCCCAATGTTAGATTTGCTCTCAGCACTTAATTGCAATTATCTACCTTTATTCTGATTCAATTCATTTCCAGTCCCTTTTGCTTTTATCTTAATTCTCATTTTCCATTTACAGAGAGTAAATATTTATATTCATATAGCATCACTTTTCTAAAGTCACAAAATATTTACAACAAAATATAAACTGCTGGAAATAGTGTTTCAAGCCATATCTATGAAGGCAAAGGATCAGTGGACATTTCAGGACTGTGCATCCGGATTGAGAGTATAGAGAGATGGTAGCAAATACTGAGATATCTTCAATATACTGACTACCTTTCCTCTAAACTCTTGGTCACATCGCAGGGTCCTAACCAAAACACCCACCATCCCTTTGCCTCCTTACGTGCTTCCTGAGCCACTAGGCACTTCCAGAAGTTCAGTTTTTGTTTCAGATTCCAGCATCTGCAGTCTCTTGTGACTCCAAACAGTTACCGACAAATGAGTACTTTTGACATGTATCCAAGTTGCAATATAGGAAGTACTTCAATCAATTTGCACATAGTACTTATCTTCTTCTGATGTTGATTAGGAAATAAACATTGGTTAGAATATATCTACATTAAAGAGTAAACAAGCTCTCAAGAAAGTACAAACAATGCCTCCTTTATATCAGTGAGACCCAACGTAGATCGGGAGACCAATTCACTGAACACCTACGCTCTGTCCGCCAGAAAAAGCGGGATCTCCCAGTGGCCACCCATTTTAATTCCACTTCCCATTCCCATCCCGATATGACCATCCATGGCTTCCTCCACTATTGTGATGAGGCCACACTTAGGTTGGAGGAACAACACCTTACATTCCATCTGTGTAGCCTCCAACCTGATGGCATAAGCATCGATTTCTCAAACTTCAGGTACTGCCACCCCCCCTTCACCATTTCCCCATTCCCATTCCCCTCTCTCACCTGCCCATCACCACCCTCTGGTGCTCCTCCCCGCTTTTCCTTCTTCCACGGCCTTCTGTCTCTTTCACCAATCAACTTCCCAGCTCTTTACTTCAGCCCTTTCCCTCCTGGTCTCTCTCTCCCCTCCCCCGCCTTTTAAATCTACTCCTCCAGTCCTGTTGAAGGGTTTTGGCCCAAAACATCGACTGTACTTTTTTCCATAGGCCTGCTGAGTTCCTCCAGCATTTTGTGTGTGTTGTTACACTCTCAAAATAACAACTTAGATATAACAATGTAGCTCTCTCTTAATACTGCATAAGAAGTGTCAATCTAAATTTTGGTTATCATATCTCTGGCTTGGGAATTGAACTCAGAACCTTCTGACTTTCAAGGTACATTCAACCGCACATAGCTGAGTCCTTTCACTCATTCTAAGACATTATTTGAAAGATTTGGTCCCCTGTGGAATTTGCTGCCTCATTGCTGGGTCATTCTATCACTTTTTTTTGGTACATATTTCTATAATGTATGCAGAAGCCTTGGTTCTATTGATATTATCAAAGGGATAATATCTTCAGGAAGGCTGTAAATGGGGGAGGGGACAGTGAGGAATGGCCCATTGTACACCGTGTCCAATTTGAAGTCAATGGAAGGAATAGGATACGTGATGGATCTTCCTGTTTGCATTCTCAAAGCTGAATTTCACCCCACTTTAGAAGTCTACAGAGCAGAAACCGACCCTGACCCTGCTTGACGTGTTGAATGTCAGGGAATCTGTCTGATCTGTTGCCCGGTCTGTGCTACTCTCACACCTTTTAACTTCAGTTATAGAGTCAGATCATATAGAAGCAGGTCTTCCAGCCCAACATATTTAATTGCTTTCATCCATTCTTTTCATTTCTAACTTTTTTCCCCTCTATAAAATATTATTCTGGAACATTTTTATAATAAATGCATGAAGCAAGATCTCCTAAACTCCTTCAATGTGCTTTCAGGTATCATCTTAAATCACTGCCCTCACATTACTGATACCTACAAATGTCATGGTCTGGTCCGTGAAGTCCGCATTCCAGTTCACGGTCCAGTCCATGGACGCTGGACTCCGGGTCTTCTGGCTGTCCGTTGTTTCATTTGGGCTTAATCACAGGCATCTGATTCTCATATTGAGGCTGGAATATAAGTGGCCCTGGGTTTGAGTGAGGTTGCTGGTTTGTCTTGTTGGTATCTTGTCCTTGCCTCTGTGGGGGTAAGTCAGGCTGTTCCTGCCATTACCCTATGGTGGGATCTGTCCCTTCCTGTCCTTGCCTCTGTTGGGTAAGTCAGGGTGTCTTTGTTGTTACCCCAAGGCTGGACTGTTCCCTTCCTTCCCTCTGAATCCTGGCCTGAAGCCTTGCTGGCAACCTTGCCTGCTTCGTCGTCAAGTTCAGCTATCAGAGTGAGACCGGAGCCTTGCCATGCCAACAGATGGAACTATCTATTGTTGAGCTTGGAACTGTCTCTTTGTGTCCCTGTGCTTAGTGTCTGTATATGAGTCCTGGCCCTATGTCCTGTTCCCAAGGAGGGGTTCCAGCTCTGTGTTCTGTGTTCCTGTGCTCCAGTCCAAGGCTCCGAGGAGGTTCCAGTCTGTATCCAAGTCGTAGCCTAGGCCCTGAGTCCTGGTCTCGTCCAGGCTAGTGTCTGTGTCCAGCTACACCTCCCCCGCTTGTGCTTTCCTCCCCCTCGACCTAGGCTCTGCGGCCCTGCTCCCCCTCGGCCTCGACCCTGCTCCCCCTCAGCCTCGACCCTGCGGCCCTGCTCCCCCTCGACCAAGACCGTCTGGGCTTCATGTCCTCATCCAGCCCTGGAGTCCCACGTCCTGCCCCCACGTCCAGTCCTGTTCCCTTGCCACATCCAGTCCTCGCCTGGATCCGGATTCCCAGCCCGAGCCCAGCTTCCGGGTCCCTGTCCAGTCTCTGGCTTGGAGTCCTTGTCCAGGTTCCCAGTTCCTAGTTCCTCGTCCAGGTCCCACATTCCTACTCTAGTCCTATGCCATGCCCTGTCTTCTAGTCTTGTCCAGGACCTGTGTCTTGTCCAGCATCGTTTCTTCCCCACTTCCCTTGCTTCCTTGATACACCTCGTCCTCTCCCTAGTACTTCAGTGTCTGTGCTTTGCATTTGAGTCCGTTCCCAACACCCACCTTATGACAGCAAATGAAATAGTTTAATGCACACAAAATGCTGGAGGAACTCAGAAGGTCAAGCAGGATCTATGGAAGGGAATAAAGAACTGCTGTTTCAGCCCTTTAGCATTATCTTTTCCACCTATTGTCTCCCAGCTTTTCATTTTGTTCTCCCACCCACCCACTGACCTTCCTCCTGATCTGGCTTCAGGCATCACCTTCCAGCTTGTACGCTTTCCCCTCACCACCCCCCCCCCCAAACTTTCTTATTTTTTTAGCTTCTTCCCCCTTCCTTTTCAGTCCTGATGAAGGGTCTCGGCCCAAAACATCGACTCTTTGTTCTGCAGATGCTGCCTGACCTGCTGAGCTCCTCTGGATTCCCAGCATCTGCAGAATCTCTTCTGCAAGCTAAATTGTTTTCTCTGACTTTCATTGTTAGCACTTCCCAGTTTTGAACATCTCTGCTTTGTTTATGACAATGTTTTGAAAATAATAATTTAGACTGTTTCCTTAAAAAGAAGTTTTAAGGTGGCAAAGTGGAACAAAGTGAGGTTGCAGGTGAGCTTTTTCAGTCAGTGCCCAAGGTGACGATGACAGCAGCTTCCACAATAGCTTCAGGGGTATCACAGTTGTGAAGCCTGTAATTAGTGCAGAAGCAGAGCCACCCAATCACTATCATTGCAATTACCCACCCATGAAAGGATTGCTGCGTTGTGCTTCAAAACATGGGTGCATACTTGCTTTTTAAGCTATTTCTATTTACCTCACAATCACCGCCTAACCCCACACTTTGTCAAAGTCATCTTTGATGATTAAGATGCATGGTTAATAAGTTAATTTCAGACCGCAACATGTTGTTTAGTTTGAAGAAGTCTGGGCTGTGGTATCCTTTAAGCAAACACATCAGTTGACCTCTGACATGACTGTATGTGTGAGTACGTTCGACAACACACAGCCTCTGGAAATAAAGTGACACTGAGGCAGAGTGCTAATTTGCAGTGTATGTTCCATCTCTCAGCTCCCTGATTTCTGATGTTGGGAGGTAGCCCCATGTACCAGCAATACATTAGTACGAAGCCTGCTGTGCAGATGATATTGAGAAGCAACATTCTCCCTGAGGATTTTTGTCAGTGCTGTTTTTATGATCCATCTGCACTTTTCTTAATAATGATAAGAGGGCAGTGAGGTTCTACTTAGGGAGTAGCATCACTAAAATTCACTGGCCTGGAAACCATCTTGATGTTGGGCTTTAGTTGCTTCCAAGGTGTTGCATTTCTTTGTATTTGGAGGGTGGATGCCCAAGACTGAGAGCTAATTGGAGGGTGGATGGGTGGTGTGGGGAATGGCAGGGGAAGGGTTGAGGCAGATATAATACATATACAGTGTTTCAGTGTTTATATAATATACTATAATTAGATAATCAGGACAACAATGGAATCTGTACCCATTGATTTATCTTTTGCCTTGCAATAAATAAGAAATTCTCAGCAATTACCTGTACTGTAAACAGCTCAAGTTACAACCTATTTTAATTCATCTATGAACAGTATGAATATAAAGGGTTATTTCTTTATCAGGCCCATATTGGTCCCAAGCAATGACTTCAAAACAGTTAGAATGAGTGCAGTAAAGAAAATTGCAGCAATTACTAATCTTAGTAATTCACTGAGTCCTATGCCATCTCAAAGCCTTGGTATCAGTCTATCAAATGTTGCGGAGCGTTGCTTAATAAAAAAAATGTCATGAGGACACCCATCTGGCCACAAGGGGAAACCGAAGCAGCCTGATCGGAGAATCTCACAGTGGCGAAGGATGCCATTTGGCCCCTTGTACCTGCTCCACATCTTTTATAGAGTAATCCAGTTGCTCCAACACCTCTGCACCCATTCAGCTTTGCAAATTTCTCCTTGCTGATCATCTGTCCGTTTTTCTTTTGGAATTCCTAATGCACCAGCTTCCATCATTTTAAAGAATTCGACTGACAGTTTTCCAATATTTGTTGAGTCATTGAGCTCAAGGTTCAGGAAGTACGTTGCGGTTTTATAAAATTTTAGTTAGGAAGCATCTGGAATATTGCATTCAATTCTGGTCACCCCATTATCGGAAATACATGGAGGTTTCAGAGAGTGCTGAAGATGTTTAACAGGGGCCTGCCTGGATTAGAGGGCATGTGCTATAAGGAGAGATTAAACAA
The DNA here is from genome assembly GCF_030144855.1 of Hypanus sabinus. Lineage (NCBI taxonomy): Eukaryota > Metazoa > Chordata > Chondrichthyes > Myliobatiformes > Dasyatidae > Hypanus > Hypanus sabinus. The sequence continues at coordinate 31,469,561 of NC_082722.1, forward strand.
ACTTTGACTGTTTTATCTAGAGTAGCAGAAGATGGGATGGAAACACAGTTGCTTTGTTTTTTGGGGCAGCATGGTAGTGTAATGGTTAGTACATTGCTTTACTGTACCAGTGACCCGTCTTCAATTCCTGCCGATGCCTGTAAGGAGTTTGTATGTTCTCCCCGTGACAGTGTCTGTTTCCTCTGGGTGCTCTGGGTTCCTCCCACTGTCCAAAGAAGCACCGGTTGGTAGGTTAATTGTAAATTGTCCTGTGACTAGGCTAGGATTAAATCAGGGGATGCTGGGTGATGTAGTTTAAAGAGCCTATTTTGCACTGTATCTCAATAAATAAATGAGGGCAGATCTGAGAGAAACTTATTAGATTATGAGAGGCTTAGAGGCAGTAGACAGACATTATCTTTTTACCAGGGTTCAAAGTGTCTAAGACTCGAGTACATACATACATTTAAGTTGAGAAGGAGTAAGTTGAAAGGAAAGTGGGGGGCATTTTTTTATACAGAGTGGTGGCTACCTGAAATGCACTGTCAAGGATGGTACATTGGAGGTGTTTAAGAGACTCTTACATAGGCACAAGAATGGGCAGAGAACTAAGGGATATGGGCACTGTGTAGGCAGAAGGGATTCGTTTAGTTAGGCACTTAAATGCTAGTACTATTTGATGCTCTAAGTTCTAACATCTTGGGAGTTACCATTGACGAGAAACTGAACTGGAAGAGACTTTTACGCGACGTGCCTGCGAGAACAAGTCAGAGGATCAGCTCCCACTCCCCGAGGCCTGTCCAGTACCCACGAGGCTCAAGTTAGGAGTGTTGTGGAATACTCCCCACTTGCCCAGATCAATGTAACACTCAAGAAGCTCAACATCAAACAGGACATAGCAACCTGTTTGAGAGGCCCCACCTCCACTTTTACCACCGATATTCAGTGACACCAGTTTGTATCATTGACAAGAATTTAGACAATAAGAGCTTAAGACCATAGGAGCAGATTTAGGCCATTCAGCCCATTGAGTCTGTTCCACCATTCCATCATGGCTGATTTGCTGTCCTTCTCAACCCCATTCTCCTGCCTTCACTCTGTAACTTTTGACACTCTGACTGATCAAGAAGCTATCAACCCCCGCTTTAAATATACCCCCTGACTTGCCCTCCAGAGCCGCCTGTGGCAATGAATTCTACAGATTCACTACTCTCTAACAAAAGCCTCGGACAATACCTTCCAAATTCACAACCCCTCCCTCCCAGAAGGTCAAGGGCAGCACAAAGTGGGAAACAGAACTTGGAAGTTCCCTCCAAGCCACTCACCATATTGACTTGGAAATACTTCAGAATCAGGTTTATCATCACTGTCTTATATGAGGTGAAATTTGTTTTGTGTGCAGAGACATAAAATTACTATAAATTGCAAAGTAAATAAATAGTGCAAAAAAGGAATAATAAGGTTCATGGGTCATTCAGAAATCTGGTGGCAGAGAAGAAGAACCCATTTCTGAATCATTGAGAGTGGGTCTACAGGCTACTGTATTTCTTCACTGATGAAGAAGAACATATGTACTGCTTGGCGAGGATTCCTTAATAATGAATGCACCTTTCTTGAAACACTGCCTCTTGAAGGTGTCGTCAATGGTTTGTGCCTCTGTGGAACTGGTTGAGTCTACAACCATCTGCAGCCTCTTACAAGTACATATATGTCACCATATACAACCTTGAGATCCATTTTCTGGGAATTTTCTTGCAATCCTATTAGATTGGGATGCAAACATCAGAACGTTCTCCACTGTATTTCCAGCATCTGCAGAATCTCTTGTGTTTATGCTCTCCACTGCAGAGTCATAGAAACCTGTAAGAGTTTTTGGTGACATTCCAAATCTCCTCAAACTGCTTTCAAAGTAGAGCCCCCGACAGACCTTCTTCATGCTTGCATCAATGAGCTGGGCCCAGGGCATTTCCTCGGAGATGTCGACACCCAGGAACTTGAAGCCGTTCACATTTTCCACCGTTGAGCTCTCAGTGAGGACTGGTGCGTGTTCTCCTTCCTGGAGTTCACAGTCAATCAATTCCTTGGTCTTGCTGACATTGAGTATGAGGTTGTTGTTGCAACACCACTTAACCGGCCAATCTACCTCACTCCTATATGCTTCATCATGGCTGTCTGAGATCTTGCCAACAATCATCATGCCATCTACACTTGTATGAATGTGGCTCCCTGGGTCAACATCCTGGAATGCCCTACCCACCAACATTGTGGGTATACCCTCATCTCATAGACTGCACCAGTTCAAGAAGGCAACTCACCATCACCTTTTCAAGGGCAATTAGGGATGGGCAATTAAACGCTGGCTCAGCCTGCTGGGCTCCCACCTCTTGAATAAGGAATGTACCCCTATGTGACATTTGATGCAAGCTGTTCTGGAGGATTAGCATTCAGTCTAGAAGTGCCACTGACAGAAAGCTTTCCATGTAGCATTTGTAATCTGTCTGTCTGCACGTTACTGCAATGTCCTTTACATTGTCAAACTATCTGAAGCTCTTCACACAAAATGCTGATAAAACACAGCAGGCCAGGCAGCATCTATAGGGAGAAGCGATGTCGACGTTTTGGGCCGAGACCCTTCGTCAGGACTAACTGAAAGGAAAGATAGTAAGAGATTTGAAAGTAGTGGGGGGAGGGGAAAATGCGAAATGATAGGAGAAGACCGGAGGGGGTGGGATGAAGCTAAGAGCTGGAAAGGTGATTGGCGAAAGTGATAAAGAGCTGGAGAAGGGAAAGGATCATGGGACGGGAGGCCTCAGGAGAAAGAAAGGGGGAGGGGCCGAGCACCAGAGGGAGATGGAGAACAGGCAGGGTGATGGGCAGAGAGAGAGAAAAAAAACAACTAAATATGTCAGGGATGGGGTAAAAAGGGGAGGAGGGGCATTAATGGAAATTAGAGAAGTCAATGTTCATGCCATCAGGTTGGAGGCTACCCAGCTGGTATATAAGGTGTTGTTCCTCCAACCTGAGTTTGGATTCATTTTGACAGTAGAGGAGGCCATGGATAGACATATCAGAATGGGAATGGGACGTGGAATTAAAATGTGTGGCCACTGGGAGATCCTGCTTTCTCTGGCGGACTGAGTGTAGGCATTCAGCGAAACAGTCTCCCAGTCTGCGTTGGGTCTCACCAATATATAAAAGGCCACACCAGGAGCACCAGACGCAGTATACCACACCAGCCGACTCACAGGTAAAGTGTCGCCTCACCTGGAAGGACTGTCTGGGCCCCTGAATGGTGGTGAGGGAGGAAGTGTAAGGGCAGGTGTAGTACTTGTTCCATTTACAAGGATAAGTGCAGGAGGGAGATCGGTGGGAAGGGATTGGGGGGGGGGGGGGAATGAGTGGACAAGGGAGTTGCGTAAGGAGCGATCCCTGCAGAAAGCAGAAAGAGTGGGGGAGGGAAAGATGTGCTTGGTAGTGGGATCCCGTTGGAGGTGGCGGAAATTACAGAGAATTATACGTTGGACCTGGAGGCTGGTGGAGTGGTAGGTAAGGACAAGGGGAACCCTATCCTGAGTAGGGTGGCGGGCAGATGGGGTGAGGGCAGATGTGCGGGAAAAGGGAGAGATGCGTTTGAGAGCAGAGTTGATGGTGAAAGAAGGGAAGCCCCTTTGTTGAAAAAAGGAAGACATCTCCTTCGTCCTGGGATGAAAAGCCTCATCCTGAGAGCAGATGCGGCGGAGATGGGAATTCCAAGTCTATACGGGTATCCGTCCTCCTCCTTTCCTTCGCTACATTGATGACTGCATTGGCGCTGTCTCCTGCACGCATGCTGAGCTCGTGGACTTCATCAACTTTGCCTCCAACTTTCACCCTGCCCTCAAATTTACCTGGTCCATTTCCGACACCTCCCTCCCCTTTCTTGATCTTTCTGTCTCCATCTCTGGAAAGGGCTTATCTACTGATATCTACTATAAGCCTACAGACTCTCACAGCTACCTGGACTATTCCTCTTCCCACCCTGTCTCTTGCAAAAAGGCTATCCCCTTCTCACAATTCCTCCATCTCCACCGCATCTGCTCTCAGGATGAGGCTTTTCATTCCAGGACGAAGGAGATGTCTTCCTTTTTTAAACAAAGGGGCTTCCCTTCTTCCACCATCAACTCTGCTCTCAAATGCATCTCTCCCATTTCCCGCACATCTGCTCTCACCCCATCCGCCCACCACCCCACTCAGGAAAGGGTTCCCCTTGTCCTTACCTACCACTCCACCAGCCTCCAGGTCCTACATATAATTCTCTGTAACTTCCGCCACCTCCAATGGGATCCCACTACCAAGCACATCTTTCCCTCCCCCCACTTTCTGCTTTCTGCAGGGATCGCTCCCTATGCGACTCCCTTGTCCACTCGTTCCCCCCCCATCCCTTCCCACCAATCTCCCTCCTGGCACTTATCCTTGTAAGCAGAACAAGTGCTACACCTGCCCTTACACTTCCTCCCTCACCACCATTCAGGGGCCCAGACAGTCCTTCCAGGTGAGGCGACACTTCACCTGTGAGTCGGCTGGTGTGGTATACTGTGTCCGGTGCTCCCAGTGTGGCCTTTTATATATTGGTGAGACCCGACGCAGACTGGGAAACTGTTTCTCTGAACACCTACGCTCGGTCCGCCAGAAAAAGCAGGATCTCCCAGTGGCCACACATTTTAATTCCACGTCCCATTCCCATTCTGATATGTCTATCCATGGCCTCCTCTACTGTCAAGATGAAGCCACACTCAGGTTGGAGGAACAACACCTTATATACCGGCTGGGTAGCCTCCAACCTGATGGCATGAACATTGACTTCTCTAATTTCTGTTAATGCCTCTCCTCCCCTTCTTACCCCATCCCTGACATATTTAGTTTTTTTTTACTCTCTCTCTGCCCATCACTCTGCCTGTTCTCCATCTCCCTCTGGTGCTTCCCCCCCACCTTTCTCCCGAGGCCTCCCGTCCCATGATCCTTTCCCTACTCCAGCTCTGTATCACTTTCGCCAATCACCTTTCCAGCTCTTAGCTTCATCCCACCCCCTCCGGTCTTCTCCTATCATTTCACATTTCCCCCTCCCCCCTCTACTTTCAAATCTCTTAGTATCGCTCCTTTCAGTTAGTCCTGACGAAGGGTCTCGGCCTGAAACATCGACAGTGCTTCTCCTTAGAGATGCTGCCTGGCCTGCTGTGTTCCACCAGCATTTTGTGTGTTGTTGTTTAAATTTCCAGCATCTGCAGATTTCCTCGTGTTTGCTATCTGAAACTCTTGCTTAGTTTGTTTGAAACATTTCAAGTTGCATTAAGTGCCCATAAGATTAACGACTGAACACTGTTTTCCACTCTTGCTGACTTCACTCCCGAAACAGTCCTAATTCAGGCCAGGGACTTGCATGGATAATGCACAGGGTTTATGCATGACCCTAACCCTAATCTTGCAACTAAATAGTCTCATACAGGTCTCTGATGCAAATTTCTCATACATCAGAGAAAATTGCACACTTGTACCAAAAGCAACTTTTCTGTTTGGTTTGTTGAATCTTTGGTTTAAGATACGTTTGGCAATTCAAATCATAAGTAAATATAATCCTATCAGTTTATGGTGTTTGCTTAGCGCTGGTGCCCCACATCAGGGCTCACACCTCACATAATTTCTGCTCTGTCGTGGGCAGTTCCAAACAGGGTTAACCAAGTGAGAATGGTGCCTGGATCTAATGAAACCGACCCATAGGCAAACAGAGTTACAAACACCAGGGGGAAAGAAAGTTTATAGTACTGGAAGTTCTGATTGATATCAGAGTGCAAATACAACTTAACAAGCAAATACTTCGTGACATGATGTGAACAGTCTGACTTTTCTCTTGCAATTGCCCTTCAGAATCTTTGAGCGGGTCGAGGAAGAAATTATTAAAATGTATCCCTGCCTGTCCTGGGTTAACATTGAGGCTCTTGGGCTCTCTGCTTGACATATCCTACCTGCTGAACCTGCCTGAAAAGCTGGCACTATATTTTGGGCACTTAACCAACTAATGTTTGTTCAGGGAATATCAAGTTATTCGAGTGACTCATCACCTGATCTTGCTCCCTGACTCTGGCTGCTGGTTCCAGTATGTGACTGGTATCAACAGAAAGAGACAGGAGGGTGAAGCAACGTTCTCTTGCCAATAGATACAACAATCAATATTTCAGCACGTTCTGCTCCCTAGAGCAGGAAGGATCGAAAAAGTTTTGGCATGGCCATTGAGTGCAAATTCCTTTCTGAATACATTATTTTAACTTTCTGTTTCTAGTTCTGCAATAATGTGCCAATATCAGTAAAGCCATGAACCCACATTGCTAGTGGAGATGAAGTTTTCAATCAAAACACTTAGTGAATTATTCAGTTTTAGGGAGAAGGAACTGCTGCCCTAAACCATTGTAATAGTGCTCCAAAGGCCTGAACTAATGTTCTGGTGAATTGAGTTCAAATCCTAACAGAATACTTGGTGGGGGGGGGGGGGGGAGTTAATTACTTGTTTATAAAACAAACCCAGAATTAAATAAAGGTCTTAAAGGTCTTTGTCACCATCAGTGATATTGTAAATATGCTTCTGTTACACAAACATCCTTCAGAGAGGGAATTTATCATTCAAGCCTCTACGTAACTCTCGAACCAGAGGGATAACTGCCCTCCTTAATCGCCTGTCAAGTCACTAACTTGTATCCTAAACTGCTATGTTAGAACACACGGCAATTAAAACTAGGTGGGGCACCAACCATCAGACAAGACCTAAAGTCAGATGCAAAGTCAACCTGGCAAAATCTCTTTACAAACACCTGAGGACCAGGTTTTAAATTGGGAAGGTTGTCCCAAGGTGAGCCAATCAACCGTCTGGCATTGCTCACTGAATTATTTCTAGTCTCTTAAATCTTAATCTCTGGCTATACCAGGAAGATCGTACCCTCAGAGGTGGCAACAACGTAATGCTATACAGCCAAGAAGAAATGGCCTTCAAAGTCCTCAATATTGATCTTGAACTCCAAGAAGTCTCTTGATGTCTGATGAAATCTATCAGGGAAACCATCTACCACTTGTGAATGATCTTCCCTCAGATGATGAATCAGTACTCATCCATGTTAAATGATACTTGAAGGAAGGTCACAGAGTGTACTCTGGATTGGGTACTGCTAGGTCCAACATGAAGAATAGTTTGGTAGCATCTGCCATGCTGGACCAGGAGCAGTTTATGAATGAACTGCCACAAGGAATAAATCCATTTAACAAAGACGATGGGAATGAAAAGGAGATCTCTCCAGTGGTGGGGATTATACATCACACAGGGTAATGTGGATTCAGGTCAGGGGCCAAAAAAAATTCTCTGGACAACTAAAAAGAGAAGTGAAAAATAAAACAAGAACTTTATAAAATGCTAAAAATCAGTGCAAATCCAGAGAAATGACAAAGATATCAAAAAATTCAAGACAGGTAACATAAGTTATATAAGACCATAAGACATGGGGGCAGAAATAGGTCATTCAGCCCATCGAGTCTGGTCTGCATTCGATCATGGCTGATTTATTATTCCCCTCAAACCCCTTCTCTTGCCTTCTCCCTGTAACCTTTGAAACCCTGACTAATCAAGAACCTATCAACTTCTGCTTTAGATATACCCAATTACAATAAAAAAAACACACTCTCTTATCCTGTAAATACCTATCAGAATAAACTCTGCTCTGTCTTCCAATCAGATAATGATTTTAATCTATGTTTCGATGAGAAACTCCGCCATCTTCATCAGGGATGATGCCTGGGTATGTCTAATCTGGTGGCATTTATACTTCCTGTGTTCCGTCCCCCTTGATCAGGAGGGACAAATGATGGGGTATAAATACCACTGGACTAGACATACCCAGGCATCACCCCTGCTGACGATGGTGGAGTTTGTCAGTTTGTCGGTTAAAATCAATACCAATACTCGGCTGGAAGCTAGAGAAGAGTTTATTCATCATATACGCCAGGCAAGCATGAGATCCTCTTCACCCCTCAGAATGTTTGAAGATCATTCTTCTAAGTTACAATACGTACAGTGTACATTAACTCAACCGTTCCTCAGTGCACAGTACCTTTATCCAAGAAATTTGGTAAACACAATTTTGCTTTCATAAAATATGCTATTATTTCTTCAGTCTTTGAAATCATTCCCATTCCTTTACATCATTAAGGAAGTACAGCAAAAAATCACAAAGGATATCAAAATCCAATAGATATTCTTGCAATTATGAAAGGAAGGAATACTATAATCTTCAGATAAGTAATGTGTAGTAGTAGGCCTCCATTAGTCTCAATAGACCATGAATTTGCACCTTGGAAAGTTTCCAGGGCGCAAGCCTGGGCAGGGTTTTTTTTATGGAAGACCAGCAGTTGCCCAAGCTGCAAGTCTCCCCTCTCCACACCACAATGTTGTCCAAGGGAAGGGCATTAGGCCCCACACAGCTTGGCACCGGTGTCGTCGCAGAGCAATGTGTGGTTAAGTGCCTTGCTCAAGGACACAACACGCTGCCTCAGCTAAGGCTCGAACTAGCAACCTTCAGATAACTAGACGAACGCCTTAATCACTTGGCCACGCACCACACAGAGATAGGTAATATTGATATTATGAATGAGGAAATGGGAAAAGAAGGTATGTTGAGTAAATATTATTTGTCAGTATTTGGAGTAGAGCAATAGCCGGCTCCCATCAAAACCAACAGAATCATGCACAGCTACTTATTATGATATATATAACAACCCTGAAAATAAAATGCAAGATTTTATTTTCCACTGAAAATTATTCTCCACTGAAAAACAGTATTGAGTAATATACAAGTGTATAGGGACACTGAAAAGTGACACATCCCCTGGGTCTGATGGTTTACATTCCAGATTTAAGAGGAATTATGGAAGCCCTAACTATTATCTTCCAGAGTGTTCTTGATTGGGAGTCATTCCCCTCCATTGCAAAAATTGCTCACATCATTCTGCTTTTATGAAAGTTGAATTGGAGAATGTTGAATTACAGATCAGTTATCCTGATCCATTTTAAGGGTAAATTGCTATCTAAATAACAATCCAAGACTGCAGAGGTGGAAATTTGAAGTCTTTGGAAACACTCAGCAGATTGGGCAGCATCTGTGGAAATGGAAACAGAGTTAATATTTCAGGCATAGGAACTTGAAAAGTGAAAGAGCAAAAACTAGTTTTTCAGTGGGTCTAGTAAGTTTGTGACCCTGTAGAATTTTCTCTATTTTTGCATAAATATGACCTAAAAATTGATAAGATCTTTACGCAAGCCCTAAAACTAGATAAAGAGAACCCAATTAAATAAAAACACAAATAACATTATACTTGTTCATTTATTTATTGACAAAAATGATCCAATATTACATATATTTTTTAGAAAAAGTATGTGAAACTTTGCTTTCAGTAACTGGTGTGACCCCCTTGTACAGCAATAACTTCAACCAAACATTTCCGGTAACTGTTGCTCTGTCCTGCACATCAGCTTAGAGGAATTTTAGGCCATTCTTCCTTACAAAACTGCTTCAACTCTGGTTGGCTTCCTTGCATGAACTGCTTGCTTCCGGTCCTTCCACAATATTTCAATAGGATTTAGTCAGGACTTCAACTCACCCATTCCAAAAAACGAATCGTCTTTTTAAACCATTCTGTTTTTAATTTACTCTTGTCTTTTGGATTATTGTCTTGTTGCACTATCCAACTTCTATCAGGTGCAGACTGCTACCCTGACATTCTCTTGAAAAATGTCCTGATACAATTTTGAATTTATTGTTTGCTTAATGATCATAAGCTGTCTGGGCCGTCCTTCCATGAACACCACTCTTGTTCTGTGGTTTTCTTACAGAGGACACATGAACAGAGACTTCAGCAAGTTCTAGAGATTTCTGCAGGTCTTTGCTGTTACCCTTGGGTTCTTTTTCACCTCCTTCAGCATTGCATGTTGTGTTCTTGGTGTGACCTTTGCAGGATGCCCAGTCCTAGGGAGAGTAGCAACAGTATTGAGTTTCCTCCATTTGTAGACAATTTCTCTTAATGTGAACTGCTGAACATTCAAGTCTATAGAAATGTTTTTGTAGCCTTTTCCACCTTCACACATCTCCACAATTCTTCTGAGGTGCTCTGAAAATTATTTTGATTGAGGCATGGTGCACATAAACAGACCTTTCTTGAGAAGCGCAGGCTCTGTTAGTAACCTGACTTTGTGAGTCAGTTTTTTATAGGCCAGGGCACCTCTGCAATCCACACATCCAATAGCATCTCATTGATTGCAACACCTGACTCCAAATAGCTTTTGTAGGAGACATTACTCCAGAGGTTCACATACTTTTCCCAACAAATACAATAGTGGATCATTTTTCTCAAAAAATAAAAGAACAAGTATTAAGTTGTTAGTGCTATTTATTTAATTGGATTCCCTTTATTTAGTTTTAGGACTTGAGTGAAGATCTGATCACATATTAGGTCATATTATGCAAAAATAGAGAAAATTCAAGAGGGTTCACAAACTTTCTTGTGCCACTGTAAGTTGTAGAAGAGGAGAGAGAAGGGTTGATATCTCAAAGGGAATATTTCTGAACTGGTACAACCAGTTGCTGAGGTGTTTCCAATGTCTATGAACCATCTGGTTAAAAGATTAATGATGGAAATTAGAGAATAGAAATAAAGCCATACGGTAAAGCTTATAAATACTGTTTGTTTTTATCTTAACTTGTATTTCCAAGTTTCCAGATCTTAATAAGTCATTGATTTAAAACATTAACTCTGCTTCCCCTACTTTCAGATACTGCCTGGCATGCTGAATGCTTCCAAAATTTCCTTTTCCATACTGTATAATTAAAAATTGGGTGAAATAAAAGCACCTGAAGCTGTAGAGGTCATCCTGGAGTACGCATGAATTAGTTCAGGATCTGGCTTTAAGTGTTTACACCCGCCAAAGGAGATTTGATAAAATCCCGTGTAAGAGATTGTGAGGAAACCTTCAGTCCTCGTGGCTGCCACATTCTCTCTCCTCCCCTTGAGATGTGACCATCAGGAACTTGTGACCCCAGCCCGGAATGTTCCATGGTGACAGTAGCCCGGACACCCTTGGAAATGCATTCAAGGCACTCTGAAATTGCAGTTGTGGTCAGAGTAGGTGGGTTATCTTAGTAAAGGCACAGTCAGTAAAGCAGATGCACCGGCCTAGAAATTTCATTTGGCACCATTGTCCATGACACTACTACAATTGAGCTTCTTCCTTAAAAGAAGTAAATCATTAAATTGGATGAAGAAATTTTGAAAGAACACTGTTGTTTTTCCTACTTGTCAAATGGCATCTCTTCAGCTGTGTGTTTCCTAGTGGGGAACTAGAATCAACCATGCCAGTCACTGAGCTCTTCAGACCTATCCCCAAGGTAAACGTAGACTACAGCTTGGCATTCAATGCCACCAACCCCTCAATAAGCTTCAAAACTTTGGCCTTAATCCCTCCTAGTGCAATTAGATCCTCAATTTCCTTACTTGCAGACCCCAGTCAGTTTGGATTGGCAACATGTCCTTAATGACCTCCATCAGCTCAGGTGCACCACAAGGCTGTGAACTTAGTCCCCTGGTCTAGTCGCTATACACTTATGACCACGAGGCTAAGCACAGCTCCAATGACATATTCAAGTCACTGTTGTAGACTGAGTCAAAGCTGGTGACAAATCATAGGGGGTAGATTCAAAATCTGGCTGAGTGGTGCCACAACAACAACCTCTCACTCAATGTCAGCAAGACCAAGGAGTCTGTAAGGAGGGTAACGGAGGGAAAACATGGGTCTGGGGGACATGGTGATCAGTATTTTTGGTCACACTTCATGCAATCATCTGTCCTGTTGGGAGTCAAATAATAGTTTGAGGAGATGGTCCAGTTTTAGTCTAAGGAGAATAAAAGGTTCAGCACTGAACTTGTGACATCATTGGATGTGCATCTAATGATGTTTAGAGGCCAGGTGCCCAAATGCATCTTCGTTGGACGTACCTGGTACAGGTTTGTGATGGTTGCACTTTCCCCCAGAAATGGTTGCTGACATGATTACTCCTGTTAAAATTAATTTTTGACACAGTGGATAAATAAACCAATACATTTAGGGGTGATGGAGGAGTAGCTTTGCTTGGAGCCTTTCTCTCCTTTGGTTATTTTTTCATTTTATCTTTTTTTTGAAATTGGAATGTTGCTATCCAAATCAGCATTTGTTGCTCAAGCACAGTTGCTCTTGAGGAGCTGACGCTGTCCTTCTGTTGGAGAATCGCCCACAGTGCCTTTGCACAGGGAACTCCAAGCGCTGGAGTCAGTGACAATGGAGGAATGTGAAATTCCCGACCAGAGTGGTGTGCAACTGCAGGGGACGAGCACATGATGGTGTTCTCCAATACCTGCCATCCTCGTTTTTCTAGCTGATGGAGGTTTTGTGTCAGGGAAATACTCTTGGAATGGTGTGGGTGATTGATTTCAGTGCATTTGGTAGATCAGACACATTGCAGCTCCCATGCACCATTGGTGAAAGGAATGTACTGTATGTTTAACATAGTGGATTGGGTGTCAACTACTTTGTCATGTTCTCTGTATTATTTATTTACTGATTTTTTTATTTGCACAGTTCATCTTCTTTTGCACATTGGTTGTTTGTCAATCTTTGTGTGTAGTTCTTCACTAATCTAATATATTCCTCTGTTTTATTGTGGATACCTATAAGAAAACGAATCTCAGGGTGGTATGTGGTGACATATATTCATGTACTTTGATCATGAATTTGTTTTGAACTTTGAATGGCACTGAGTATCACAATACCCTCAGCCGGGCAGGAGTATTTCATTACACTCATGGTTTGTGCTTTGCAGGTGGGAGAAAGGCTCTGGAACATGAAAAAAGGCCAACCTCTAAACCTGCTCTTGTAGCCATATGTAGTGGGCTGAGCTTCTGGCCAGTGATGATCCCACAGGACATTGATTGTGAGCAACTCAACATCTGTGATGGCATTGAATATCAAAGGATATGTGCTTACAGTCTGGTTGTTGCCGGCACCTTCGTGGTCTGAATGTTCGATGCCTCATCTGCTCATTTCTGGATGTTGTTTAGACCCTGCCAATGGGCCATGAACTACTTCACTTGCCTAGGAATTGTGAACATTGATCAGATCATTAATGAAATCTGGAGCAACAAACCATCTGCGGAAGAAACTTAGTGGATCAATCGGCATTTGTGGGAGGAAAGGAGCTGTTGACCGTTCCAGGTCAAAACCTTGCATCAGGGCTGAGTTAGATCATAATCACAGACATAGGAAAAGAATTATGCTATTTGGCCCATTGAATCTGCTCTGCCAATCAGTCATGGATGATTTGTTTTCCCTCTCAGCCCTGATCTCCTGAATCCTCCCTTTCTATTCAAGAAGCAATCAGCTGGAGTTCTTCCACCAGATTAGTTCATTGCTTCACATTTCAGCATCTGCAGCATTTTGAGGCTCTATTTGTGAACATTTGACCTTTTGACAGAGGGAAGCGGGTCTTAGGCTTAGGAATGGGCCTGAGGAGTTCCTGAAATGGGGTCCTGAGGCTGAGATGGTTGATCTCCAACAACCATAGCAACATTCCTTTGTACAAAGTATGGCCCCAGCCTTTGAAGCGTTATTCTCGTGGTGCCCAGTGACTTCAGTCTTACACTTCGTATAACACTGTCTTTATCTCCTAAGACCACTAGAGCTCATTTCTCTGCTCCAGGCTTGGATTTAGACTCTAATGACGTCTGGGGCCAAGCATTCCTGGCAAAACCCAAACTGGGCACCAGTGAGCAGATTATTAAAAGGTGCTACCCTATAGCATTATCGAGATTGCTTTCATTACTTTGCTGAAGACTGACAGTAAACTGATTGGCATCAATTAGCCAGATTGGATTGGCCCTGATTTTCATGAATATCATTTACGACCACACTCAAACAATTATTTGCACAGTGTGTTTCATAGGATTGCTTTTATATTTATAAGTATTGTGGTTATATTTTTGTTTCTTTTATTGTGCTCTTTATGCTTATTCTGTTTTTTTAACACTATGTCAGATCCGGAGTAACAATCATCCTCTTCTCTTTTACGCTCGTGTATTGAAGAATAATGATAAGCAATCCTGAATCTTGTATCCTGGAGAGCAGGGCTCATCAGGACCATTTCCACTCTGTCCGGTCAATTGCAGTGCTGTAACTGTACTGGAATTGCTTGACTGGAGGCATATTTTACCCTGGAGTACAGGTCTTCAGTTGCACGCTCTCTGGTTCGATACCCCTCACTGGAAGCCACGCCGTCAGTAAATCAAGGCACAGAGACTGGATTAGGATGTGGGAAAATCAGGAGGAAACTGAAATGAATCATCCCTCAGCACTGCTCTGTGTAAAATGTGTATCGTGAAAAAAAAGTAAATCCATTCAGAATCAGGTTTACTATCACTGATGTATGTCATGAAATTTGTTGTTTTACAGCAGTTGTGCAGTGCAATACATAAAATTAGTTACAACAACAATATAGAAACTATAAAGAAATAGAACTAAAAGCGAGCAAAAGAGTGAGGCAGTGTTCATGCGTTCATGGGCCACTGAGAAATTTTGTGGCAGAGGTGAAGAAGATGTTCCTAAAACACCAGATGTGTGTCCTCAGACTCCTCTGTATCGTCCATGATGGTAGTAAGGGAAGAGGGCATGTCCTGGATGGTGAGGGTCCTTAATGGTGGATGTCATCAGCCTGAGGCAACACCTTTTGAAGGCATTATCTTCGATAGCCCATGGTGGAAGTGGCTGAGTCTACAACCATCTGCAGCCTCTTGATCCTGAGCTCCATACCAGTCAGAATACTCTCCACCGTGCATCTGTTGAAATTTGCTGGAGTCTTTGGAGGCGTAACAAAGCTCCTCAAATATCTAATGTAGTATAGCCACTGGCATGCCTTCTTCGCGATTGCATCAATATGTTGGGCTTTGATAGATCCGCTGATATGTTGATGCCCAGGAACATGAAGCTGCTCACGCCTTCCACTGCTGACCCCTTGTTGAGGACTGCTGTGTGTCTTCCCGATTTCCCCCTTCCTGAAGGTCACTATCAATTTCTTGGCCTTACTGATGTTGAGTGCAAGGCTGTTGTTGTGACACCACTCAGCAAGCCATTCTGTCTCACTTCGTTACATCTCCTTGTTACCATCTGAGATTCTGCCAATCATTGTTGTGCCATTGGATTAATTGGTATCTGAGTTGGGCCGAGCCACACAAATATGAAGGCTAAGCATGTATCCTTGAGGGGCACCTGTTCTGATTGTCAGGAAGGAGTAGATCTTATTTCAGACCCACACTGACAGAGGGCCTTCCAGTGAGGAAGTCATGGAACCAGCTGCAAAGGGATGTACAAAGGCCCAGGCTTTGAAGCTTGTTTATTAGTAGAGGGGAGATGGTGTTGAACACTGAGCTGTAATCAATAAAAAGCAGTTATACGTATATATATATCTATATGTATATGGTATACGTATTGCTGTTGTCTAGGTGATCCAAGGTCGAGCAGAGAGCTAGTAAGATTGCATCCACTGTAAACCTGTTGTGGTAGGAGGCAAATTGCAGAGAGGCAGGGTCCTTGCTCAGGCAGGAGGTAGTTCCAGCCATGACCAACCTCTCAAAGCATTTCATCACAGTGGACGTGAGTGCTGCTAAGGGATAGTCGTTGAGGCAGCTCAAGCTGCTCTCCTTGGGCACCAGTATGATTGGTGCCCCTTTTGCAGCAGGTCAGAACCTCCGACTGCAGCCTGAAGTTGTCGTCCAACACTCCTGCCGGATGGTTATCACAGGTTTCCAGTGCTCTGACAGGTGCCCCACCAGGGAAGTATCAGAAGCTGTCACTGCTCATTGCCTGTCTGTTGTGGAATTGGTCTACACATTCTATTTCTATATGCTCACATCCTTTTCAAGGTTACAGCCATGAAAGTAGCTGTAAAGGGGAGTCAATTTCCATGCAGCAAACTATTAAAAACATTGTGTTTTGTGATCAATTGGAGGTGTGTATTAACTGTCACTTCTTTCTCAATCACCTGGGTGACTGGAGTATTAATTGCTGAGTTCACTCTTCAAGCAGGCTCCACTTATACTGGTGCCTGAGAAGAATGTGGTAAATTGCATCAATGGCTATTGTCCAGTAGCACTTATATCCACAGTGATGAAGTGCTTTGAAAGTTTGGTGATGAAACATATCAACTCCTGTCTGAGAAGCAACTTGCATCCGCTCCAATTTGCTTACCAGAGCAGGTGCCATCTCATTGGCTCTTCGCTCAATCCTGGAACATCCAAACAGCCACGATGCATACATCAGGATGATCTTTATTGACTGCAGCTTGGCATTCAATGCCACCATCCCCTCAAAACTAACCAATAAGCTCCAAAACCTTGGCCTTAATCCCTCCTTGTGCAACTGGATCCTCAATTTCCTTACT
Organism: Hypanus sabinus; assembly: GCF_030144855.1. Lineage (NCBI taxonomy): Eukaryota > Metazoa > Chordata > Chondrichthyes > Myliobatiformes > Dasyatidae > Hypanus > Hypanus sabinus. The sequence continues at coordinate 31,486,069 of NC_082722.1, forward strand.
TGCAGACCCCAGTCAGTTTGGATTGGCAACAACATGTCCTCAATGACCTCCATCAGCTCAGGTGCACCACAAGACTGTGAGCTTAGGTCCCTGCTCTAGCTGCTTTGCACTTATGACCTTGTGGCTAAGCACAGCTCCAAATGACATATTCAAGTTTGCTGATATCATCACTGTTGTAGACTGAATCAAAGCTGGTGACAAATTAGCATATAAGAGGGAGATAAAAAATCTGGCTGAGTGGTGTCAGATCAACAACCTCTCACTCAATGTCAGCGAGACCAAAGAACTGATTATTGACCAGGAGGAAACCAGAGGTCCATGAGCCAGTCCTCATCGGGGGAATCCAAGGTGGAGAGGGCCAGCAACTTTGAAATCCTTGGTGTTTTTATTTTGCAGGACCTGTCCTGAGCCCAGCACACCTCTAGTTCCTTAAGAATTTCAAAGGTTTGGCATGAAATCTAAAATTTTGACTAACTTTTATAGTTGTGAAGTGGAGAGTATATTAACTGGCTGTATCACTGCCTAGTATGGAAACACTAATGCCCTTGAACGGAAAGTCCTACAAAAAGTAGTGGAAATGGCCCAATCCATCACGGATAAAGCCCTCCCCCCCCCCACTGAGCACATCGATATGAAGTGTTGTTGTAGGAAAGCAGCATCCATCATCAGGAACCCTCACTGCTCAGGTCATGCTTTCTTCATGCTGCTGCCATCAGAAAGAAGGTATAGGAGACTCAGGACTCACAGCACCAGGTTAAAGAACAGTTACTACCCTCAAACCATCAGACTGCTGAACCAAAGGGGATAATTTCACTCAAGTTCTCTTTCCCCATCACGGAAATGTTCCCACAACCTTTGGCCTCATTTTCAATGACTCTTCATCTCATGTTCTAGATGTTGCTTCTGCTGATTTATTTATTATTTTTTTGTTTGTTTATTTATTTATTTTTGTATTTGCAGTTTGATTGTCTTTGAACACTGGTTGAAATCCCATGTTGGCATGGTCTTTCATTGATTCTATTATGGTTATTATTCTATAATGGATTTATTGAGCATGCCTACAAGAAAATGAATCTCAGATGACATATATGTCCTTTGATAACAAATTTACTTTGAACTTTGAGTTAAACACCTCTTCTCTACCTATATCACAAGTGACATTGTTTTCTGTAAGGTCTGAGTCCTTCTTCTCTGCTGCTTTCTGGGTGGTAGTATGTCCACTTCAACGCTGCACCTTTCCATCTCGTGTGTTCTGTGCCCAAGTGTTAGACGGAGAAATTCACTGCTCATTTTGCTTCTCGTGCAACATTTCTGAGCCATCCCAAATCTAACTGTCCTAGAAGTGCAAGGGGTTTTCATTCCACCTCCTCCTTGTTAGGGTTGTTGAATGAGTCAGTGTTTCACCCCATGGGTCGTTAAAAGTCCTACCACTGGTACACCACCTCTGGAGACTGGAAATTTTGATATCATTAAGCTGCAGATCTGTAATTCGTACTTCTTCAATGATCAGGGGACATTCTGCCATTTGGTCCATGTTGGTTGGTTCCAGTGTATTTCCTTGTACCTTGCAACATATTTTCTATTAGACATGTCTGTCAACTCTCTTTTGCCAATAATGTTCACTAAGGGGTAATTTACAGCACCCATTAATCTATCTCTTTCGAAGAAAACCAAAGCGCTCCAGGAACATCCACGTTGTTGCAGAATGTTCAGGCTCTGAACAAAGATGATACCGAGGGCCAGGGCTCTGGAGCAGTGAAGTAGCAGTCATTTCATTTAATTGTGATCAATAGGTGGTGAAATAAAACAATTCAAAATGAAATGAATATGAACACAAGCATTTCTGAAGATCGAATGAATGACACACTTAATTTGGGGTTGATGATACATACAGTGCCTAAAAAACATTCAACCCCCCCCCCCCCAGAAGTTTCCATGTTTTATTGTTTTACAACATTGAATCACAGTGGATTTAATTTGGCTTTTTTCTTGTGATGGCCAACAGAAAAAGACTCTTTCATGTCGAAGTCAAAACAGATCTCTACAAAGTGATCTAAATTAATTACAAATATATTAAACAATGCATAATTAGTTCAACTATGTGTGTTTATTTAGTAATTAGTCAGTTTCATTACCACGGTATGACTAGTAAGGTCAGAAGGTCCTACTCCACACTGTATTGCTAAATAAAAATAATTTAGCTTCAGTTGCCTTCCCAAATCCTACACTGAAAAAATGTATTAATAACTAGCTGTACTTGATTTAAAAATTGAGTAAAAGCCTGCAGATGCTAGAAATCTAAAACCATGAATTTATCCCATCAGAGGAACCCCTCCCCCATCCTGCCTGCAGCTTTACAAGTTTCTTTTGTCTCCTTCCCAGTTCCAATGTGACCTGAAACGTTAACTTTGTTTCTCTTCCCATACGTGTGGCCTGATCTATTGAGTATTTGCACCACTTTCTGTTTTTATGAAAGAAAATAAAGAGTTTTTTAAAAAAAGATCGGCTTTACTTGTCACATGTACATTGAAACGTATAATGAACCAGCTTGTTTGCACCGAGGATGCGCAGGACACCCTGCAAATGTCGCCGTGCTCCCAATGCCAACAAAGCATGCCCCCAACCTACCAGCTTAACTACTATGTCTTTACCTAAAGGAAATCCACACGGTCATGGGGAGAATATTCAAATTCCTTACAGACAGGGGCGGGAATTGAACCCTGATACAGCTAGTGTGTAAAGCGTTACACTAACTGCTATGCTACTGCGGCGCCCTGCAATATATATCGAACAAACACGAGGAAATCTGCAGATGCTGGAAATTCAAACAACACACACAAAATGCTGGTGGAACACAGCAGGCCAGGCAACATCTCTAAGGAGAAGCACTGTTGAAGTTTCAGGCCGAGACCCTTCGTCAGGACTAACTGAAAGGAGAGATACTAAGAGATTTGAAAGTAGTGGGGGGAGGGGGAAATGCGAAATGATAGGAGAAGACCAGAGGGGGTGAAGCTAAGAGCTGGAAAGGTGATTGGCAAGAGTGATACAGAGCATGGGATGGGAGGCCTCAGGAGAAAGAAAGGGGAGAGGAAAGCACCAGAGGGAGATGGAGAACAGGCAGAATGATGGGCAGAGAGAGAGAGAAAAAAACTAAATATGTCAGGGATGGGGTAAGAAGGGGAGGAGGGGCACTAACAAAAATTAGAGAAGCCAATGTTCATGCCATCAGGTTGGAGGCTACCCAGCCGGTATATAAGGTGTTGTTCCTCCAACCTGAGTTTTGATTCATTTTTATATTCAATATATATTGAATATATATTGTATTCAATAAATATATTTTTCTAAGAGCACTGAACCTGCTAAATTGAACTAGCTTGTTCACACAACTCTTGGATCAATCAGATCAAATTTCCTATGAAAGAGTTCAGGTATCCTAATCTATTCAAGAATGGCACCACCAGAATTAACACACCATCTCTGATGCCAACTCCTAAAATATGCACCTCCTCAAATTCAGGGTCAGATGAAAATAAATAATTTTCATGATCATAAAGGCTTTTCTTACACTGCAAGATTGAATGAATACAAGCTGCAGTCTTTCTCCCAAATGTGCCAGCCATTTTTTGTTCAAAATTCAGTACTATACTGAGTACCCAGTTGCTGAGCTGTAAACTGAAGTTAGGCATGGTGGTTATCAGAGCAATACAGAACCAGAAACATACTTTATTTCTCGCTGTGCGTTGAGGTATTCGGTGAGTAAAGCATGTTGATTTTATTTTCCATTACATCGATCCAAAACATAAAATCGGCAAAGTCCAAAACTGGACTTCAGCCATAATGCTCACGCAGAATAATTTCAAAATTGTTGTATATATGATTTAGTTTAAGTTTAACTTTGGGGAAATAGGCTATGCCAGTAAAACGTTATGACTGTAAAATAACAGTACGAGAAATATTTTTGCTAACATTGATAAACTTTGACAATAATTATTATCAATAAACATTGATAATATTTTTGTCTTCTCACAGACCGCCTTCTTTTGCACATTGGCTGTCAGTTTTTAGGTGTAGTTTTCCATTGCTTCTATTGCATTTCTTTGTTCTACTGTGAATACCCGTAGGAAAATGAATCTCAGGGTAGTAAATGGCGACACATAGGTATTTTGATATAAATTTACTTAGAATGTTGAATGTTGAAAACTTCACCAGTCTTCCCAAGAACCATAAACTTGTAATTACAAAGAATGAAAATAAAATTATTTCCAGATGATTATAATTTTTATAGGCTCCTCATTGATACACCAGCTGTGAATATAGTTTATTAGAATGATAAAAAAATGTCAACTAGGAAGATAATAGTTCAAGATAGCTGGATAATAGCCTTTCCTGCTTTGATAGGGGCTAGGCATCACACATTATCCCGAACACAAGACTATATTCATACAAGTGGAAAAGTGCATATTGAAGTAGGACAAAATAAAGTTCCATGCATATTGAATTTAAATCAGGAACTCGCATCCCATTTTTGACCTGTTGTTAGTGTTTGGGAACTCTGTTACAAACAGATAAAAGAAATCCACATTGCCCTTTAAATGGCAACTGACGGAATTATGGTGACACAATTGTGTTAGTTAAATGCAATTCTCTCTTTACTGAATTTGCCTTTTTATTTATTGCCTCCAAAATGGAGGCTGCACAGCTTAATAGCTACTACTGTGTGACACACTATGTGTTATATTGTAGTTAATGTGGGGTTGTATAAATAACTCTACCTCTTTACAAGAAAGCAGACGATTAGAACAAAAAAAAGTAGCAATTGTCATGCAAAGTGGTCACAGCTTTGCTATACAGTGCTGTTTGAGAAAATTTCTGGTGGAGACATTGTCAAAGTGTCTGACTCCTTCTCAGAGGAAACAAATACATGGAATGACTATTTCCAATTTTTAAATATTCTTTTGATACTTCAGACCGTGATGTACAAGTTTCAATCGCAATAAGGGGCAGATAATAAAATTCATAAAAATATATTTTGCAAGAAGTCAGGAATTCATTAGTTAATGGAATTATTTTGTGTTTCTATAATGTTTTAAATTTTATGTATTGTTAGTCTATATTTAGTAAGGTCTCCTCCACATTTTCAGATATTGCATCTCCCAGTCTAGATCATACACACAAAAACTCCATATTTCTAAAATTCTCGCTAACTTCTCTGAATGAAGAAAATCCCAAAAGCCCTTCTGAGATCTCATTGCTACATTGTCAAGTACAGGATTGCACTGGGCCACATAAACTCGAGCTATGTCGGACATCTAAAGGTCATTGTGAAACATTAAGACACTGAACAAGCGACCACTGCTGACTGCTTGGATTGTAGGGAACTAACCAGCAAACCCGTGGCTTCAGGAAGGACATGAGACATGTTAAGAAGCATCTTCACCTTCTATCAAAGGTTTTCGGGCTATCAAGACTTTCACTTTCGTCACGTGTAGTTTTATCTTTCGTAACTGATTTGGACAGTGTAACGAACCATGGGAGATGTACTGTATTGGGATCCTTGCATTCACCAAGACCTCGCTGGTGGTCACGTTAGATATTTCATTAGAAAGAGCGTACTAGGAAATCCATCGGAACCGTTCTATAGTTATGCACTGTGAATGGGTGCCTTTCACACTCAGGATTCGTTGGAATCCGCGAAGAAACAGAGAGACAAAATCTTTGACTGCATTTAAAGAAACGCACCCCCCCCCCCCCCACTCCGACCCTGTTCCAAATAACTTCGATACCTCTGGATATTTTACCTTTCACGACAGTCTCGTTTTGCTTTATTTAAGCCGCCGTGAGCAATCAGGTCAAAAACTTTAGTATTAACCACCTTTTTCCTGAAAAGAAAGTTTTGACCGAATGGAAATCCCTGTCAAAACTACTCTGTGGCTACCACGCGTTGTAAAAGGTAAATATGCCTAAAACGGTGACAAGGTGGTGGATATTTTCTAACTAGCCGAACCGCCCGAGTTCACACTGTACATCTGGTCTGATGCAATGATTACTACAGTAGACAGGTTTGCGCCGAAGGCGTGGCACCGTTTCCATGGGAATGCCATGGTGATCTGGGCGGTAGCAGTCAAGTTGCTTTAAACAAATAGTTCTATCGAACACTGTAAAGCCACAGATACAAAGTAATCAAAACTTCAAGTCGGCTTCCTCCGGATCCATTGTAACTGGATGATCACGGGACCGCTCTGGTATCGGTTGCTTCCCCGCCGGTCTCTGAGCAGGTTCCCAGTACGCAATTCAAGCCTTCCCACCTTCCGTTTGTGTTTACAGTACAAGCCCATTGGGTACTTGTCTGGTGAACGGCAAACACATCTGGTTATTGTTTAACCGAGTCCACTAGAGGAGGGACCACGTGCCCAAGCCGCATTATGCGGAAGTTAATACTTTTCAGTAATTCCATTCTACAGAAGTAAACTAGACTTTACACAATCGACGCGTACAGCTAGTTACATCACGCAAATACATAGTAGACCGTCATATATTTTTTAAAAATTTTGGAACAAGTCTAAAATGTAGAGATTGAAAATTTTTAAACTGGTCACTATATTTCATTGTTAAAACAAATTTTGCAAAGTAACTACCTAAAGAGCAAAGAGAATAATTTTGATGAATCTAGGAAGATTTTCCCTTTTGAAGAATCTAGGAAGATTATAGTGACCACATTTTCCAAACGATTTCGTTAACAATGACAACTGTGTGCTAAACTCCAAGTTAACCTAAATAATATTGCAACAATTCTGGCTTACAAATACATACAAATGAACTTTGATAGATATACGGGAGTAAAAATTAAACTCCAAATAAGTGAGAACCAGATTGACTAGCTTCCAAATGGCTGCTTTTATGTGTTAAAGTTCAAGTTGGACTTCTAGATACAATGCAATGCCTTTTTGATTTTGGAGCCTGGTGTAAAAAAATTTAAAAACCGTATCAACAGAGCAATATTAATTATTAATGAGCATGTGATCCACTTTATTATTGGCTCAATCGGTAAACCATCTCAGATTAATGTCAAGGAAGCTGCTTCCTTTGGACACTGCACGGTGTTGAAGTCTTTTCATCTTAAATATCCATTAAATGAGACACGCATTGATTAGTTAAAATTTCATACATAAAAAATGTTTTTTATAAAAATGTTTCGGAATTAGTGCAACAAATCACTCCTCGAATTAAGAAATAAGGATATTTTATGGTATACAAGTAAATTGCAAAACCTCATTGTTTTTCAATGATGAACAAACATTTCCAGTTGCGCAGGCGTGGACCACACGAGTAGCATGCCCAGCCTTAAACAAATATTGGACTGCACTGATCATTGGACCCACCAAAACCAATGAAGTGAATGGCCAGTTAACCGGTTTCCCGTGGTGTTAGCTGTTAGGAAATGTTAATACGGGCGCGAGAAGACCTCCCTATACTCCCCCCCCCCCCCCCCCCAGTATTTCTTGCCAGCTGTCTACACCGCATATTCTGGAAAAAGTAAAAGCGCCGGTTTAAGGTACTGCAGGAGGAGGAAATGGTATCTCCTTCCCTTGATCTTCAGAGGCCACAAACTTAACCCAGAGCGATATAACTAACTTAAACTTTGCCAGTAACTCGTAGTATTTGAAATAATAAAGGTGAAAATTTGGAATAAAGTTTCGCCAGTTTGTCAACAGCGAAGTAATTTTGAAAGTGGATAAGCGCTCGAGCTGGGGTTGAAGGGACTTTTGTTAACATCAAAGTATTTCCATCTTCGCAATAATTGATAATTTAAGGCAACCATTTATCACGTAGAATAACATTCAATGGCTATTTCAACTAAGTGTCAAAACGTGACCCATTGTTTCAAACCAAAACAATAGTTGCCCTACATGGACACGACCAAGGTAAAAAAAAGACAAGGGTGACGCGTTGGGATTCTTTCGCGAGCAATAGGTGAAGCACCAGTTGGGTTGTTCCATTTTGTACAATGCCACGTCCCTGTTTTCTTGTTTGCAAAGAACCAATGGAATCTCCCAGGCGATTGCTCTCTGCTTGTCACATGGTCTGATCTGTAGGCAGGTAAATGAGGAAAGAGAGCAGCCATCGTTTTCCTATGTCAGAGTGAAAGAGACAAGCTTTTGTCAGTTTCGCCTCGAGAACGATCAACTCCTCAAACAGCTTGGGATCAGGTAGAACTAGAGGAGCTACTTTCTTTTTTTTAATGAAAAGAGGACTTTCTTATCTTCCCTTCCCTTTTCTTTCGGTAGAGGTGATCACTCGAAAGGTGAACACTTTTTTTGTTGTTTTTGTGTGTTTGATCCTTTGCTTGTAGTTCTCCGTCATGACGGCTTCGCACGATTCTCTGGTGGTTTTGTATGGGGCAACAGCTGGTGCAAGTGGGGCTAAACTAGGTTCGGATGAAAGGGAACTAGTTCTCTTGGTGTGGCAAGTTGTGGATCTACACAACAAGAAGGTACGCAATCGATCTGGATTTTTTTGTGCGTGTCTCTTTCTGTCTTTTTTTTTATTTGTACACAAATCTATTTTCACCGGTGAATAAATACTACTTTTTGTAGTGTTGCTTTGTGAGCAACTTGTTTTACGCAAATTTGCAACCCTTCCTTCCACCCCCCCCCCCACCCCAAACCCCCACGGTGAACAGGTGGGAGAAGTACACAGAATCCTGGTTAAAGCCGACAATCCCGAGTTAAGCGACCGGTGTAAAGAGGAGTTGGGTGCCTGCGCGGAGGAAATCGTCAAGGCGGAGCCACTCGATCGAGTTATTGTACAGGTGAGTCTCCAGTGTTATGGCCCGAAAAAAAAAGTTTATTTTTAAAAAATTTAATAATGCGGATTACCCCCCCCCCCCCCCCCAAAGAAGAAAACGAGTTTCCAGCCAAGACGTGTACAGGGTATGAAGTTTCCAACGCGGCTGGATAAAATGTTGACAAGCAACATGGAATCGTGTTGCAAATCCAGGAAGCAGCTCGGTTCCTGGGAGTGACCCACCTGAATCCTGAAGGAAACTCGCACTTAATTGCCTTCAGCCGAGCCCAGGAGGCGGGCTTCGCGTACACAGATTTTAATCACATTTGCGTGGGCTGGCGTAGAAATGTGAAACAAACTGGGCGACTGACTGGGAACGCTTCGGTGTGCAGCGGCAGGGCTTCAGACCTCGGGAGCCGGAACTGTTTGGAGGGGTGGCAGCAGCCAATGACGTTGCCGTGTCTCCAGAGTGTTACTGACCTTCAGTGTGCTAAACCGACTAGGCCGGTGCCGTTCCGTCCACCTGTGCTATCCCCCGCGGCGCAGCCTTGCGTTATAAACACTGTTATTTTTCAATAATAGATCCAAACAAGACCAATTAAACCTTGGCCACCTTTTGGGAGTTTATTAACGTGAAACAAAATTCAAGCTCCATTGTGGTTGGTGACCTGGGTAAATTGAATTGCTTTTAACTATCAACATCTTTTGGAGCTGGGCTGGGTGGGGGAGGGGTCGCTCATGATGGGAGATCAGGTGGTTTATCCCTCATTTAATCTGTGAAGCCATCCACCGCAGAAGTTTCTAACAAAAATGGCCACCAATGGAAAGTTCCATACTTGCCTGAGTAATCAAAGTCTGAATATTAGAAATTGAAGTTTAACTACCCAGAGTGTGATGAAATGAGAGGAAGAGGCTCACGTTAATCAAGTGAGCAGAAATGTAACTCACTCCATGTCAATGAAACTACTGCAGTGTTGGTCCTTGTATGAATCTCTTTTTCCTGAGATTTAAAGTCTGAGGAAGAGAACACCTTGCAAATAAAGTATGTACCCTGAAGCTCTTTGTTATCCAAGTGCTGGCACTCAGAGAAAAAGTACTGTCATTCCATCATCTGTTTGGTCCAATAAGTAACAGATTTTAGCCCATGTAATCTAGGTGCCCTGGGTCCAGAAGGTCACCTTTCACCTTGAATGCAACTGGACCCATGATGAAATGGCAGAGCAGACTCGATGGGCTGAATAGCCTTAGTTCTGCTCCTATGTCTTATGGAATCCCCATTGGGCTTCTGCTTTGAATCGGTTTAAGTGGTCAATTACTGCCTCGTACTGCATAATATTTCAAGGTCAGATTGTGACTACTTGTAACAGGCAGGTGAATACTATGCTGGACCCTAAATCTGGACAGAGTGATCTGCAGCTTGTGCTGTTGGAATGGTACAACAGTAAAAATGTTTCCGATGCATGGGAGAATTGGATTTTCTTTTTGTGTAACAACCATTTTGTAAATCACTTCAGTGCTTAATGGGAGTTCAGTGAAATAAAAAAAAATACTTTTCATCAGATAGTGTTGTAATAGTTAGGTTGTAGAACTTGCCTTGGATGAGAGAACAGGAGCTGAGCTTGGGGTCATGACAGCTGAATGCACCTTTGTTGGAGAAATTTAAAGTGGGAATGCTAGAATTGGCAAATATCTTAGGAAATGTTAGTGTTGGAATTGGAGGGAACGAGGGCATGGGGATGGAGATTTTTGAGCAAAACACCTAATATTTTTAAGATGATGCTCAGACTTGATCTGGAGGAGGTTAATGATCACAACTAACTTGGTATCAAAACATTGTTATTTAAGTTAGGAATAGAAAAGTTCTGGATAGTGTTAATGGCCTATAGGCATTGATAATACACACAAATTGCCAGAGAAACTCAACGAATCAGGCAGCATCGACGGAGGAGAATAGACAGTTGATGTTTCAGGTCGAGACCTTTTATTGGGACTGTTGAACGGTTCCAGCTGAAAACCTTGACTGTTTGTTCCCCTCTATAGGTGCTGACTGATTTGCTAAGTTCATTCAGGATTTTGTGTGTGTTATTTTCAGCATCTGCAGAATCTCTTGTGTTTATGGATAAGGAGAGTCTGGGAGGAACATGGATAAGCATCTTGGCAGCAGCTTAAACTGCCTCAGGTGGTCTTACACAGGGAAGCCATGGAAATATGGCAGGTCCCATGTGCCAGTGGATATATAGACTGGCTGGTTGTGGCTCGAGGCAGTACCAAGGAGAGTAACGTTGTCAGTAGGTAAAGTATTGGATTTGTAGCGGTTTCCAAAGTCTTTTGCTTAGTTTGGCATGAACACTTGCAGGAATTTTCAGCTTTTCCAGTATTTGTTGTGAAACCATTTTGACAGCTTAAAAAGTAATGGCAGGGTTAGTAGAGCCAGCAGCTGTAAATAAACATTTCAAAGTGATGTTACGATAGGCTTCATGTAGGTGAGAAATGAGAGGGCCAAGGAAGAATTGCTGTCAGGTGGTGGGGAAAGAGGAACACAAATTACAAAACTTTTTAGTACAGTTCTCATCTGACAGGCTTATAGCTGTTTAGTAATTGTTTTCATTTAAAACTCTCCCCCCCCCCCCCCCCCCCCCCCCGATGTCAAATGTCTTTTGTTTACGTATTTTAAGTCCTTATTTTAATGAACGTTGCACTTCTGACTTGTAGCTGGAAATTTCAGATATTATAGTAATCTTGACTTAATAATAAAAACTCATTTTTGTCATCTTCAAGATAGTGCCAGCTTCAATAAGTCATTTTATTGTGAAAATGTGGCTTCAATTTTCCTTTGTTTCCTGGCTTGTTTCCAACTTGTGCGGCATCCACAGCTTAAACCAGCTATCTTTACCTAGTTGAAGGTGGAAATTTTCTTCCTTCTCAACTTGCCATCGCCTGCTTGTAGCGAATTACAATTAGACATTTATTTTCAGCTTGTGTATTATATTTCAAGTTAGTAGATTTAAACAGAAAACCATAAGCATGCTTTTGTTACTCATAAATTCATCGACTGGAATGTACTTCTTTGATCTGTATTTCTCCTGCTAAGTTTAAACTCCTTTAAAGTTTTGTTACTTTTACCTAACCTGAAAACTTTGTCTACTGATTTTCCTTGTGATCATTGACCGACCTCCATTCTTAGCCATGCACTGTCCCAAGTTATTCCCAGATATGATCATGGCACAATAAGTGAACTTTTCCAAGATGGCACAGCAAAGTAGCTCCAAAGGGGATCATCAGGTATTCCCTTTTAGGACTATTGCACCTGAAATTCAGTCACATCCATGTGTACTTCAGTAAGCTCTCTTTGCACTACTTATTTAAGATAATATATAAAGCAAAATAACCAATTTCATGTCATATGTTAGTGATATTAAACCTGATTCTGATTCTTAGCCTGGTGCTTAAGGCACAGAGTGCTCTGCCATGATTCCCTTTCCCTCCTTTAGAGACTCTCCTTAATCATATTATTTTGATAAAACAGTGAGCCCTAATAATTGCTTAATGTAGCTAATGGTCACAACTTTGTTGTAAAGCACTAGGGAACTTTCACTACTACTGATGGGGCATCTGTTAGTCCATGGGATCCTTGGCTTTGCACTGCTTTACAGAGAAACTGATTAAAACTAAACCTGATACCATGGAAACTGAATTCAAGACATGTTGAAAAGTATTGTCATAATATCAGGTGAGTGAATCCAAACTGGATAGGGTTATTAATTTGTTTATTGTTGGTGACGTTACTTGGGATACCAAGTCTCTAGGTCCTTTGATTTAGTATTGCTTATTTATTTTTCCAAATTTGATGACTTTTTGTTACAAATGTTCATACAGACAAGTTTTCAATTAAAATTAACCTGGATATTTTGGGTGTTTGGGCTGTGGTGCTTTTAGTTTCTGGGAGATTAGTTGCCTGTCTTTAAAGTGGTCAGACGTGTTATGCTGCCTTGTCCAGGCATTGACACCAAGCTGCCAAACTTGTATTTCCACTTTTTAAACAAAACTTTACATCCAGCTAGCACTTCCTTTTAACTCTTTCCCAACCTGGTCTTCGGCATTGCTTTTTTTGTGTGTTTGAAAGTTGAAATGAGCAGCCTGTGGGGTGGAGGGGGACATTTTTTAAAAAAAATCTGAATTTAAAATGTTTGGAAATGTCCAATCCAGTGTCTCACTGAGTGTTTGTAATGGGGGGGGGGGGGTGTGTGGACTGTCATTATGGTGTTGCCATCAGTGCAAAATACGTTGGTGTGTGCAGACTCTGTGGAGCCATCTGTAATTGGTAGCGGAGGACACTCCATGTTAATTTCTTCATGTAGAGAAAGGGACTACATGTTTTGGCAAATGCTAAAACTGTTTTTACATTGTTAAGTCCTGTTTGTTGATTTTAAATGACTTGATCTTCTTTATGCCTAGCAGTTCTGATTTGATAAAATTATTTTTGATTGTCAGCATTACAGTTTTATGTGCTTTACTACAAAAACTGTGGTGTTTATTTGCCTAAAGAAATCCCTGATTCTTGATGTGTACTTGTGTAGATTAAACAATTGAATGTGTTTGTTCTCACAGCCTAGGCTGCCTCATCTCCATGGATGCTGATGTAACTTGTCTTTACACTTGGGTAGATTGAAAGTAAACGAGTCCACCATCAGACATTTTATTCAGTAATATAAACAGTTCATGTTCAATATTTGTAGAGGTGCAAATAGGCCCATGCTCCACTGAGTCTATGCTGACATCAGGCATGCCCATACCATGATGTGTTATGACTGCCCATTACTCCACACCAAACCCTGGTCCACTACCCTCAGGCCCCCACCCCACTGACCTCTGATCTCACACTTGACCCCAGCTCTGACCCCTACTGTCTTTTCCATCCCCTCCGACTTCCACCTCCGTGAGCCAAAATGGTCTATCCTCAGCAGAGTCTTTGTACTCCTGCACCCCTCTACCTCACCCTGCCATGACACCGAGAACTACTTTTGTCATTCTGGAGCCTACTTCTTTGGAAAGGCTTCCCGACTCACTGATCCAGTCCACATGAAGGATCTGAATGCAAAAAGTGAACTGATCTTTTCCCTCCATAGACGCTGCTTGACCTGCTAAGACTCCCTAGAGTTCTATTCATTGCACCAATGCTAAGTTAAATTTTAACTTCACCCCTTTTGATTCACGTGAATATAAAGAGTTATCACTAGCACAAACCTATTTCTGTAAATGTTTCTTTTCCCCCTGTACGGAATCATAATGCCCTCTTGCAAAACAGCTTGACGGTTATGTAAAGCAATACTTGTTTCCACTTGTGCAGTGGCCTTGGGTATATAGCTGTTGAAGATAAACAAGTAAATTTATTAGAAGTGAAATGGAACATGCCAACAGGTATGGGAGCAGGAAAGTTCTCTTGATCTCCTTCCCCACCCAAACATAGTTTGAAAAAGCTGAATATACGTACTGTAATTGGGAATGATCAACATTTAGGATACAGGCATTGTACTTTATGAATGTTAGCCAATAGAACCTTTTTGTGGTTTTGATGTTTTATGCATTGCGATTCCTCCCACATTCCTTGGAGAGGTGTGAACCAATAATTGTAAATGATCTGAATAAATACATGAATCATTTCTTTTCAGTTTAACCAGCTTGTGTCAAATGAATTGAAAGAGCTTGGGAGAAGTTCCTACTGCCTTTGTACGGATGGCCAGCTACTTGTTCGACAGGTCCTGCACCCAGAAGCCTCCAAGAAGGTGAAGCATTTTGACAGCTCTCAGGTTATATGTGATCAATGAGGAGAAACAAATCACTTTGGCCGATTGGTTATTCTGGTCTAAACCCAAACTCTGCTGCTTAAGTATCTTTTATGATCCACTCTCTATTTAGCATCATATCTTATTATCTTGGATTTAAGCCTTTGCAAATTGCATCACCTTTGTTAAAATGGAGTATAGTTTACTGGTGCATGTAACTTTCCCTGTAGCTAATGAGATTGATCATTTGGTATTTATGCAGCATTTCTCCAGCAGTTGGAATCTGATTAAATTTAGTGACACTTTTTCTTGGGCTTGTACGGTGAATGACTTCCTAAACCACACAATAAAATATGTTCTGTACATCCTTTTGTGATTTGAAGTAGTGGATGGCATTAACAGTCCTTCCTTTGGGTCTCTAAAACTCATTTGACAACTAACTATGCTTCAAGGTCTCCATGTCTTTGATCTTTAGCTAATTATTCAAAGCCCATATTTCTAATTGGTAACCATTCTGCATATGCCTGTCAATTTAATTTTCTCCTGTGTAGACTATTTACATACCTGCCCAGGTTTCCTGACTGTTGTCACCCCACCTTCCAAACCTTTTATTTCTGCGGAGCTCTCACCTTAACTGATTTTTTGTTTCCACGTCCAGGTTTCTAGTGCTGCATTCCCTCCCAAATGTTATTCCACAGTGCAGTCTGATCAACGGGTTACTTAGCACACCACCAGTGTAACTTCATGCTCTGCTTCCCTCCTTATCTGAAGTTGTAATTTTGCTTTTTGCTTCATCAAAAGAATATAACAGTAGTGGGAGAAGGCCGTTCAACTCCTCATGTCTGCTCTGCTATTCAATAAAATTGTATTTGATATTTTACCTCTACTTTTCTGCACAAAGCTTTTATCTCTTGATTTTCCCTTAATATTTAAAAAAACTTGTTGACCTCTGTACTTAGCAGATCAGCCTCCACGGTCAAGGATTCATCTGGGCTCAAAAGAAATTAGGTCTATTGTTCTTTCTTTCCCCCCAGTACCTTTGCTCAATAACGCTCCACTTCTTTTCTCGCTTGAATTATGTGTTGGATCAGATTTTTTTCTGATTGAACAAATTAGTGGTGCCTCAAATTATGAGCATACATACCAGATTTATGAATGTGACTCTGGTGGGCATGTAGACTACAGTCACTATTCCTATTTAATTAAATCTTTGAGGTGTACAAGATGATAGGGGGCAGAAATAGCTAATACCGGGGGCATAATTTTATGGTGATTGGAGGTGAGTATTGGGCGGATGTCACAGTTTTAAACAGAGTGATGGGTACATGGAATGATCTGTTGGGGTGTTGGTGGAGTCAGGGGCATTTAAGGTAGCAGCCACACAATGATAGGAAAATGGTGGGCTATGTAGGAGGGAAGGTTTAGATTGACCTTAAGAGTAGGTTAAAAGGTTGGTACAACATTGTGGGCTGTTGGGCCTGTATTCTGCTGTGGTGTTCTGTGTTCTTCCTGTGGTATTGGGCTAAGTTATTGTAAAATATTGTTTTAACCTTCAATGGAATATCCCTTTCTGTGAGACTCTTTATCGGGACTGGAAAAAGAAGGGGAAGAAGCTAGAATATAAGAAAGTGGGGAAGGGGGAGGAGGGCAATTTAGAAGGTGACAGGTGGTGGGGGGGGGGATGAAGTAAGAAACTGGGAGGTGATAAGTAGAAAAGCCAAAGGACTGGAAAAGAAGGGACCTGAAAGGAGAGGAAAGTGGATTGTGGGAGAAAGGGAAGGAGTAAGGGCACCAGGAGATGGCGATAGGCAGGTAAGCAGAAGAGGTAGGAGGCCAGAGAGGGGCAATGAAGAAGGGCGGAGGGGGGGAAACACCAGAAGCTGGGGAAATGGATGTTCATGCCATCAGGTTGGGGGCTAACTAGATGGAATATGAGGAGTCGCTCCTTCAGTCTGAGACTCCTCATTGCGACAGAAGAGGAGTCCGTTGACTGACATGTCACAACAGAAATGGGGATAGAAATTGAAATGGTTGGACACTGGGAAATTCCACCTTTTGTGGATGGAGCTGACATGCTTGACGAAGTGGTCCTCCAGTCACTGTAGAGAAGGCAGTACCGGGAGCACCAGATGCAGTAGACTACCCCAAGTGATATGCACATGAAGTGTTGCCTCACCTGTTCATATTTCATTAGAAGTTTAAACTTTGCAGTAAGAGTGTGACTGCACAGTGTTATCTCCTAAGTTGCCAAATCCATCCATTCTAACTAGTTTACCCAATTGGCACTTTTTACTCTAACAATCTTTTTAAAATTTGTTTATTTTCCCACTTTTCATTTTAAAATGAGAGCGTTGCTGAAACCCTTCAATTTTGTAAGTAACTTGGATGAGAAAGTGGAAGGGTGGGTTAGTAGTTTTGCAGATGACACAAAGATTGGGATGTTGTGAGTAGTTCAGATGGGTTGTCGTAGCTTACAATGGGACAGGGATAGGATGCAGGGTTGGGCCGAAACGTGGTAGATGGAGTTCAATATGGAAAAGTGAGAGGTGGTACACTTTTGAAGGTCGATTGCGGGCAGAGTACAAGGTTACAGGCAGGATTCTTAGCAGATGGAGAAACAGAGGGATCTTGGGAATCATGTCCATAGATACCTCAAAGCTGCCAGGCAAGTTGATATGTTTGTTAAAAAGGATATGGCATGTTGTCCTGGGTTTGGTAAAAAGGATTATGTTCAAGAACAGTGAGTAATTTTACAGCTCTATAAAACTCTGGTTAGACCAGACTTGGACAATTGTGATCAGCTCTGGTCACCTTATTACCATAGAACAGTACAGGCCCTTCAGCCCTCCATGTTGTGCTGACCCATATAATCCTTAAGAAAAAGTACTAAACCCACACTACCCCATAACCTTCTATTTTTCTTTCATCCATGTGCCCGTCCAAGAGGCTCTTAAATACCCCTAGTGTTTTAGCCTCCACCACCATCCCTGGCAAGTCATTCCAGGCACTCACAACCCTCTGTGTGGGGGAAAAAAACTTACCCCGATGTCTCCCCTAAACTTCCCTCCCTTAATTTTGTACATATACCGGAAGGATGTGAAAGTTTTGAAAGGCAGACAAGATTTATCAAGGTGCCATCTGAATTGGAGGACATTTCTTATGGAGATGGGTTGAGCAAGTTAGGGCTTTTCTCCTTGGACTGAAGGAGGATTAGAAGTGGCTTTAGATGTGTATAAGGTGATAAGAGACATAGATAGGGTGGACAGCCGATGCCTTTGGTGGAAAGTATGTGGGAGAATGTTGGTTGTAGGTTTTTTTGACACCATGGTGGATTTGTGGAATACATTGCTGGGGTGGTGGTAGAGGCAGATACTTTCAGGACATTTCAGATACTTCTAGATGAGTGGAAAGTGGAGGGGCTATATGGGTGGGAAGGGTTACATTGATCATGGAGTAGGTTAGAAGCTTGGCATAACATTGTGAGCTGAAGGGTCGATGCTGTACTGTTCTGTGTTTATTGGTTATTGCTTGGGAATCATTTCAGAGTATTTTGCTATTGAATGGGGAAGTTCTCTGGAAGTTTGGATTGTCTTTGCTTCCAGGCAAACTGTCAATTAGGGCAATAATTAAAGATTTCCAGATAATTCCATTGGTGATTCTGCTATGACCTACTCCATCTTGTTCCTGTGTGGTTGTTATTCTAGGCTAGTTATTATCAGAATCAGGCTCATCATCACCATTATATGATGTGAAGTACTGATCTGGTAATAAACCTGTGGATCTGCTTCAAGAAATTGTTCCTTTGCTGGAAATCGAATACACCCGTTAAAATGAGTTTTTAAAAGTTTTGTTTTGTGTTATGGGGAAGAACTTTGTTATGTGGTATGGAGGAAAACAGCTCGAGTTAATTTGATTCTGATTTCTTATTTACAGAACTTGGTGCTTTCGGAATGTTTCTATTCATTTTATGACCTGCAGAAGGAGTTTGAGAAATGCTGCCCAGATGCAGCCTCTACAAAAGAAACATCCATCAGTTCCATGGCAGAATGTATCCTTCCCTTTGGTTAAACATTGGTCTTGTGTCTAGACTTTTGCAAGCTGTGATTTTTTTTCAGTAGATTCTATATGGTGATCCCAGAATTGGAAACAGCTGCATGTTTGAGATGGGGTTCTTTATTACTTCTAATGTTTGGTCATTAACCACTAATACAAATAAAGTGGAAGATTTCTCCTTTGTGTAATCCAAATAGAAAATAATACAAAGTGATACATTGATTAGTTTGTGATCAAAATTGGAGCAGAGCGCCACCATTTACAAAACCTTCTTTCTTTCTCCCTTTACAGTTAATTTAAAGATATCAGTACATTTTTTTTGCTCTTTACATATATAGTGAAACTTTTGGACTCATTGAAGGCTACATCAATGAAAATAAAATCATTATTACAATCTCTGATTGTGCAAGGTACAGAAATGGGGCATGAACTTTTGGTAGACATGAAATTCTACAGATGCAGGAAGTCTTGAGTAATACACCAAAAATGCTGGAAGAACCCAGCAAGTCAGGCAGCATATATGGAGGGCAATAAATTGTGAAAGACATTAGAGGGCAAAGGGTTTTGAAATCAACTTTATTTGCCCATATCTCCCTCTCTTGTTCTTTTGTCTTGTAACTTTTATTTTTATTGTCCATCCTGTCCCTGAGTTGCAGGTAATAAATGATTGCATTTAAGGTTGCAGTTCTTGATGATTATCAATCCATCTTCCTTAATGAAATGCACAGACTTGGAGTTGAGCACAGACAATGCAGTCAGTGAGTTTGGTGTATTTGACGTGACCACCATGGGTTCAATTATTTTGCAATTAATTAGTGAGCCATACAGTAAGTGTTACGACATTCCCAATTCAGCGTTCTTAATCTCTCACAAAGACTGGATGACATGTGATAGCTTTACTTTCTTTTGCAGATTATCAGTTCAAAAATTTTGAAACGGTCAACTACAAGTTTGAAACTGGTCCCTGGTAAGTAATTGTGCACAAGCTGACTTGTGGTGTTGTATCTCTGGGGGGGAACTGCAGTGAAGAAATGCTTAACAAAAGCTGACACTTGATATTTGTGCTCAAGTGTGACAAAGTTAGAAAGGTGCAATGGGGCTAAAAATCTAGATCTGGAAACAAAAATCTGATTCAGGGAGCCATTGGTTCAGTGTCTCACCATAAATGGGCTGCTCAATTCTGTATCTTGAGTTGCACAGTCCTGAAGGGCAACTGAGTGGTTCCTGAGGTATGAAGTTGGGGGTGGGGGGGGGGGTGAAGATCTGTTATTGGTTTGATTGGAGGCAGTAATTATCAGGGATTGTTTTGAATTTTATAACTGCCATTTCTGAGGTAACACTGAACTTGCTGAAAAATGCTCTCTTGCAGCAGCAAAGCGGAAGGAGTAGATGGTGAAACAGTAATTCGAGCCAGAGGTTTGCCATGGCAGTCGTCCGACCAAGACATAGCACGATTTTTCAAAGGACTAAACATAGCAAAGTAAGTGTGCTTTGGGAAAAGGGTCCAAACCTCAAACTGTTGCATTCACTTTAATTTACAACCGTACGTGATTTGACTTGTCAAAACAGTTAACAAAAAAAGTTAACTCCATTTGTCTAATTTAAAATTAGCTACCTGGGTAGGAAAGATGTACGTAGGAGCTGTATTGAAAATATTGATTCTGTCCAAGATTAGAAGGCTTTTCTCAATGTGCTCACTGGAGTTCCCTCTTCATTCCTATTTTGTAAAGGCTATCCATATCATGACCTTCATCAAGTGTTTGGTAATCCTTAATGTTTCCCTTGCTGGCATGGCATCTTGTTTTCCTTAATCCTATGAAGCAACTCTGGGCACTGTTCACAGTGAAGACACTCCTACAGATGCCTGGTGCTGTTGCAATAAATTATAGTTGGCAACAAACTTTTCTCAAAATTGCTGCTTCCTTGGAATTTTTTTGTTTATGATGGACCACTTGAAGCTGAGCATTATATTTGAAATTATATTTCAGACTACTTGTATCACGTAGGGATTTGGAGAAACAAGAAATCAACTTTTATTGAATACAATGTATTGAATTGTTTAACGGTGCTGTTGCTTTGCAATTCTGTCACTTCAATTCATAATTCAAGTCAGAATAACTTAAGCCAACATTTAGGAAGGCGTTGTTGGTCTAACAATCAGAGATCATCAATGACAGACAATTCAAAGAACTTCTAGTGGGACTGTTAAAATTTGCATGGAAGACATTCAAGGATAAACATTTTGTTGATTTTCATTTGTACTCAGTGTCTAAGGCTTCTCGCTTACGTAGAAACATAGAAAACCTACAGCACTACAGAGGCCCTTCGGCCCACAAAGCTGTACCAAACATGTCCTTAACTTAGAACTACCTAGGCTTACCCATAGCCCTCTACTTTTCTAAGCTCCATGTATCCATCCAGGAGTCTCTTAAAGGATCCTATTGCTTCTGCCTCCACCATCACCGCCGGCAGCCCATTCCATGCATTCACCACTGCATAAAAAACCAACAACGACGACAAACAAACTTACCCCTGACATTTCCTCTGTACCTACTTCCAAGTACCTTAAAACCGTGCCCTCTCATGCTGACCATTTCAGCCCTGGGAAAAAGCCTTTGACTATACATGCAATCAATGCCTCTCATCATCTTGTACACCTCTATCAGGTCACCTCTTATCCTCCATTGCTCCAAGGAAAAAAGGCCAAGTTCACTCAACCTATTCTCATAAGACATGCTCCCCAATCCAGTCAATATCCTTGTAAATCTCCTTTGCACCCTTTCTATAGTTTCCATATCCTTCCTGTAGTGAGGCAACCAAAACTGAGCACAGTATTCCAAGTGGGGTCTGACCAGGGTCCTATATAGCTGTAACATTACCTCTCTGCTCTTAAGCTCAACCCCAAGGTTGATGAAGGCCAATGCACCGTATGCCTTCTTAGCTATAGAGCCTGTGTAGCAGCTTTGAGTATCCTGTAGACTTGGATCCCAAGATCCCTCCGATTCTCCACACTACCAAGAGTTTTACCATTAATACTATATTCTTCCATCATATTTGACCTACCAAAATGAGCCACCTCACAGTTATCTTAGTTGAATTCCATCTGCCACTTCTCAGCCCAGTTTTGCATCCTGTTAATGTCTCCCTGTAACCTCTGACAACCCTCTACACTATCCACAACACCCCCAACCTTTGTGTCATCAGCAAATTTACTAATCCATCCCTCCACTTCCTCATCCAGGTCATTTATAAAAATAACGAAGAGTAGGGGTCCCAGAACAGATCCCTGAGGCACACCACTGGTCACCAACCTCCATGCAGAGTATGACCCATCTACAACCTCTTGCTTTCTATGGGCAAGCCTGTTCTGGATCCACAAAGCAATGTCCCCTTGGATCCCATACCTCCTTGCTTTCTCAATAAGCCTTGCATAGGCTACCTTATCAAATGTCTTGCTGAAATCCATATACACTACATCTACAGCTCTTCCTTCATCAATGTGTTTAGTCACATCCAACGATAATTAACATTGATGGATTCCAGTTGCCCTGATACCATTTCTCTATGACTGCAATGCTCTTCACTGACAGTGCCAAGATTTGTAGGGAAGAAGTCTAAATGGAAATGCAGAAAACAAATCTTTAGTGACAGGTTATACTTCATGGTTTTGTATGCTTGAAGCACGTTGTCAACCAGCTGCACATAGTTTGGTGCCCTGTAGTTGCCGAAGAAAATTTCAACAATACCTTTGTCTTCCTTGCAAATTTCTCCAATCGTATTAGAAGTTCTTTGAATTACCTGTCATTGATGTCTTTGATTGGTGGACCAACAAAAACACCTTCCTTAATCTTGGCATAAGTTATTCTGACTTGAATTATGAATTGAAATAACA
This sequence comes from Hypanus sabinus, assembly GCF_030144855.1. Classification (NCBI taxonomy): domain Eukaryota; kingdom Metazoa; phylum Chordata; class Chondrichthyes; order Myliobatiformes; family Dasyatidae; genus Hypanus; species Hypanus sabinus. The sequence goes on from NC_082722.1 coordinate 31,508,581, forward strand.
AATTTAGCCAATTTTTTAATGGTGTGTGATGGGGAAATTTCATGCTGATTTTCATGATCAGTTACCCAAAATCCATGAAATGAACCCAAAAGTATTCAGGGAGCAAAATCTTGGTCATCCATTTTATGAAGAACAGGTAATGGTCAGGACTTTAATCAACTCCTTGAACATCCTGATATCTCAGCTGGTCGGAGATGGTCAGGTTAGAGAGGGATATTTTAGTGGGCCATCGGAAGTCAAAATCAGCTCAGGTTATGGGCTGGGCCTGTCCAGGATAATTTCATTCTCACCTGTGTTTGGAAATAATGATCCTTTCTCAGCCTATCAGAAATTCCTAGAAGCAAAATTTAAAAGGATACAGGATACAAAACTGATCAGATGATGTGAATGGTTGAAGGCCGTGTTGGTCCCCATTGCAAATGACTTCAATGTTTTTTTGATGCAAGAGATCTGAATTGGAGTATTGGGCATAATTTCAAAGTCTGCTTTGGAGAGGACTTGGAAAAGCATAAATCAGGCGTTGGTATGCTGTTAAGCAATGCAGGGCAGAGTAAAGTGTTCTGTGTAAAATGCTACGGTTAGGAAGAATGAGGACAGGCAATATTAACCAGTTGGAAGGGATGTTGGAACAAATCAACGTGGGTGCACCTAGACATCTTAATTTCACTATTATTTCAATTGATATTTTACAATATCAAGGCGGAAGCATAAAGCGTTTGATTTAAAACTTCTCAAGTTTCAAATAGCATCTACTTCACCACACACATGAAGGACATCCAAACTTTTAGGGTGTAGAATAAACTTATTTCACATGGTACCACTTGCTTGAGCGCTCTGAGATGAGTTGTTTTGCTCTGGAGCAAAGCTTAACAGGAGGAAGCTTTCAACAACAATTGCTAAAGAAGAAATGGTCAGTCGACAGATGTACATAATAATCTGTTTAATGACCTGAGCCATCAATAAAGCAAAATAATAGTGAATTGTTGAGATATGCAAAATACTGACAAAAAAAAAGCAGTGGGAGCACAATCAAGGATCAATGCCAAAAAGGATAAATACATAAAAGTGAAAAGAAAAGGGGTTGGGGACTAATTCTACGGCCTCTCCATCAGGATTCTACGAACTTTATAACACATAGAATGCTGGAGGAACTCAGCAGGTCAGGCTGCGCCCAGGGAGAGGAATAAAGAGCCAGCATTTTGGGCCAATACCATTCATCAGGACTTTGTTCTGTGATTTTTGTGCTTGAATATTCCTTAAATGTTCCAAGTAGCTTTGATGGAATTGATAACGGGGTCTTGTGCATTATTAAATAACATTATCCATTTATGCTTTGAGCATAAGTTTCTTTTGCCATTAATCAGTAATTCATAACAATACACTTTTACCACTTTAAATTTTCTTTAAAAAAATTGAAGCATTTGTATTTGATGCTTTTCCCTTGCTTTCACATTTAAAGCTTTGTGAAGCTCTGGGTCACCAAATTCGTGGTTAGTTGAATCTCTCAATGTTCTTAACCCCTGGTGTAATTCTACATCATTTGACGTTGCTCTTGGTTGTTCAGTCCCTTAGCTGCGTCTTTTCACAGCCTTCCTGGACATTGTCATAGGATGAATGTCTGCGAATGCATGGCCAACTAAAGGCATGTGGCTCCTGGTAAAGAGGAGGAATGCAAAATAGGGGAGAATTGATGTGAAAGTGTGATTAGGATATTGGGGGATGTAAACAGGAGAGTGGGAACTGGGACAAACAATAGAGGTGATTCTGGGAATCAGTGGAGGGTGGTGAGAATGAATGACCATCTTTGTAGAAAAAGCGGTCTGCAACAAAGAGCAATATATTGAATGTTTATAAAGATTGGCTTGAGATGGGAGTAGAATGAAATCAAGGAGTTGGAACTTTACTTTGCACAAAGGAAGGTGCAGTAGTTGTATTCTGGTTCCAGGACATTACTGCAGGATTTGTGCTAGCCACAACCACCTTCAGTGAATTTCATGTTCAAGTTGAATTGTCATTCAACCATACGTGAATGCCTATGAATACAGACAAGCAAAACAACATTACTTCAGGGCCAAGGTGTAAAACACAGTGCCAACAGTCATGCACCTCACAAGGCACGTATACAATAGCAGTAAAATACAGTCACACAAAAAATATATAGTCCAAGTCCCGGAGTACATGAACGCTGCAGCGGTCTGCAGCCGTACACAATACAGCTTGTCTTCTGCCGTGTGAATAAACTCCAGCATGCATGCCGACTCTGGCACTCCCGTGGAGCACCTCCCCCTTGCCGGCTGCGATCTAGCCCTCTCTACAACTGAGGCTAAGTAGTTTTTGCCCCTGGCAACCACACCCACCCCCCCACCACCATTCACTAATAAACCAATGAATTGGACTTGCAGCATTCCACACCAACGGTATCCAGCAAGGTTTTGCAAGCACAGGAAAAGCAGCTAAGATGATCAGGCTCTGATAGTCTGCACACCTCCTTCATGCACTGGCACTTCCCTGGCACAGGAGGCATCATGTCTGACTCCTTCTGTGTCTCTGCCAACAAGCAACTTGCTGATGGGGTAGACCTGCAGTACTTTAAATTCTTAATGTCCAGGAGGGTCTTATGATCGCTTTTAAAAAAAAAGACCATTACCCCTTTGGTTGACCCTGTAGAAACCACTGCATAAGAGCATGCTACCATCTCACCAAAAGCCTTTCCTTCCATTGTCAGGACAAAGCTTTTCAGAAAATGAGGAGCCTGTGCCTGCATGTAGCAAGACTAGGACAACATTTGGTTATGAGCAGATCAGTGGCAGGTGACATTCACCCCTCCCAAGTTGCAGGCAATGACCATCTCAAAGAGAATCCAATAGCACACCCTTTACATTCAGTTGACATCTCCTGACATCACTGTTCTCCAGATTATCTTTGACCAAAATCTCAGCTGGGCCAAGTAGATATTGTGATTTTGTATGAGCAGATCACGATACCTTGTAGCAAGTGACTCTCCGCCTGATGCCAACAAAGAAAATAGTGAGTATACTGAGATAGATGGTGCTCTCCTTGGTGAATAAAGCATCATCCACATAATTTAGTCTCTTTGTGTACTCATCACCCTAAACATTCCTTCTGTCGACCACAGGTATGTGATGTGTATCACCTAAAAGAATTGCCTTTGTAACTCATCTAGGCTACTCTAACAGCACTTAGCAAAAATTTGTTGGTTTGTTATGAGCCGTGTTGTATGATGTGGGCGATCGTTGCCTTTCCATGACCGTGATTGTTCTTGGCAAATTTTTCTACAGAACTGGTTTGCCATTGCCACTTTCTGGACAGTGTCTTTATATGACAGGTGACCCCTTGGTCACCTTACTTGGAGATTGTTTGCCAGGTGGTTGCATAACCAGGACTTGTGATGTGCATCGGCTGCTCATACGGCCGTCCACCACCTGCTCCCATGGCAACACGTGAAACTAATCAGCTGTGGGGGGGGAGGGGCGCTGAGCAGGTGCTACGCCTTGCACAAGGGAGACCTGCAGGTTAGCAGAGGGAAGGAGCACCTCCACCTCCTTTGGTAGGGACACATCTCCACCCCACCACCCAGATCCCAAACTCACGAACTCCAAAAAGGATTGGGGCTTCCATTGTACGGAAAGGCCAGCAGTTGCGTGTTGCCCAAGTTGCACACCATCCTAATGTTGAAGTACATTGCCAGTCCATCGTCACTCTCTGCACCATTGCTGATGGAAGCCCCTGCAAAGGATGGCTTACCGCCACCTCCAATAAATGCTGGCATTGATGACCTGATCCATAAAAAATGTATGAATTAAATATCTGAAGGTGTAAATTTCCACAGTCGATACTCTGTGATAAGTGTAAGAGGATTGGACATTGTAGATGGCTTTTATTGGTGACTGACTGCACAAAACAAAAATTGAAAGATTCTTGCATTCTGGATTTTCTCTTTTAAAAGGCAAGAGATTTATCTGAGGGATTGTTCTCTTCTTTCTCCCCTCCTCCAAAACCATTATTCACTTCTTGGGCCAGTAATTGTTCATGCGTCGCCTTGTTATCAACTAATTCTTAATGGGGTAGAAACTGCAGTTGAATTGATAGGATCTCCACCTACTACTGTTAGCTTTGCTGGATGGAGATTCTTTATTTCTGTGATTTAATCAGAATCAATTTTAATATCACTGGCATACGGTTTGGTTTGCTGCATTGTGATACATAATTTTAAAAAGTCTATAAATTACAAAAGGTATAAAAATGGTGCAGAAAAGGGGGAAAGTATGCAGCGTTCATGCATTCATTGTCCATTCAGAAATCTGATGGCAGAGAGGAAGAAGCTGTTCATGAGTTGTTGAACGTATGTCTTCAGGCAAACATGTGCCACCACCTCAATGGTAGTAATGAGGAGAAGGCGTGTCTCGGCTGCCTTTTTGGAACATCACCATTTGAAGGTGTCATTGATGCTGGACAGAGAAAGGACATGGTGGTCCGTGCACCATGATGAGTTAATCATGAAGCCTACTCTACCTCCTCTACCTTTTAAAATGGTGGGCTGTCCTGTCTTTGTGGAGAATGCCATGCCATGAATGTCAAGCCATCGTTCTGCAGCGTTGCATCCAAAATGGTAGGAGATGGCCGTGTTTACGTGAAACAAAGGACACAGCAATCCCTGATGTTCTTCTCGTGTAGTAATCTTGCTCTGAAGTCTTTACTTTTCCAATACATCAGTATACTTAGACTGTAATACCCATTCCAGAGCATGGGAGGAGCTGCACAGATCGAGGATTGTTCTTATGGTCTTCCTGGAGTTGTAAAAGGAAAACTGCAAGTGTTCATCCTTCTATCTTAAGATATAGGAGTAGAATTCCCATTTAATCTGTTCCGCCATTCCATGGCTGATTTATTTTTCCTTTTAACCCTGTTCTCTTGATTTCTCCCTATAACCTTTGACACCCTTACTAATTAGGTACCTATCATATTCACTTTAAACATACCCTATGACTTGGCCTTCGCAACTGTCTGTGCCAATGAATCACACAGATTCGGCACCTTTTGCCTAACGAAGTTCCTCCTCATGTCAGTTCTTAAAAAGGTGTCCTTCTATTTTGAGGCTGTGTCCTCTGGCCCTAGAATCCCCACTATAGGAAACATCTCCACACCCCCACTCCATCTAGGTCTTTCAATGTTCGAAATGTTACAGTGAGATTTCTAAACCCCCCCCTCCCCCTTTCCCCCATGGTCTCCTAAATTTCAGCAAGTACAGGCCCAGAGCTATCAAACAGACCTTGTACATCAACCCTTTTGTTTTTGGGATTATTCTCTTGAACCTCCTCTGTACCCTCGCCGATGAGAGATTACTCGGGCCGTTAGCTCCCAGTGGCACACGGGCCATCAATGACCTCTCGCCCCCATCGTCCTCTGAAATCGACGGTGTGGTTGGCGTTTATCAATGCTCTGCAATCCATTGTGTCCACTGTACAGGGGATTGGCCTACACAGCTTCACCAGAGCCCTCTTGCCAGCCTCGCTCTTTTCCACCTCTCACGATGGGAACGCAGGGTTGGACTTTGAGAGGCACTTTTTTAGATATGGGGCCAAAACTGCTCACAATGTGGTCTGAACAATGCCTTATTATGTCTCAGCATTGTACGCAGAATGGTTGAGTAGCATCTAGGTAATCAATCATTGATATGATACTTAAGTTGTTAAAAGCAAGTTTTAAATGGTTTACTATAAGCCTACAGACTCTCACAGCTACCTGGACTATTCCTCTTCCCACCCTGTCTCTTGCAAAAATGCTATCCCCTTCTCACAATTCCTCTGTCTCCGCCGCATCTGCTCTCAGGATGAGGCTTTTCTTTCCAGGATGAAGGAGATGTCTTCCTTTTTAAAACAAAGGGGCTTCCCTTCTTCCACCATCAACTCTGCTCTCAAACGCATCTCTCCTATTTCCCGCACATCTGCCCTCACCCCATCCACCTGCCACCCCACTCGGGGTAGGGTTCCCCTTGTCCTTACCTACCACCCCACCAGCCTCCAGGTCCTACATATAATTCTCCCTAACTTCCGCCACCTCCAATGGGATCCCACTACCAAGCACATCTTTCCCTCTCTCCCCCCCCCCCACCTTTCTGCTTTTCGCAGGGATCGCTCCCTAAGCGACTCCCTTGTCCACTCATTCCCCCCATCCCTTCCCACCGATCTCCCTCCTGGCACTTACCCTTGTAAACGGAACAAGTGCTACACCTGCCCTTACACTTCCTCCCTCACCACCATTCAGGGCCCCAGACAGTCCTTCCAGGTGAGGTGACACTTCACCTGTGAGTCGGCTGGTGTGGTATACTGCGTCTGGTGCTCCCGGTGTGGCCTTTTATATATTGGTGAGACCAGACGCAGAATGGGAGATCGTTTCATGGAACATCTACACTCGTTCCGCCAGAAAAAGCAGGATCTCCCAGTAGCCACACATTTTAATTCCACGTCCCATTCCCATTCTGCTATGTCTATCCATGGGCTCCTCTATTGTCAAAATGAATCCAAACTCAGGTTGGAGGAACAACACTTTATGTACCGGCTGGGTAGCCTCCAACCTGATGGCATGAACATTGACTTCTCTAACTTCTGTTAATGCCCCTCCTCCCCTTCTTACCCCATCCCTGACATATTTAGTTGTTTCCCTGTTCTTTCACCAATCACCTTTCCAGCTCTTAGCTTCATCCCACCCCCTCCGGTCTTCTCCTATCATTTCCCCCTCCCCCCCACTACTTTCAAATCTCTTACTATCTTTCCTTTCGGTTAGTCCTGACGAAGGGTCTCGGCCCGAAACATCGACAGCGCTTCTCCCTATAGATGCTGTCTGGCCTGCTGTGTTCCACCAGCATTTTGTGTGTGTTGTTGTTTGAATTTCCAGCATCTGCAGATTTCCTCGTGTTTGCTTTTTAAGTGGGTTTGTTACTGTTGAAACAAGTGATATTTTGTTAATGGAATCTCTCTGGATTTATTGAAGGGGTGGTGTTGCACTGTGCCTGAATTCTCAAGGAAGAAGAAATGGAGAAGCTCTTGTCAGATTCATCAATCGTGAACAGAGGGATCTTGCACTGGAGAGACACAAACATCATATGGGGAGCCGATACATTGAGGTGGGATCAGTCCTACTGATTCCCATGGCTAGCTTGACTATACCTCTTCCCACCTTGTCTCCTGTAAAAATGCTGTTTCCTTTACTCAGATCATTCATCGCAGTTGCATATGTTCCCAGGACGTTAGAGGTGTCCTCCTTCAAAACACAGGGTTTCCGTTCCTTCACCATTGGTGCTACCCTTAACTACATCTCCTCCATCCCCTGGACATCTGTGCTCACCCTGTCTTCCCACCACCTGAATGGGAATAGAGTTCCTGTTTCCCAAAACTACCACCTCATGAGTCTCCACACCCAACATCAATTACTGCCGTATTTACATTCTGTCTCTTCCCCCCCCCACCCATTCTCCACTTTCCACAGGGGTCGCTCCCTCTGAGGTTCCCTTGTCCGTTCACCCCTCCCCACTAATCTCTGGCACTTATCCCTGCAAGCACCCTACCCATTCACCTCCGCTCTCACCTCTACTCAGGGCCCCAGAAAGTCCTTCCAATTGAGCCAACACTCTGCCTGCCAATCTATTGTATCCAGTGCTCCCGTTGTGGCCTCCTGTATACCGATGAGACCCATCGTAAATTGGGGGGCCGCTTTGTGGAGCCATGCGCCAACTGTGGAAATTCCCAGTGGTCAACCATTTTAATTCTTATTCCTATTCCCATTCTGAGATGTGAGTCCATGGCCTTCTCTTGTGCCACAATGAGGCCACTCTCAGGGTAGAGGAGCAACACCTTATTCCACTTGGCTAGCCCCCAGCGTGATGGCATGACTGTTGATTACCCTTTTGGTTTTTTTAAGAAAAAAAATCCCTTCCCCTCCCTTCCCATCTTATTATTTTGGCACCTTCGCCCTCCCTTTCCGGTCCTGATGAAGGGTCTAGGCCCGAAATGTCGACAGTTTATTCATTTCCACAGATGCTACCTCACCTGTTGAGTTCCTCCAGCATTTTGTGTGTGTTGCTTTTGGATTTCCAACATCTGCTGATTTCTTGTTTATTATTTAATTTCTCATTTTAAGCATTGTTTTCTCCTTTAAAATCAATGTCTGATTTGTATGAAACTTCCTTTCCAGGTATACAAGGCCACCGGAGAAGAATTCCTAAAAATAGCTGGAGGTAAGGTTTTCGAAAATTCATGGCTTTAAAAAAAATAAGAGAGGTGTAAAACAAAGACTCCTGGTCAAAAAACATTTTAAATTTGGCTGTGAGTTTTAAATATCTTCTAATGCATTATGCCTGGGACTTGGCTGAAAAAAAAATCATAGTAAGTTACAGAGCCGAGGCTTTGGCTCACTGGGTTGACACTTGGTTTGCCAGTTCTCACACGATATGTGGTTTCTCAGTGCTTTTCCTATCTAGCGATCACCTAGCATGTATCTAGTGCTGAAAGCGATAGACGAAGACAACTGTGCTGCTCCAAAGAGGTCATCCTTGCCCTCTGCCATTAGGATTCATAATGAGCCGGCCTATAGCCGGGGAAGTGATGACCCCCTCCTGTTAGACTATTATTAACCTCTGTTTACCAGTGCTCTGATTAACTCTGTTCAGCACACCCTGCTGTCGCGGATAATCTGGGCATTGTGAGTGTGCACTCGTTACTGTATAATATTATGATAGTTCTTGCACTACCAGCGTGAACTTGGAAATCTTGTCATCTTTGTCTTGGAAATGTAGCACATCTTATTTTTAAGATAACTTATTTTTTATTGTTTCTTCTAATATTTGTATATCTGTGCAATTGTAATGCTACTGTGACACGAACTTCTTTGGGATCAAGTAACTACCAACCACAAACAGTCCTACTGCACACATAATCACCGCTGAGAAGAACACTGTATTTTCATTTGATTAAGTCTGCGTGGCCGTGATTATATCTGTGGGGTGGGTGAGAAAGGGAAAACAAGTGAGGAATGCTGATTAATTGGGATGAAGAAAGCTTCTGTGGAGTCAGCCTTGTGGAGCTTGCCCTTCAACATCAGTGACTGCGGCTGGAAATATAGAAATGGCTAGGAAACGTGGATAACTCTTCTAAAAATCACTGCTTTTTTGGATGGGATCAGCAGGCTCAGGAGGTGGGATGGGAGGAATGGATCAGTAAGACACCGGACAAATGCAACAATATCGAAAGATAAAACCTGAATGAGGTTTCCAGCTGCAGAGGTGCAATAAGGTGAAAGGAAGCTGCTGAGGAGTCTCTGACCAGTATTTATTGTTCACCAAACATCCCGAGTTAGTTCAGCACCAAAACTCTGGCGTTTTTAATAGTCAGCTGCACGTGGTCTTACTTAGTTGAGATTTTGTCCACCCTGTGTTTTGTCATAACCCTTAGTGAGGAGGAGACTATTGGAGAGGAAAGCCCTTCAAGGATTCCATTGGCAGCACGTCTTATTTCCTAATAATCGTGGGTATGATTAAACATCTTCCTGTTGAATTTGGATTTAAATTCTGTTATTTCACAACATTCCTGTCATTGTATGGCATATTACTATATAACTTATTTCTGTTGAATAAGTAAGCATTAGTAATCAAGTTTTGCAAATCCATTGTGATCCGCTCAAGATTTGTTTGGAGATTTATTTGTGTAGTCTTTTGTTTTCTGCATGCATCATTTTTGACTCAGTAAAAGGGGGCCAGTTGTAAAAATGATACACTGGTATCTTGCATTATGAATTTTATTTTAAATTACAGGTACCTCGAATGAAGTGGCACAATTTTTGTCAAAGGAAAACCAGGTTATAATACGAATGCGTGGCCTACCTTTCACAGCCACAACGGAGGACGTCCTCGGCTTCTTTGGAAAGGAGTGTCCTGTTACAGGTGAAAAGGAGGGGCTTCTCTTTGTGAAATACCCTGATGGAAGACCAACTGGGGATGCATTTGTACTGTTCGCATGTGAAGAATTTGCTCAGAATGCACTTAAGAAACACAAGGAAATACTGGGGAAACGTTATATAGAATTGTTCAGAAGCACTGCAGCAGAAGTTCAACAGGTATGTATCCCTTCCTGCATGTGATGTTTGTACAGGACTGACCATTATTTTGTTCTAACTAAATTTGAATGGATAGAAGTATTTGTCTTTATGGGTCCGTGTCCCTCTGTCCATTCACTACCCTTCTCATTCCACTGTAATTTCAACTCATAAAATGGCACAGAACAGGCAGGTTTCCCGAAAAACCAGTATAATTTCAGTGGGAGCAGTCGTCCCCTAACACTGCAAACGTTCAAACGAACAATGTCCATTACGTTCACTTTGGAAAGCTGTTTTAGAATCTGCTTACTGCATCTGCTTTCTAGAAGAAGGAATCGTTCCAGTTTTAGCAGGTTTTGTCTCTGGTTGATGCTTTTTTTTCTTGGTTCCAATGACGTATTTGCATAAGCAAAGTCTTGAGGGAAGATGTGAAGCGACTGTTGTTTTGCACAATGTCTTTTTGCATAGCTTTTGCTCGCAGCAAGCAATAAGTACAGATCACAATCAAGACTGGTGCGACAACTTCTGTGAATTGTAGTTTAAGGTGGGGTGTCCTGTCTGACCTTTACATTAAGCAGCTGCTCATAAGGCATTTGTCTTTAAGTGCTGACTCAACGTTCCACGCCGCAGGATTAGTCAGCTGCTGCAGGCCTCTTCTGCCACCTGGGAACTTGGTTCATGGTTGCATTTCTGACTTGTGAGCCGACTGGGTTACTATCGCCTCTGTGTCCTGGGGATGGCCTGTAGTTCTTAGCAAAGATATCTGGAGTTGCATCTCTTTCTAACTATGTTCTTTTGTTTTGAAGTGGATGCCTCAAAGTGGTGTCTGGTTATAATGTACTAACTTCCAATAGATTTTGAAATTTTTATCCCGGTGAAAGTAATGGGAATTATCTTGTAATGATTCATCAGTCATGTATTTTATTAAATGACTCCATCAATCCTTTACATTTTCTACCTATTACCACCCAGCTTCTCACTTCATTCCCCCCTCCCCAGCCACTTGGCTTCACCTATCACCTTTTGGCTTGTACTCCTTTTCCTCCCCTTATTCCAGTCCTGATGAAGGGTCTCAGCCCAAAATTTTGACTGTTTATTCCTTTCCGTAGATGCTCCCTGACCTGCTGAGTTCCCCCAGCGTTTTGTGTGCTCTGCTTTATATTTAATGATGTTTCGATAGTACAGGGCACTAAGACACAACAGGGTTAGTCTTCAGCCAGCTCTCGATGAGACTCCTGGCAAACTGATCCCTTTTTGAGAGAGGATCTCACTTCCAGCTATTGACATTGAGTCAGGTTCTGACACTAGCCCTGTACTAAACTAGCAGAGATTCTTGCAGAAACATAAATGCATCATCATGTGTATGCTTGTGTTGGTGTGATGTTGCAAAACTGTAGAAATATTAAATAATTAGAAGAGCTTTTTTCCACCTCCAACATCCCAGGTGTTAAATAGATATATGTCTACGCCATTGATTTCAACACTCCCTGCTCCAATAATCCCTGTGATACCTCAGCCATTCATTGCCACTGGAAGTACCAGAGATTGCATTCGTCTACGTGGCCTCCCCTACACAGCAAGCATCGAGGATATTCTGGACTTCATGGGAGAATTTACGGTTGACATAAAACCACATGGTGTTCACATGGTGCTGAATCAACAGGTAATTCAAAATCTTCCCCTTTTAATCAGTGCTCTTTGAGAAGGCGTACTTCTAGTTAAGACTTGCTGAAGGAGAATTTTGAAGCAGTGATTCACTTTAATGTCTCTGGAGTTTGACATTATTTATCTTCTATTTAAACAGTCCCTTCAATCGGGTCTCTTCTAACATGTAAATCCAATTATCTGTGTATAAGTCTACTTAAGTATATTTTCTTGATAAATGGGTTCACCAACATTCTGTAGGCTATAGGTTATTTACTTGGGTTCGTGGGACAACTCTGCAGTTTAATTCCTATTAAGATTTAACAACTGCCTTTTTGTCTCCCAGAAAGTTGCCCTGGTATAGCTTTCCATCAAAGCTTTAGAAGTTGCCCTGTTGGAATGCTTTAAATTTGGTGTTTGGGCTATGGCTGCTAGATATATTGGTCATGGACAAGTAAACCTCAAGTAATCTTGCAGGTTTGATGCATTTTAAGGCATTAGAAATTAAAAGTTACTGTGACTCAGATCCAATGGCTTGTGTAGACTTGAGAGTCATTTGTTGCAGTACATTTCGAATATTTCGGTTGACTTTTCCGTTCCAATATTTTTTATTAATTTCTACATGGAAGAATGCAGAGTACAAGAAAGCGTATATAAAAGGTCAAAAAAGATTTTTAAAAAACTACCAAGTATATATCTGTTCATAATAACAATCTCATTACCCTGTATTCATGTAAGTTAATCAATAGTTATATTGAACTATACTAATTTATTACAAAAAAAAATCTAACCGATACCAAGACCAAAGCTATTTATTAAGGAGAAAAAAAGGTAACATACCTTTTCATATAATAAAAATTAATAATAGCCAACATCTGAATTTAAACGAGTTGAAGGTTTTAATTTGGTTCTAATTTGTACAGTGATTAGGTGTACGTTAGCATTTCTGATTCATGGATACATTTGGGATGGGCATTCTTATAGGTGTGCCTTCTGATGAGAATTCACCCTAGATATCTGCTGGTTCTGTTATATTCTCCAACCAAAGCTACACTGTATACTAAACTTCAGCATTTCTGAAAAATCTACATTTGTCGTAAAAGTATTTTGGTTATATTAATCAGGCCTTTGAATTATAATTTCATACAACTTGAAACTTGTGTCAGCAAGTTAAATTTTGCATTGGTGTTCCAAAGTATTTCTTGCATAATGTTCTGCTAGGATTCTCACTTTAACTGCCTTTTCTCCAGTGATTAGTTTAAAAAGGAGTGATGGCTGTGGAGGTTTGGTCTAGAGTTGAAACTTGTTTGGGACTGAAGTCCTCTTGCATAGTGCCACTCCGTGAAGAGAATAATACTATGATTCAGCTTTGCAGTATACATTTAGAAGGTATCTGATAGCTATCTTGATCATTGATTAATAATTAAACAATAGTTACAAGGAAGCTCTTTCTATATTTAACTACCTTTCTTCTGGCTGGCAGTAGCTTTGAAGGTTCTTGTATAGTCATTTTATAATCTCTTGTCTAACTCCATCTTTCAGCTGTTTACATTCATTCTACTATATCCTCCAACTAAGAGCTCACGCAGGTTGTCCCAGTTTATAGCAAGGTTCCATTTCTATGAGCTGTTCACAACTTGCAAATGTGGCTGCAAACTGAGCTGGCAGCCAGTGGTTCCACAATAGCAAGCAAATCCACCCCATCAGTCTCCCGTTTGTATGTTGAGGTTGTGTTCACATGTACATATGTTCTTACGTATGTTACTTGGGTCTTTGTAGGCTGTGGAGGTCCTCTATATTGTGGATTATCCTGCATTGACATATATTAATGTCTAAGTACTTTGGACTCTTATCTATAAAATTTTGAGTAGATAAAGCAATTTTCTGTGCTAAAATACATAGCATTTTTAAAGGAAATCTCAGTGCGTTATACTCTCTGCTTTTATTCCTCAGTAGGTGCTGCAAGAATATTTTTAATTAATTCTACCAAGATTAGTTTAACCATACTGTTCTAAACATTTTTGAACATATTCTTAGCTTCTTAGCTGACTACTTTAAATTATACTTCGGTCTAATGCATTTAACTCAGTTCAATTCATATCTTCTGTTTCCTAAAATCAAAATGTCACATGTTTCATTTTCAGTAACACAGACCTGATAGTACTAACAAGTCATGAGCAACACTGAAGTTTGTTCAGTAAGCAGAACTGGCGTTGTTGAATTGCCTAATTAGTGTGCATATCGGTTTCTGTGATAATTCACAAAACTGCCCAAGCATGGAGTATTTTCACAACTGTTAGTTATGCGTAGTGTTTTTTTTAAAAAAAACGTTCATTATTGGAAGTAAGCCACAGCCACTCGGGTTATGTTTTATCCTGATAGCAGAGTTATTGGAAGTCCTTGTAAGCCAGGATCTGTAAATCTGGCTTTAGGTTGAGCCAGCTGCAGGTGTGATTTTAGTACCTGTATCTATGTAAAATGTTGATTCTTTTGACTATAATTTGCAACAGCCTCAAAATGGGAGTATAATTAACTGCTATTTGTCCGTATCTCCCCTCTGCTCCCCACACTTCTCCTAGGGCCGACCTTCAGGCGACGCTTTCATTCAGATGAAGGCTCCAGACTGTGCCTTCTTGGTTGCGCAGAAATGTCACAAGAAGACAATGAAGGACAGATATGTGGAAGTGTTTCAGTGTTCCGGAGATGAAATGAGCTATGTTTTAATGGGTGGCACTTTAAATCGTAGTGGCTTGTCTCCGCCGCCATGTAAGTTACCATGTAAGTTTTGAATTCTCACGCTCTCTTGCTGCTAAAGGCTGAAATTGTGGTAGGTGGAGGCTGTAGCTTCGTTTACCTTTTCATCTTTATCTGGTTTGCCGTGATCAACATTTCATCAATCGAGGCTTGAGAATGAATGGAGGTTTTGATTTTTTTTTTCCCCGTTGTGTCCCCACGCCTTGCCCTCCCTTCCTCACTTCACCAAATGGCAAAATTGGGTTTTGTACTGGGCGACTTTTGCTTTTTGGTATTTTCTGGAGCTCTGCAGTAGGTCTGCCGGGTTGTAGGATTTTGAAAATTTTTGGAGATGATGCTCGTGGGTTGAGGATGGGGTGCAGTCTTGGAAGCGCTTTAACACGATGCCATAAAATGTTCGGATTAACCTTTGCCTTTCACCAAAGTGGCCATTTTTTCCCCCAGTCAAAATGCAGGGATAAATCAAATTACCCAAGAAGATGCATGAATGCAAAATTCGATACATTTGACACCAAGTGTGCAGCAGCTGCCTGCAGAGTGCAGACCCCTTTGAATACTAATTACACGCATATCTATTTGGGGCACTTAAACGCATTGTTTATAAGCCTCCATTCTGTTCTCAGTCGCACGCTTTGCTGTCTGTGTTTCAGGCCTCTCACCACCAACGTACCCGACGTTCTCGCCCGGGCCTGCTGTAATACCTGCTGAAGCAGCCCTCTATCAGCCCCAGGCCCTGCTGGCTCCAGCGCGGTCAGCCCAGCCTGCACCATCTGCGGTTGCCTATTACCCTGCTCAGGCAACTGCCACTCAGCTTTATATGAATTACACGACCTACTATCCAAGGTAACTTTCTCAGTGGAATCCTCCTTGCTCATATTGTTGCTGATACCGTGGCACTCAGAACCCTCATTAAAATTTAGATCAGCCTATGAGCAGGAGTGCCGGAGGGTACTGATTCTCGCATGCGTCGCCTTTCTCTAAGAATATTTGGCGTTACCTTTCAGCCCTCCGGTGTCCCCGACGACGGTCGGATATTTTGCAGCTCCGCAGGCAGCACTAGCGGCTGCAGCGTCGTCGGCAACCCACGCCATGTTACCACAGCCAGGTGCACTTGTCCGCATGCAGGGCCTGCCTTATAACATTGCAACGAAAGACATCCTTAGCTTCTTCCAAGGATATCAGGTAAACACCGTTAATCTCTCTGCTTTTGAGGTCCTTCTACTGAGCTGCAATGCTCCTTTTGATTTTGGGATATCTTTACCCGAGTGTCATTTTTAAGACCGCAGTGCAGCTATGAAGCTTTAGTGTTGGTGTTACGGTTCACCTGTTGGCCAAGGCCTAAGGATGTCTAACTAAGAATTTTTTTTTCTCATGCATTCTATTCCTCTCGCTCTCCCGGATGTGTTGAATGGCGTGCTGATCTTAAAGTGAATGCATTTTGGAACCGCCTCTAGCTTGGTATGGCCCTGTGAAAATGGGAATTCTGTGAAAAATTGCACTTCACGTGGGTATTGATCTGTCAGCTGTTAATGGTGATCTAATTTAGACTTTTTTCCAGTTTTGGGAGAAATCGGATGGTTGGTTTTGGGTTCCCTTCCCTTACGTGGAATCCTTTTTGGTTTTGGAGTTTTTGCACTGCATGTCTTGTTCAGTCTGATAAACAGTTGCAGTAATACCAGACCTGCTGTAGTACAAGTCACCTTTCTGAGCCATTAAAATGCTCTGTCTCAATACTAATGAGTCTCTTTGCAAATTTAATGTTTTTGCATCATGGCCTTTCTTGTAATCTGCTGCTTCTTACCAACTACTTTTTAAGTTGAAGATCTTGTATCAACTTATGCCTGTCCTTAGTAATTGAAATTAATTTAAATCCTTTCAGTAAAGTTATCAAATGGAGTGTTGTGCTGGAGTATTTTGTGTGTAAATCTCAAGTTGCTACCTTTCATCCAGTGGAAAATGTTGATTGCACACTAATTAAATGCGTTCAATTGTAGTTTAAATGGGTATTTTAAAAATTATGGGTGCTTTTCCACTGTTCACACTGTAGCTCTAAAGTCAAACAGCATGGAAGGCATCAGGTGAGTTTAAAACCCCCTCACATAACACTGCTGTACCATTCTCCCCACCTTTCCATCTGTTTCCCCAGAGTTTAAGACTCCTCTACAGACAAGGGGTAATTTAACCTATCAGCCTGCACCTTTTGGGATGTGGGAGAAGACGGGAGCAGTCAGCAGGAACCCACTAGGAGGATGTGCAAATGCCATATATATAACACTGGAGACTGGGATTGTATCCGGGTGGCTGGTGTTGGCAGCTGCTGCACCATCACAATAAAACTGGTGAAACTGAATTCCGAGGAGCAAGATGTTCCTTTCATTTTCAGTGGACATTAGTAATGATTTTAACCTTAGTCCCATTCCTTACCTGTGGGATGGTCACCAACTAATTGGCTTGTGATGAAAAATCTTAATCCTTAAAAGCCTTGTTCTCATTCCATTTGAATGTGTATTTTGTTTTCACTAAACCCCAAGCTGATGCTGAAGAATATAGAATCTGTCTTTGGTATGTTAGGAGTTAAATATAAAAAGGTCCTATTGCCTGATATTTTTAAATTATTCTGTTTCCTTCCCCCAACCTAGTGAACTGTGTTAACTGTTGTCTCTTTCTCTTTGAATAAGCTGGACAGCATAACCAAATGTTATTTTCTAGTTCCACCAGATATCAGACCCTCAGAACACATTTCAGAGCATTTTACAGAGCCAGGCCTGATGTATTGCTTGTAAGGAAGGAAATCTAACCTCATTATATTTACTGGTCTGCGCTTCATACAAAAATTCTGCATGGGGACTTCAAAATGTTTCTTCCCAGCTCTCTCCCAGACTACTGAGATTGTATTGGATTAAGCATGCAGTAAGGAAAATTAAGACTGCCAAATTTTCAACTGCCCTGGTTCCACATGTTCATGTTTGGATATGCAATTTAGGAGGTTTGAGCTAATGTTTGTTTTCAATAATTTTTCTGGATTTGTCTGCCTTTTTGCTCCTTCCTGCCATCTCATTCCATAATGGGGGAATCACTTAAAAAAATTGCATTGTGTGAGAGCAGGTCTGGTAATATGCTAATAATTGAACAACCTATCCGGCAGGTTAGTTGCAAGGTAATGGTTTTTGGAAAATGGTGGATGGGCCTTTATCAGGGTTAATGAATCCATGACAGATTGACTGCAATGTGTGAGTTTGGAATGTACATGTTTGCTTTAATGTAATTCCGATCCTTTTTACTTCAGATGCCTGAAGTAATGATGTTCTCCACCCCATCTCTTTTAATTTTGAAATTGGCAAGAGAGAATTTTACAGTTATAATGAAAGTTAAACTCCAAGCACGTCAGAAACTGTAAAAGACTTAACTGGCACTTCCCAACCCCATTAGTTTTCACAGTTCTCCCAGAACCACTTAACTAACATTCCCATTTCTTGAGATGTGATATTTAACTGGTCTAATCTTTTCCCTGAAGTTACTTTTTGCTGGATGGTAGATGTTTTTGATCTTATTAATGGACACCAGGGTGAACTGCACTGTCTTTCTTGTGTGACCTGTAATATTTTTTTAAATCAATTTTGACTTTTGACTTTTTGGGGGGGGGGGGGGTTTGTATAAAGTTGTTCTTGCACCTTTAATCAAAGGCAGTGTTGTAACATGATTCACCTGGGCTCACTGAACTGAGTGATCATTATTGTGTAGCCTCGTGGGGACGAGTGTGTGGCTTTCCTGTACTACCATCAGCAACAAGGCTTGTTCACTCTGGGCCAGATTGTGCTGACCCAGTCTCGATGCCAGAATTTGCATCAATCAGATAGCAGGGGAAGACTTTCGCAGGCTTCCCCCCCACCAACCAGCACCGTAGGCCCGGTGACAGCGTGGAAGTCCCACCCTAACACTCCTTGCTGGCTGGAATCACAATCACTTCAATACTTACCTCTGAACTAAAATGGCAGGACGGTGTTTTTGTTTTTTTTCCCTAAAGTGGAAGACGGCTCCCCCTTACCACTTGTGCCCCGCACATCATTGAAATGTCTGCTGTGTCACTGCAGGAAGATCTGCTCGTTCGAGCTTGTGTAGAGTACATACGTGAAGCAAATTGGCACACTCGAGCTCCCTAAATCTGACCCATTCTCATTAAGTTTATGCCCTCTTTGTCCTGAATGAATGGCTCCTGATGCTGCTGTTCATGATTTTTGACCACAGTCACCGTGATATGTTTGAGGCAGAGGTATAGTAGAGTTAGACACGAGTTACTTCTCCTGAAGAAATTCCTAACAATGGTGCCTTTCATCATTAAGTTAAAAGGATTCTAATTTAATCTTTTAAAAAAAATCTAAAATTCTCTTTTGCCAAGTTGAAGCCCAGGGTAAAAACTTTCTAGGTTTGCAATTTGTGGTGAAGCATGCACTCAGCAAGCAATGTTCCTATTGACTGATGCGTATATTCAAACTTGTACTGTAGTATGCACCTGATGACTACAGCGGCCTTATTCAGATGAACGAACAAGCAAGGAGTATGTATCAGGCACCCAAAGAGTGGGTCTGTTTGTAGATGACCACCTTTACAAATGTCAATAAGGTAAGGGAGCAACTTCCCAGCTGCCTCTCTGGCCAGGCTTCACTCTCGAGTGATACCACTGACGTTTCCTAACTGGGATTTCCATTTCTCTCTCTCGGCCTCATCTCTGAGACTCTCATCTTTTCCGGCATCTTGCAAGGGTGGAGCTGCAAACCCACGACGAGGTACTTGGAGCTAGCTTTTTGTGCAGTGGCTCTAGCCGTGTTTTCTCAGCAGCGAGGAATGAAATTGGTGGGAGTGGTGCTGGTTAAAGAACCCTGCTTGGCTATGATGGGGGGAGGGAGAAAACTCCTAGTCAGCTGACATGTGACCAGAGTCCGTTCAGTGCAGGTACTTTTATCGCCCCTTGTTTTCCATTCCTCAAGAACGGACTGGAGAAATGTGGGTACAGGATAGGGAGATAACGCTGTGTAGACTGATGCCAATGCCCATGGCTCCTTTACTACTTTGAAAAGATGGAAAGGTGTGGACATGAAGGAGAAGGAGGTTACGCATGGAAATAGTGTTTCCTACGTGAGCGTGAGATGTATTTACATGGAATTTTCTTCTCTGGTAGATTATAGCCTGGAGAATCGATTAAATATGGTCCTTTCCTGATATCAAAGGATATTATGTTTATTTTCAGACAAAGTGGTGTGCTCTTTAAAAATTTTATCTTCAGAATGACCAGGACTAAATTCCTTTGCACAAAGGTAAAACTGAGTGCTGGGAACATTGCAGGTGGAGGAGAAACCTGAAATTCTAATAGTTTCACCCCCCAGGAATGCTGCTCGACTTGCTGACTAATTGCAGCATTGTTTTCATTTGCACTCACTGGATCCTTCCACCCACATCTTGAGTAGATCTGGTGAAATCAGTTACAATTGTTATGAAATAAACTTCCATTTGCTGAAATGCTCTTTAAGTGCACCATTTTGTTTGTTGCCACCTCTCCCTTTGTGCATTGAAAAGCTTATCTTTTGTTTTCCCCTTTTTGGCTGTTGGTTACTGTCCTGAATTCTGCTTTCCTTTGTTTTTCTGACTTCTTGGTTTGTTATAATATTAGCAATGCTTAAAATGCTATAATGTTATTTATGTGGCAGCTTGATCGTAGTCTGCCCACTAACTTCTTTAAACTAATGTGATCCAAATTTATTCTTTAAAGTTTGTGTCAACTTAAATTTTCATTTAGATGAACATCTACCAGCTGGATGGTCTAAGTCATTAGATTGACTTACTCATTTATCAATTGAAGAATCTCCAACTTGTATCAAGAATTTCTGTGTACACTTCAGTTTTCCCCCTTTTTTTTTCTCCCGCTCAGCTCCAAGCAGATACAATCTTAATTCTGTATAACTTCAATGGCCAGCCCAGTGGAGAAGCTTTGGTGACTTTTCCAACCCTTGAGATGGCTACACGAGCTATATCGGAAAAGAATGGACAACTTATTGGTCATCAGTGCATAAGCCTCCGGTTGGTGTAAGACCCATCATCGATTTGCCAATCTTCGTACCCATGGGAAATGCATGACAAGTCCTTAAAGGAAAGTGGCCTTGTACAGAATGTGGCAAAAAAGGAAACTTACAAAGTGTGGGACACACCCCCTTTCTGCCAAAGGGTCATGCACTAATGCAAAAGCCATAATAAACTGCAATATTCTACCTTTTTAACTACCAACTTGCATTTATGATTTTTGACTTCATACTGACATGGAAGTGACTTGCAAAACTTGAGAATGCTAACTAGTTAAGTTATATATTTTATTTAAACCTAGTAGCTTCAGAGCCACATGTAGACTTGCTGTTCTTAATGTGCATGCAGTGTTTATGTTAAACCATTTGTATATTATGACACAAAGATAGATATTGCCTCTAATGCATGCAATAGAAATTTTTTGTATATGCCTGTAAGCAATAAGGATGAATTTTTTTTTACACTATGATGACTAAGTGACAAATTACCTGCTGTTGGAGCACTAATACCTTGTTATCCATGATTTTCTTCTCTATGTGCCTTAATGCAAAGTGCAATATCAGCAGAACAAGATTTTGAAAAGGTCTCGTGTGAGGCTGATTGAGTTGTATGTACTTTAGTTAATAGAGCAAGTTTGAAACTTGGAAAGTATAAATTGTATGCTTTGTATAGCCAATAAAGTTTAAAGTTGCATAATTGAATCTGTTGTTTTGTATACAACATTAGGATTTGTTAATTTTCTCGTTTTCAATTGTGACACTATGTTGGCAATGATTGCTCCCGTGTAAGGCCAGGGGGTCTTGGGCTATGGAATGATATTGATCAGAAGCAATATTCCCTCTAAGCTGATCTTTTGCTACTAGCGCCCAAAGGAATTTGAACTGCACACAAAAGGTCGTTACCTTCTACCTCACTGGCATGTTAAGTATATTTCACAATTGTACACAATCACATTTCCTTTCCTGGTTTCTGTGGACGGTGTTGACAACATGGAGTTTGCGATGATTTGTTTACAAATTTTAGAACTGGCTTATTTATACTGTTTTATTGAAGAATACGGGCACACTGGTCATTACAAATCAGAGGGGCCAGCGATCAAAAGGCAAGCAACAGCAGATGAAATTTCATTCTCATAATTGAGGTGAAGCATTTTTGTGGAGGGGGGGATCTCTTAAAAGAGAAAGAAAATGTCTGGGGCCAGGGAGTAATGAGGAACTTGTACTGGTGGACAGGTCTAAAGATTCCAAAACTTGATGGTGGTGAAGAAGGTTCTTGTTCCATCTCTTCCATTTATTGCACATCTCCCCTCACTCCATCCTCTTGCCTCCATAACAGCGATAGGCTTCCCCTTGTCCTCATCACCTTAAAGCCATTGCATCCAGGTCAGCAATCTTCTACCATCTGCAAAGGTATCCTCCTGTTAAGCGCATCTTTCCCTTCCTCCACCCCACCTCTTTCCACTTGGGTAGGGATCATAAAGAACATGACACCTTTGTCTGCTCATCCGCTCTCCACCGATCTCCCTCCTGACACGTGTCCCTGCGAGTGGGTTAAGTGATATACCTCCTCCCTCACTGTCGTTCAGGGACCCAAACAGTCCATCCATATGGGGTAACACTTTACCCACTGTGGTCATCTGTCGCATTTGGCTCTCTGGTGTGGACTTTACACCGGTGAGACCCAATACAGATGCAGGGACCTCTTCATCAAGCACCTGCTCTGCAGCAAAAGGCAGGATCTCTGGTGGTTATGCATCTCAATTCCCCTTTCTTCCATTGGCCACAGACCCTTTACCTCTCCCACCCACCGTCCCCCTCGCCTGGTCTCACCTATCACCTCCAGCGTTTAGTGTGGAATATAGTGAAGCTCTGATTACTTACTGTGAGAAGGATGCAATTGTTTCGGAGAGGGTGAAAAGGAGATTTACCTGGGTGTTGCCCGAGATGGAAAGCTTCAGTTAAGAACAGAGACTGGTTAGGTGGGGGTTGTTTGCTTTAGAGCAGATGAGAAAGAGGGTTCTGCTGTGAGAGGTATACAGAAGTGGAAGGCGCAGCTAGCTATCATTCCTCATGTAACACACACAAAGTGCTGGAGGAACTCGGCAGGCCAGGCAGCATCCATGGGCAAAAAAAGTACGATCAACGTTTCGGGCCAAAACCCTTCGGCAGGACTGGAGAAAAGAAAACTGAGGAGTAGATTGAAAAGGTGGGGAGAAGGGAGAGAGAAACACCAGGTGGAGGGGGAGGGGTGAAGTAAAGAGCTGCAAAGGTGATTGGTAAAAGAGACAGAAGGCCATGAAAGAAAGATAAGGGGGGAGGAGCACCAGAGGGAGGTGATGGGTGGGCGGGCAAGGTGAGAGAGGGAAAAGGGGATGGGAAATGGTCATTATCAGAAGTTTGAGAAATCTTATGTTCATGCCATCAGGTCCTCATGGCAAAGGTGGTTAAAACCAGAAGGTATGGGTTTAAGATGAGAAGTATGAATCAAAGGAAGATTTTATTTCAACGGGGGCTAATTGCAATTTGTAAAGTGCTGACTGAGAAGATGGAGGAGGCAAGTGCACACAACATCTTAAGAAGCCTCTTTGTGAACCCTTGAATTGCCAATGCATAAGAGGCTGTAGACCAAATGCTGTTAAATGAGCTTAGTATTGATGGGAACTTCAATAGGGCCTATTCAGGGTAGGTAGGCTGAAGGGCTTGTTTCTACAATGTTAACTTTATAACTTGGCATGTAGACCTCTCTGAAATGGATTGTGTTCAGCATCTAGTTTTAACAATTTTAGTGACAGCCCTCTCAGTTTCCATCTTGTTTTACAAATGACATAAACTCCAAGATTTCGATTGTCCTTATTCAAGCCCTTTAGCTTGGGTGATACATGGAGGTCTTTACAGATGTCTGGAGTGTCCTGACTTCATATGCATATCTTTTATATTTAATCAGGGCCTAACTTTGCCAACCATGGATTGATTTGCCTAATTTATCTAAATTGACCTGCAACCATTTGACCTGAGCCAAACTCCTGAGCATGTTGTTCTTGCTCATATGAAAATAGATTGGTTTTGCCTTTTAGCATCTGGGTTATTGAAGAAGTGTGAGGAGAGAATGGGTTTATGTCTCAAACCATTCATGTTTATCATAATATGCATTAATATGGTGTAGCATGGGGTGGGGGGTAGGCGGACAGCTGATGGGGTATTTGGGATTGGGATGGTGAAGTTCTCACTCTCTGAGATGGCAATGACTCAATGGACAGAATGTCCTCAATATCACAAAGCAGTGTGTTTGGTCAGTCACTTGATTAACTGAAATGACACAACCAGATAAGAACTGAATCTTGCCCCAAATGAGGGCATTTGAATCTTATTAATCCAACATTCCCTAATAGTTTTAGTTTAAAGCTCATTAATTTTATAGAAAGCATTAATTATTGTGTAGAAGACTTTTTAAATCATTATTAAAAAGCTATGAGTACTGATTGACTATGTGCACAAGGAAATAGATTAAAGAGAATCTGACTTCTTAAATACATCCAATAAGTGTGACAAAATTTAGAAATGAGTTGGGGAATAAAAAGTAAAAGTAACAACGAGCCGGAATAATGACCTTGAAAATAATCACTTGTATCATTGTCTATTATACACATTTTTATGGCTCTGAGTTTTTAATCAATAGAGTGAAAAAGTCTGCAATGAATACAATTTGGAATTGAAGGCTTAATTTGGAATCAATATCACATTCAACCATTGATGCACCATCAATAACTCACACTGAGACGTAAGGCGAGATATCGGCTTTTATTGACTGGAAGAAGGAACCAGGAGTGAGTGTCCATCATACTATGTCCTGGAGACTGAGGCCGAGCGTCGGGCCTCGGATCGCCTTTATACCGGGGTCTGTGGGAGGAGCCAAAGGAGCAGTCAGCAGGGGGCGTGTCCAGACAGGCACATAGTTCACCACAACCATTTTGTCTCACTTCAACAGCTGTGTGAAGCAAGGGCCAACTGGGATGGAGGCTCCTTTTCCATTGTGCCCAAATGAAATGATTGATGGCTCTGCAGCCAATGAGATTACAAAAGGGCAGAGACAGTCAGGATGGCAAAGAAGCTGGGATATGAATTAGATGTAGAGAGGAGCAGAATAGAGAAGAGATGAATTTTGTTCATGTTGGAATTAATGTGGACTGAAACTGAACCAAGGTCTTTGCAGTAGAATGAATGTGGTAAGAGGAAAAGTGGTGATGCTTTGAAAGGGAGGGTGTGTTTCTTGATGGGAGGATATAGAGATTGAAGCTCATTCAACCAATACACGCACCTCTTTCATCAGCTCTTTTGAGGAGAGAAATTGTGTTAAGATTGGAACAATTGATTAAATTTCAGGAGCTAAAGCAATGCATTTTGGTTTATTACTTAAGATGAAGTAAGTTCTGTTTCATTATTTATCAAACATTGTAGAACAATGACCACAGTGAAGTTTCTGCTCTACGAGGGGTGATTGTTAAGTTCGTGGCCTAAGGTAGAAGGAGTCGATTTTAGAAAACCTAGCACATTTATTTTTCAGCATAGTCCCCTCCTACATCTACACACTTAGTCCAGCAATTGTGGAGCATACGGATCTTGGACCCCCAGGAAGTGTCCACAGCAGGGGTGATTGATAATTTCATGGCCTAAGGTAGAAGGAAATGTTATACAGCTCTCATTACATCCACATGCAGTTCAACTCTTTGAATGATTATTGTAGAAAAAGTGGGATCTCCCAGTGGCCACCCAAGATCCGTATGCTCCACGACCGCTGGACTAAGTGTGTAGATGTAGGAGGGGACTATGTTGAAAAATAAATGTGTTAGGTTTGCTAACTCCTTCTACCTTAGGCCACGAATTTATCTATCACCCCTCGTATTTATCTAATCTTCCTGTTTTTTGGAGGGATATCAGTAAATGAAGTAAATATTGCAATTATATGAGCAACGTACACAAAATGCTGGAAAAATTCAGGAGGCCAGGCAGTATCTAAGGAAAAGAGTACAATTGATGTTTTGGGCCGAGACACTTCATCAGGACTGGAGAAAGAAAGATGAGAAGTTAGAGTAAGAAGGTGGAGGGGGGGAAGAAACACAAGGTGACAGGTGAAACTGGGGTGGGGAGGAGGTGTTAAGTAATGAGCTGGGAAATGATTGGTGAAAGAGATACAGGGCTGGAGAAGGGGAATCTGATTGGAGAGGACAGAAGGCCACGGAAGAAAGAAAAGGTGGAGGAGCACTAGAAGAAGCTGATGGGCGGGTAATGATAGAAGGTGAGAGAGGGAAATGGGAATGGTGAAGGGGGTTGGCATATAACTGGAAGCTTGAGAAATCGATGTCATGCCATGAGGTTGGAGGCTACCCAGACGGAATATAAGATGTTGTTTCTCCAACCTGAGCGTGGCTTCATCACGGCAGTAGAGTAGGCCATGGACTGACATGCCGGAATGGGAAGCAGAATTAAAATGGGTGGCCACTGGGAGACTGGTGGACAGAACGCAGGTGCTTAGTAAAGCAGTCGCCCAATCTACATCGGATCTCAGTGA
This sequence comes from Hypanus sabinus, assembly GCF_030144855.1. NCBI lineage: Eukaryota > Metazoa > Chordata > Chondrichthyes > Myliobatiformes > Dasyatidae > Hypanus > Hypanus sabinus. The sequence continues at coordinate 31,534,723 of NC_082722.1, forward strand.
TACACAGGAGGCTGCACCAGAACCCAACAGACTCGCAGGTCCTGCCCATCACTGCCTTCTGGCACTCCTTCCCCTTTTCTTCTTTTGTAGTCTTCTGACCTTTCCCATCAGATTCCTCTGTCTCCTACCCTGTATCTCTTCCACCTATCAACTTTCCAGCTCTGTATTTCATCCCCACCCACAACCCCCTCCCCAGTTTCACCTACATCCTTGTGTTTCTTTCCTCCCACCCTCCCCTCCACCTTCTTATTCTGACTATTTTTCCAGTCCTGCCGAAGGGTCTTGGCTGAAAACATCAACTGCACTCTTTTCGATAGATACTGCCCGGCCTGCTGAGTTCCTCCAGCATTTTGTTGTGATGCCTGGATTTCCAGCATCTGCAGCTTTTCTGTTTGTTGTATTTACATATGGTGCCCTGTAGTCAAGTGAAGATAATGCCAGGTAGACTAGTAGAAGGTATTGCGAATGAACAGGAGACTGAGTAAGAAGGCCAAAGGTTTGACTGGAACAGTTTCAGACGCTAGCCCTCCCAAACATCCTTTCTAAATTGTTCCACTTTGCTATTTTTCTCTCCTTTGTGTGCTTCCTTTTTAGACTGTCTTTAGAGTTCTAATTCTTGTGACTAGCCACCTTCCAAAGTGTGTTTCTTTATTATGAGAGTTCCTCCATTAATCAAGGCGTTGCTTTGGAAATGTTCTTATTATGATGTATGATTCAAGAGGTTGGATAGTGCTTCTTTCATATTCAAGTAACAACCTGCCTTTCATTTATGCAGGAATAATTCTTTGGCTGTCATTGCCAGTGCTGTAGCCATACACTTCTGAGCTTTAAAAATTTTTGATTTAGCAGGAAAGTTCTCAAACTTTTTTTTTCTTCTTGGAATCCTGGTTTTTTGCTGAAAGCCTTCCATTTAACAACCGGTTGAAATAAGTTTCCCTGAAAGTTGTCTCTAGCAACGGTTTTTCACTCTGCCTTGAATAGACGTTTCTCTACTCAGTACTCTGCTTCCGAAATTAGCAGGTACCTGGTGGGTTTGGCATAACCATGCCAGAATGAACTTGGAGAGAGTGTAATGCATCCAAGTTTTCTCTTGCTACAAAGGTGGGAAACAAGAAAGAAATAAACTGCCCACAAGCCTTCTGAAGTTAAGTTTAGTTGGGCGATATGGCAAATAGGATGTAACACAGAAAGTGAGGTGGTTTACTGGTAGGAAGAACTGGGAAATTACAGGGAGAAGCTACTAAAGGTCAGTGAACTCAGCTGTTTCAGTTGAAAGGCCAAACTTGGAGAATTGTTTACAGTTCTGGTCACCGGATTATAGGGAAGATGTCAACAAAATAGAGAGAGTACAGAGAAGATTTACTAGAATGTTACCTGGGTTTCAGCACCTAAGTTATAGGGAAAGGTTGAACAAGTTAGGTCTTTATTCTTTGAAGCGTAGAAGGTTGAAGAGGGACTTGATAGAGGTATTTAAAATTATGAGGGGGATAGATAGAGTTGACATGCATAGGCTTTTTCCATTGAGAGTAGGGGAGATTCAAACAAGAGGACATGAGTTGAGAGTTAGGGGGCAAAAGTTTAAGGGTAACACGAGGGGGAATTTCTTTACTTAGAGAGTGGTAGCTGTGTGGAACAAGCTTCCAGTAGAAGTGGTAGAGGCAGGTTCAGTATTGTCATTTAAAGTAAAATTGAATAGGTGTATGGACAGGAAAGGAATGGAGGGTTATGGGCTGAGTGCGGGTCAGTGGGACTAGGTGAGAGTAAGCATTTGGCACGGACTAGAAGGGCTGAAATGGCCTGTTTCCGTGCTGTAATTGTTATATAGTTATAATGCAGCCAGAGTCAAGGGTAACAATTTCAGGTAATCTACTCTTTATCCCCTTTCCTTTACCCACTCTGAATTGTTCATCCAAGTTCTTTCTCCTTTTCATTTTTCCATCACTCTTGCCCTCTAACTACTTCCCCCAACTTTACTCATTGTTGTCTTATTGTTTCCCACCCCACCCCCCCAATCCGGATCCATTCACCCGTCACTCACACATCTGTCTCCCCAAATGTTTTCCCATCTCCTCCCACAAATGGTTCCAGCTACCCATCACCTCAGTAACCATTGGCTAATGCTTAAAGCTGCATTATGAATTGAATAGAGTCCTGGAGCAATCCAGCACAGGTGTTGGATCTTCAGCACAACTAGTCAATAGCCAGTTATGATGCCTGCCCAGATAGTCCCAATTTCCTTCACTTGGCACATACAGTATCTCTCTAAGCCCTGTGCTTCAATGTATTTATTAAAGTGCATCTTAAATGATACTGTTTTATTTGCCTCAGCTGTCTTTTCTGACAGCTTGTTCCATATATTCAACCCCCTCTGTATGGAAAATGTTGCCTCTCAGGTACCTCTTGCTCTAAATCTGTGCCCCCTAGTTTTGGTCACCTCTACACTGGGAAAAGACTGTTACCTTATCCTTGCCTCTCAAAATCTTCAACATTCCTATAAGATAAGGGGACACACTTTGTGGATGAAGATTACTGTTAACACACGCAGTCAATTATCTAAAATAGCATCCGAGTTCTGCAACATTATGAGATTTATTAAAGACATAGATGATTTCTGTAAACATATGAGACATAATGAGAAATGATGGCAATTCCACACCAAATTGTCATTTTTTTCCCTTGCAATTATCAAGACTCCTGCACAAAAGCAGAAACCCAGAACTTGCAGACTGGTTGTCACGGGGATATTGGCAATTGTGCCTGTAATGTTGAATGGCAGGAGAGATCCAGCAGCGGAACATGACTGTCAGCAATTGATCAGCCAGTCCACCAGTCCATGCAGGAACAGCAAGTCCATTTTAATGGAGGGATTTTTGACTTGTTTAACTCTCAACTGTTTAGGTTTGATTGTTTTAATAAATTTAATTACTATATTATTATTATAAAAAAACCATTCCTATAAGATCACCCCCTCATCCTCCTACTTTCCAAGAATAAAGGCCCAGCCTGCCCAATGTTTTCCTATAACTCAGGCCCTCTGGTCCTGGTAACATCCTCTTAAATCGTGTCTGCGCTTTTCCAGTTTAACCAGTTATTTCTTATGACAAGGTGACCAAAACTCCGTGTGATACTCCAAGTGCTACTTCACCGTTGGCTTGTACAACTGCGACATAATGTCCCAACTCCTATACTCAGTGCTGTGACTGAAGGCCAGTGTGCTTTTCATCTACCTGTGCTTTCAACTCTGCATTTGTACCCCTAGGCTTCTCTGTTCAATTACACTGTTTAATGCCCTACTACTCATAGTCTAAGTCTTAAGCTGGTTTGACCTTCTAAAATGTGTTACCTCACACTTCTCTGTATTGAGTTCCATTTGCCGCTCTTCGGCCCATTCCCTAGCCGAATCCCCTGTGATAACCTTCTTCACTATCCAGAAGAGCTGCTGATTTTGTGTCATCTGTATGTCTGCTGATCAAGCCTTGTGTATTTGCATCCAAATCATTGATATAAATAACACACAAGTGTGTTAGCATCAATCCTTGTGCACACCACTGATCTCCAGCCTCCATTCCAAGAAGCAACTTTCACCCTCACCGTCGGCTTCCTAGACTGATCGCCGTTGTTCAGGATTGGGAGAAGCCGCAGAGTCAGCCAGCACTAGCCTCTCCACTGTCAAGGACATCTTCGAAGTGTGTTGACCTGAGGAGGCTGCATCCACCATTAACGGCCCTCACCACCCAAAGGATTACGTCTTCTCATTAATAGCTTCAGGAAAGGCACACACTCAATGTTTCAGGTGTTGCACCTTCTGCTTCTGCAGGGGAAAGTGGCAGGGGTTGGGGTGAAATATGAGGGCAAAGGTGAAACGTTCTGGCTGGAGAAGTGGAGGGTTGAGAGCAGATGCATGGGGAAAGGAGTAAATGGGAGTGAGACAGACAGTAAGCTCCATTTCCTGATGGAGCACATTCCAGAAGTACTGCGGCAGAAAGCTTGGCCCTGAAGGGGGTTGGACCCCTCACAAGGCTTCAGGCCCTGATGGTGTACTTGGCTGGGTACGGAAAATCTGTGCCAGCTTCTCACAGCTGCAGTCGGAGATTCCCTACTACTTTGAAAGGACGTCAGTCATATTGGTGTCCAAGAAGAGCAGAGTGAGTGGCCTCAATGACTATCGCCTGTCATGAAGTCTACAGTGTTGAAATGCCTTCAGAGGTTGATCATGGCTAGAATTAACTCCTGACTAACCAGGTGCTTGGTGCTTTACCTACTGCCACAACAGAGGCAATCTCAATGGCTCTCCAGTTGGCTTTAGACCACCTGGACAACAGCAATACTTACGCCCAGCTGCTGTTTATTGAACATTCAACAGTGTCATCCCCCTACTGTTAATTAACAGTCTTCAGAACCTGGGCCTCTGTATCTCCCTCTGCCACTGGATCCTTGACTTCCTCATTAGGAGCACATTCAGTTAGGATTGATGATGATATTTCCCCTGTGATGACAGTCAATACAGCTACACTTCAAGGATGTGTGCTTAGCCCACTGCTTTACTCTCTCTACACTCCTGACTGTGTGGCAGAGCTCAAACGTCTTCTATAAATTTGCCAATGACACAGCTGTTGGTAAAATCTCAGATGGTGACAAGGAGGTGTTACAGGAATGAGATCGGCTGGGTGAGTTATGTTGCAACAGTAACCTTGCACTTACCATCATCAAGAACAAGAAATTGTTTGTGGACTTCAGGAAGGGGAAGTTGAGAGAATTGATAACATTCCTCATTGAGGAGTTAACAATGGAAAGAGGGAGCCGCTTCAAGTTCCTGGGAGTCAATATCTCTGAGGATCTATCTTGGGCTCAATATTTTGATTCAGTCATGAAGAAATCACACCAACAGTTATACTTGAGGAGTCTGAGGAGATCTGGTTTGTCACCAAAGACACTAGAAAATTTCTACAGGTGTATTGTGGAAAGTATTCTGCCGGGTTGCATCATCACCTTGTATAGAGGCTCCAATGCAGAGGATTATAAGAGGCTGCAGGCAATTGTAGACTCAACAGTTGCATCATGTCCACAGCTCTCCCAACTTCTTCAAAGGGCAGCGCCTCAAGAATTCCAGAACCTGCAATGCTTTAGTTATTCTACCTTCTACAAAAAAGTGAAGTCTAAAGAACATGTAGTTACATTTTGTTTGAAATCTGATTTATGATTAACTTTTTCTATAAGTCAAGGTTAAAATCAAGTGGTTAATATGAAGTGCTGTTTTCAACTCGAAAGTTTATGCATCTGTTCCCTTGACTATTTTCGACATATATTCGAAGATCAATGACATCCGTATGTTAACCAACTGAAACAAGTAGAAGTGGACAATCACTTGTAATGAGTTGTGTTGTTTTCAAACCATCCTTGTTGGTGTTTTAGTAACATCCTATTATTATTCCTCTGATTTCTGTTTTAGTAAATTGAAAACCAAAACGCAAAAATAACGTAATTGTGACATTAAGAAAAGATTCTTCTTGTTCTTACACTATTCAGGACTTAGACCTCAGTTTGACCAAAACTAAGAATGCCAATACTTAATAGTAACCAGAGCAAAGTAGCACATATTTACTGTTGAAATATGTGCCTTAATCATATGGTAAAACAATTTAATCAATCAAAGAAAGTTGGTCTCTGGACAAAGAAATATGTATCTTATGACATTTGAAGTGATCCATGCTTCTGTTTCTTCTGCCTTTCACAACCAAAGCAAATAAACATTTTCTCAGTGTTTTACATGCATTCGTTACCAATATTTAGCTGGCTAAATAAAGAGACTATATCTGAGTTAGTAAGAACTGTTGGGCCATTAGTTAATGAGTGAATAAGGTGAAGATTCTATACTAGGTTCAAGGTCTGCTCTTCTCTACAATGAAAGCCTTGTAGTGGTTCGTGATTCTGGAGATGGGGTGTTTGCTGAACTTTTTGCATTTTGTCACAATATACAGATCAGTTCTGAGTAGGTTTCTTTAGACTGTGAGCAATTGGGCAAAATTAATGATTTAATCTACCCATGGTGACAACCATATGTGAATAAAAATGTAATATTTAAAATTACATTCATGCTATTATTACGTCAGTATAAATGATGTGGTGATGTCATTTATAATGGCTTGTAATTTTGAGTATTTAATTATCTCTAACCTAATATAACCAAACGTTTAACATGTTCAAACACAACCAAAAATCCAAAATGCAACCATATGGATGTTATTGATTAGATAAATGAGAGTTCTCTCTCAAAAATAACACATTTTGTAATATGCCATAGAGTATCACATCACAGGATTAGCATGTCCTGTCCCTTTAAGAAACCATGAGTCATAAGCCCTAGCTTCTCCTCGGAAGAATTTTATCACTGCATAGTTTTTAGCTAAGACAGAAGTATAAATATATTCCATGGCATTCATAATATTCTAGTTAGCATAACCCCCAAGATACATTATGCATGCTCATGAAGTATTCTTAATAAAGATCCAGCCTTATACAGTGCTTTATCTCAACGTTAACCATCACCTGCCTCCACCAATACTGCAAAGTTCTTCCAGCATATTGATCTTTGCTCATAGAACAAAAATCCAAGTATGGAAACACTGGCCAAATTTGGAGTATTGGGTGCTGTACTATAGACAGGATGTGGTTGCACTGGAGAGAGTGCAGAGGGGATTCACCAGGCTGTTGTCACGATTGAAGGTCTTTACTTATGGGGAGAGATTGGATAGGTGGGTGTTTTTCCCTGGTGTGACATTATAAAGGATATGACATGATTTGAGGAATAGATAGGATAGACAATCAAAAAACTTTCCCACGGTTGAGATACCAAAAACAAGAGGATGTGGGCTTAAGGTGCGAGGTAGGAGAATTAAAGGTGATCTATGGGTATTTTTTTCAACCCATTCTGGTTGGTATTTGGAACATGCCCCCAGAAGAGGTTGCAGATCAAATGCAATTATTACAGTTAAGAAGCATTTAGATAGATCCTTAAATAGGCAAGGCACAGAGGGATATGGTCCTCATGCAGGATTGGGATTACTATAGATGGACAAAATATTTACCATGGATGGGGTGGGCTGAAGAGCTGGTTTCATGCTACACAATTCCATATCTCCAGTGATAGTCGTTAGTTAAAGATGATCACATACACTTGTTGCTATTGAAATTGATTAAGTTGAGAACCAAGTTTTAAATCACTAATGTGTCATGAATGTTGTTATTTCGTGGCAGCAGTACAGTGCAAAGCATAAAAAAAGCTAAATTACAATTGGAAATATATATACAGTGGAATCCAATTAATTGAGACACATTGGGACATGTACATTTTGGCCCAATAAAGCGGCTGCCACAACTAACTGCAATTTCATGGAAATAGTTTAAAAAGATATTTAAAAAATGCAAACTACCATTTAACTAAGTAACAAATTATATATTTAAATGAAATACAGAACAATTAGAACACTGCTACTGTGAATACAGTTCTATAAAACTGTATTAGTACCTAATAATTATTGACTGAGGAATTTGTATGGTGCTGTGTTCTTTTGATTGTAAATAAACAAAATCAGTGGAGACACCGAGTGCGGCTAATGGGCTGCCTTCATTGCCTTTCTGCATGAAGTAATGTCAAATCCATCAATAAATTCCCTGGCATCCTTTGAATCACTAGCTCAAGTTTAGATATGCTACCTTCATCACTCTCGTTGTCTTTGTATTTCCTGCCCTGGTGTTTTGGTATAATACTTTTGACGATTGCATCCTCCAAATTTTCATTGTAACATTCAAGATGACTGCCAATATCTTCAAATTTGTTGTAGTTTCTTACTTGTTGAAGTACAGTAGTGACATCTCCAAGCCTGAATGCTTGAAACTGCAGTGAGCAAAACAGTTCTGAATTGTCTCGCTGCATATTTCTCACCATCTATCAGAGAGAAACTTAATAACTGTAGAAGGTACTTCAAAAATCACTGCTCTTTCAATCGGCATCTGATGGTCAAATGGATAATATGCAAATGCACACAACTGATGCTATTTAAAAACTGTTCACTCTAAACATGGTCTACTGTCTTAATGGAACACAAATGCATGCTACTGATGCTAATTAAAAACTGTTTGGCAACAGTCTCTTGTCCCAAGTAAGTAGCATAGTGTCCCAAATAAATGAAGGGCATCCTGTCAGTTCTCTCGATTAACTTTTGTTCTTTAAGAATTCCCTCAAATAAGCGTCTGCCCTGATTATTCGTGTTCATAGGATGGTTCATTACACATTCAGAAGTCTGATGCCAGAGGTGAAGAAGCTGTTCCTAAAATGTTGAGTGTGTCTTCAGGCTCCTGTACCCCCTCTTTGCTGCCATTGCTCTCCCTTTCTGTAAACTTTTTTCATCATATCAACTCTCCAACCCATATCCAGGGTAGTCTTGGCAATCTTGTTGCTTCACACGGTCTTGGTATTCTGATTGCAGATGTCAATGAGAAGGTCATTTCTGATTGCTTACCTGTTTAACTTTACACCCATATTTCTCTACTCTCTGCAAACCCCACTCCCTTCAATATCCAACTTGGGAGTTAAGAACTAGGCCCTCAAATCCCTTGTCACCATGGTTTCATATTCCAAATGTTCTTTACTCCAGCCAGTCTGTCATTGTGACTTCCCGGCCACCACTGCCCTGCTTGATCCTCCATATTCCCCGAGATGCCCTATCCCCATTAATGCCTTTATAACCTAGTTTATCTTCTCTTTACTGACTTTGTCTAAATAAGATTAAGTATTATCAAGCCATTACCACTGTTGGTGAGGTTGATTACCAAAGATTACAAAGGCAACTCACAAATTTGTTCTATTGCCATTTTTATTTAAGTTGGCCCAACTCTCTCACTAAACCATTGTTAAATTCTGATATTGATCTCTGGGTTATTTTTATGGTTGAAATCTTCATTTGATATTACACCTTTGAAGTTTTATAAATAGAAATAGTTGGAACCATGGTGCCCATGGTCACCCAATCTGACTAGTTTCCAACTATTGTACAGGAAAGGACGAGACAGTCTAAGCTGTTGTAACCAAAATATTTCAAAATTCATTCCGTGTTCTATTCTGATTCAGTGGCAAGAGTTATCCACAAACAAAGGCCCTGTGCATGTGTTAAAGAAATGTGTAAGAAATAACTTCATTAGTTATATAAAGGATAAAATCCAGAAAGAAAGAAAAACGGTTAATAAAGTAGTAAGAGACAAAATAATACGTATCAGCCAATCACTAAGTCATTCTGCCCAATGTACTGCTTTTCCAGTCTCACTCCCTCTTGACGCCCTTACCTCTATCTCCAGTTCTTAGTCACCATTCAGCTGAAGAGAAGATTCCAACTGACAAAAAAAGTTTGCCCCTTCTTGTACATTTCAAAAGAGTTCTTGCTCTAATATTTTCCCAAACACGTTTTCCACCAAAACCTGTTCTCAAGGCTGTAGACTGGTACTCAAAACATTGCTGTGCACTGGTTCCCTTTTACGTTCCCAAAGAGGGGTGATAAAGTAGCAGCACATTCCAGTGCCTGGTGACTGGCTCAGCAGAGAGACTGCAAGGGGTCAGGATCAGGTCTCCATGAGAGATCTGCCTGTAGCTATGGAAACAAACCTGGTGTTAAAGAGTTTCACCCATAAGATGAAAAATGCAATCATAAAGTACATTAAAAATCTTAATTAAGAAATGGTTTGTGATAATCAATTCACCTTAGCTCTGTCCAGCATGTTGCAGTAATGAATGGTGCCCAGCAGGGGTTGCTAGAGGAATGGTTAAGAACCTTTCCGAGGCAAATTCTTTTCTGTATGCTGTTTAGCCAAGTAATTGGGAGAGTGTGGGTCATGATTATATCTAAAGTAATCCTTCTGATAACTAGCTGAGCTCCAAATCAGACTTAATTTGTCCAGTTACTATGCTTAAGTAAAGTAGATTAGTATCTAAGAAATACATTTTTTCATGCTTGCATAAATCCTTAACTAAAATCACCAACTCTTAGCTGAAATATTCCCCTGGATTTCAATAAGCAGTATTGTCACTAAATCACTTGCCTAATTAAACACTCGATTCCCAGCTTTAATAATTGAATAGTAAATGCCTGTATTTAAAAAAAAGAGAACTGCTTTTGTTTTACTGTCCTTGGGACTTTTCTCCTGAGTTGGTCCGGTATTGTGGCGGATCCCAGGAGAGTGCTGAAGCAATCCTGTATCAGATTTAGCACAGGCAGCAGGAGTATTAAACTCTACCCCTTCCAAACACTGTGTCTCAGTGCCAGTCTCAAGACAGCACAAGGGTGAATTCTCTACCGCCCTCCTGATATAGTCGACATTCATTCAGTGTTTAAACCTCGTTCTCCGTAGACAGTCAGGACCAACGACTCAAGGCAAATAATCCCTCACATTAGTCAAGGGAAACTTTGAGCTTTGTGATAACTTTGTTCCAATATAACTTAACGTTTGGTGTCTCACCTGGAAGCACAATAATCCTTAGCTCCAAAGCACAAATAATGTACAAAATGTGATCTTAATATGAATCAAGTTTTATTAACGTTTCTTGCTCCCAAGTCTCCCCCTGAACAAAATGGTAGGCAAGTTACAGAAGCAGGTTATATTTTAGCTGTTGGCCTGTGACTTTCACTGACACATTCCTCCTTCCTTTGTTTAGGGTTACGCCCATGATGAGCTCCTCTCATGCCTTTGACACACCTTCAAAAGTTTCATTTAGTCATTTTCTTTCATTAAAATAATAATGTCATTAAAATAACAGATCTGCTGGAATCAATTGAACTCATTGAAGCACTTCATCAAGCACTGAAAAATGACACTGATGTATTGGAATAGAAAATAAGAGCTAAGTGAACGTTTTCTTTTTACTGATGTGGAATGAAAATATACGGCATTAGAAGGGGGATTTCAGTCCCTTGTGTCTGCTCCACCACTTAATCAAATTGGGCTGATCTTTTACTTCAGAACCGTCTGGTATTAGCCACATATCATTTGATTCCCTTAAAATCTCAAGTAGATCTATCCTGCTGTTATCAGCCTCTTGAACAGACCTCTCATATACCAAAAGATGAACGCTTGAACGCTGATCTCACAATCTGCTTCTATCTGTCTACCTGCACTGTACTTTCTGTATAAAACTGCAATACTATACAAACACTGAACTGTGTTTTTCCTTGTGCATGGCATGATCTGCCTGGATGGCTTGCAAACAAAAGATTTTCACTGTGTCAATATTAAACCAATACATAATAAATCTAAAACTCTTTCATATTCTAACTTAGATTGCCTCATCAGTGAGACTTCACACCCTCCCGAGGGGAGAATTTCATCATCCCCTGAGTGAAGTTGTTTCTTCCCATCTCTGTTCTGAATATCTGGACTCTGATCCCTTGTTTTAGGTACTACAGCCAGAGGGAACATTACCCTTCCAGCTACCCTGTCAAACTCTGTAAGAACATTGTGGGTTTCATTCTGAGCACTTCCCATTCTTCTAAACTTGACAGCATTTACCTATTCCGTACAACTTCCCCTGGGACAAATTTGTCATCCTGGGAATTAATTTGGTGAATTCCACTCCCCTCATTGTGACTGCATCCTCCTTGGGTAAGGAATATTCCATGGTGCGATGTATTTGGAATGAGTTGGTTCGACTCTTCTACTCAATTTTTTTGCAGGAGCCAACATGTGCCTTCCTACTTCTGGACTTGCATGCTTCAATGATTCATGTATGTGGACACCCACATCACTTTGAATGACAGCACCGTTCAAACTACCTCCATTAAAAACATTTCAGCTTTATATTTCTACCACGGTTTGTAGTCTCATGTTTTTTTACCTGCCATCCCAATAATTTATCTGCAAGTCACAGGCCGCACTCCCAACCAGCTTTGTTCCAAATTCCAAAATGCTGCACTTGGTCTTCCAGTGCTAACCATTGACTTAGATCATGAACAACTCGGACCCCGATCCCTGTGGCAACGTACTGGTCACATCCTGGACATGACTGCTTTCTTCCTGCCCGTTAACTAGTCCTCCATCCACAGCAGTAACATGCCATCAACATAGCAACCTCTTGTGTGGTGCCCTTTGAAAGTCTAAATGCACTACCTTCACCGATTCCCTCACCTGTTCTACTAACTGTAATCCAAAATACTTTCTAACTGATTTGTCTAACATGATTTACCTTTCTTAAATCCATATTGATTCTGTCCAGTTGTACTATTATTCCAGGGGCCCTGGGTTGATATTTTAAAGAGATTCCAACACTTTCCCTACCACTGACACCACCCTGCTTTCTCTCTATTGCTCCATAAATAGGGCAGTTACATTTGCTACTACCCAACCCATAGGAACTGTTGTAGACTTGAGGAATTTTAGGAGATGACACTTGGTGTATCCCGATCTGTCTTCTCAATACCTTGTAATGCAGGTCTTCAAATCCTGGGGATTCGTTGCCTCTCCAGCCCATTAATTATTCCAGTGCTTTCTTTTTGCTAAAGTTATAAATTAATACTAATTTCTTGGAGCTTCTCATTCAGATATCTAGTTTCTCATGATTTCCCTAATGATAAAAGTTTGAATCCTTGCTGACCATCGACTGGCCATTTACACCCATCTTGCACTGATCCCATTGTTAATTCTCCCCACTTTTTCATCAACTCCCACCAGATACTAACACTCCCCTACACACTGGGGACAATTTATAGCAGCCAATTAATTAACTTAGAAGTACGCAGTTGGAAATGTACAATGTTGGAAAACACCAGGGAGATTCACGGAACAGAATATCAGAATCAGGCTTATTATTACTGCCATACAGTTTGTTGTGAGATTTGTTTTGCTGCAGCTGTACAGTACAAAAGATAAAAATTGCTATAAATTGCAATAAGAAAATAAAAAAGAAAGCAAAATTTTGAGGTGGAGCTCACAGTCCATGATAGCAGAGGAGAAGAAGTGGTTCCTAATGCGCTTTGGGCCCCTGTAGCTCCTCCCTGATGGTAGTATGAAGAAGAGGTCATGTCCAAGATGTCCAAGGTCCTTAATGAGGGATGGCACCTTCTTGTGGCATCATCTCAACACTCTTTTGTGATGCAAAGTCATTCACCTGAAGTGTTAACTGTCCACAGAGGCAGCCTGACCTTCCACCGTTTTCAGTTTCACGTTGCTGGCAGAAATGAATTTCAGGTGGACAGGAAGGTGAAAGTGTCCCTGAGAGATGATGAGTGACAGGGTAGAGTTGGATCATGGTGGAGAACTGCAGCTGTAGGGACACAGGATCAAGCAGGGTCAGAGCTTTATTTGGCTGTGGAATTGAGCATGTGTGCAATGGATGCTTCAGATATTTAACTATCAGAGTCTGTAGAAGAAGATTTATTGAGTGAGCAGTGTATGGTGCAGGCTAGTGCTCTGACACCCTCTGAGACCAGGAAGGTCCGGAGGAAAAGGGTATGTTGGTAATGAGGAATAGCAGGTGGGATTTGGGTGAGCCAAATGAGTGACATTAGTAGTTGTCATTAGAACGATAATTTTTTCCTGCTTCTGTGTTTAACCATAGTTTTACATCTCCAGGTTATGCTACGTTTTGTTGCTGCAGACCCTTATAACCAGATTTTATTGCATTGCAGTATTGTCCAAAAATCAGCAAGCAACGCTGGAAACCTCAGCGGTGACTGTCATAGTCCTGCTCCAAACGGTAGATTTCCCAGCAAACTCCTCGCTAAGCCGCAGGTGGCAAGGTGAACTTGCTCATATTAGTTGTTGGGTGCGGTTGGATTTGGATGAAACAAGCAGATATTATGTCCTGATAGCTATCTATCCATTCTACCCTCCCACGTAATAACTTTGGCACTATGGATTCGATCAGAATGGGTGACTGAACTGCGACTAGTGTTAGGGAGGCAGGACTGACACAGGGCAACAGATCAGGAGGTGGAAGCATATTTGCGCTGGGAGTCTTAATGAATCAGAATCAGGTTTAATATTGTTGCATTTGATGGCTCTGGGCCACTGGAATAAGGGTGACCTCATTGAAACCTATTGAATGTTGAAAGGCCTTGACAGGGTGGATGTGGAGGGGATGTTTCCCCTGGTGGGTGAGTCGAAGACCAGAGGGCACGGCCTCATAATAGAAGAGTGTTCTTTTAGAATGGAGATGAGGAGGAATTTCATTAGCGGTGAATCTGTGGAATTCATTGCCATAGGCAGCTGTGGAGCCAGGACACTGGGCATAGTTAAAGCAGAGGTTGATAGATTCTTGATTAGTCAGGGCATGAAGGGATATGGGGAGAAAGCAGGAGAATGAGGCTGAGAGGAAAAATAGTTCAGTTATGATGAAATGGCAGAGCAGACTCGATGGGCCAAATGGCCTAATTCTGCTCCTCTGTATCATGAAATATGTTGTTTTGTGGCAGCAGTACATTGTAGTACATAGTAATAAAAATGATAAATTACAATAAGCATGTATAAAAAAAGGAAATCAAATTAAATAAGTAGAGCAAAAAGAGAGGTAAAGATAGTGAGGTGGAGTTCATTGGTTCATTGCCCGTTCAGAAATCTGATGGCGGAGAGAAGGAAGCTATTCCGGAAACACTGAGGGTTCCCGTACCTCCTCTCTGACAGTAATGATGAAAAGAGGACATGTCGTGGGGGATGGTGATGCTGCCTTTTTGAGACATTACCTTCTGAAGGTGTCTTGGATGCCGGCGAGGCTGGTGCCCAGTATGGAGTCAGCAGAGTTTACAACTTCCCTGTAGCTCTTTTCAGTCCTGTGGCCCCTCCATACCAGATGGTGATTCAACCAGTTAGAGTCTCTCCACAGTGCATCTGTAGCGACAGCATTGTCCATAGTAAGTGTCCGTGCTGACTGTCACCTGATGTACTTTGCAGGTGTGATGAGGCCAATAACGTCTTGGCCTTGAGCAGCTTCACTGCAGCTGTCACCTTCACAGCTGATGGCACTGCCAGCCAGTACTGTAGGCCAATGCTGATGCCAGCTGGTACTGTGTTTACAGCTTGGTTGCTGATGTCTTATTTTGGAAATTGAATGGAACAGGTTAACCTTGCAAAACAAAAGGGCAATGTTACTGGGTTTCATCTAAATTTCTTTGGAATCCAGATGCTACCCCCAACATCCTTCTAACCTGGGCTATCCCAGCCTTCAAGGAAGCAGGACTCCCCATGTGCTGGGTTGACCATTTTGTAGAGTCTGACATTTTGCCTATTTAACTCTGATCATTTGGGCTCCAAGGCTGTGGGCACAGCTGAAGGGAAAAGTTAGACCCACCGATCTCGCACACACAAACATTGATCGACCCCACTAAAAAAGAACGTATCGGCTGCCTGGCATCCTCGTGTGGGACCTTGCTGTGCAAACTCCTGGCCTGCAACAAGGCAGATGCTCGTATCAGCAACGCACTTCAAACTTTCCTGTCAGTACCAACAGATGGAGATCAGCTGAATGTAAATTCATTGTCATAACAGCGAACGGGTGAGACAAATATACCCAGAGGCAAGTTGGATAAACAGCAGTCATTGCATTTGATACCAGACTTTGCTTCTTGTCCCCCCCAGCTCTCTCCCTGCACCGTCACCGAGAGCAGCCAGTTAACCGGCTCGTGGCCCTTTCTCCTCATCTCTCTGTAACCAGCAATTACATCACATTTGACCATTATGGCAGGGGCATGACACAGTTCCCATATGACTCTTCCATTCTTCCCAGGAGAACGCGAGACCCCTCCTGACCAACTCCCCAGCACAACGAGTGTGAGATCTGGTACTTATCATGTGCGGAATTGTAGCCATGGGCTGCAGTCCAGTATTGCTTGGTCCTGCGTAGGGCCCACCATATCCCACGTCAGTTCCCACTCTCGACACATTGCAAGCCATGGTTTGGAAAAATTTCAAATTAGATGGAATTACTCAGTCACACCCAGATGATGTCATCAGCTGAAAATATCACGGCAGCTCTCTGCATGCTACGCAAGTCTCAAATAACCTCAGATCCAAATTATTTGCCCATATGTTTTCCTGGCACTTCACAGAATCTAATACTCAAACCTTGAACTTATTAACAGACACGGGAAGCATCTGTCAACAATGTTTTTGACTAGTGAGGAGAGATATAGACTTTTCTGGATAGCCGATCCGGTTCCAGCACACTTATTTTACTGAAGGTTACATGGGTGAGAGCACAATATTTTTCTTAGTCATGATCTGGCCTGTCCTGGGCTGATGAAATCGGTTTCTCTGCAAATCACTCGACTAGATTCTAGCGTAGCACATAAAAGATTGACTGTGATAAATTTTCTAAATGCCTCTGAGCATGGAGCGCCATATATAGTCACTTTTTAATACTTGTGCTATTGTTTCAGAAGTCTGTTTTACATTGGTTTATTTGCTCCACTTCAAAGCAGACTGACTTTGGAGAAAGAATAAAGTGTTTGTTGAAGGAAATGTTACCGTAAGAAATTTAAAAGAACTGATCCCAGTGCAGATCTCTTGAGTCAAGTTGCCCCCCTGAGTCAGGTGATGTAAATGAGGCACAAAGCAGAACTTAACATGGGATTCTTCATAAAGTGTTATTTAGTCCAATCACCTCGGAGCGTGATTTCTAAGTCACAACAACCAGGACGTGTAGACCAATCGGCCCCTCTAGTCCTGCTCCACTGCTCAGGAAGATCCAGTCCTGGTCACAGTATCCCTTTTTCCCTCTTTCTTCAGACCCTTTGACTTCCTTGGAAGTTTAAATGTCCTCTGTGCCTTGATTATAATTAAATTTCTTCACTTCCACACCTCCATAGTGTTACTACCCTCTGAAAGATAAAAGGCTTCCTACTTCAGGTCTTAAAAGGACAACACCTTATTCTGAAATATGTCTCTTGGTTTCCATTGCCCCACACTGGAGGTAAAATCCTCTGTATCAATCACCCTCGGAATATTATGTTTCATTAATATCAATAGTCATCCTTCTGAACTCTGAGTATTGGTCCAATCTGTTGAACCTGTCTTTGAATGGTAGCTCTTCTTTCCAGCAATCAACATTGTGAAGCTTCTTTGCTCTGTCTACAAAGCAAATGTGTGTAATAGATATGGAGATCTAATTACCGATTTCTGGAAATTACAATAAAAAACAAAAATCAAGATTGGTGTGACCTCACCAACTTCCTGCAAAATAGCATCAAAGCTTGTCTTTATTGCTTTGTACCCGTTGCAATAAATCTTGTAATTTTTCTAAATAACCTGCTAATTCCCCCTTAATAATGGATTCCAGAATTTTCCAAATGACAGCTGCCAACTGCATTGGAATTAATTGTCCTCGTTGTTAGTGAGCTGAAGTGTGGCTGTGTTTAGTGCTAATCCCAAATTGAATAACTTGCAAAGAATTGTGAAATGGACCAAAAACTAGTAAGAAATGCCTTTGGATGGGTGCCACTCAGAAAATGCACTGAAGCAGACTATAAGACCATAGGACATAGGAGCAGAATTAGGTCTTTCAGCCCATCGAGTCTGCTGATCCATTTCCCTCTTGGCTCCATTCTCCTGCCTTCTCCCCATAACCTTTCACTCGCTGACTGATCAAAAACTTATCAACCTCCCCCTGGGTACACCTAATGACCTGGCCTCCACAGACAACAGTGGCAACAAATTCCACAGATTCACCAGCCTCTGGCTAAAGAAATTCCTCCCCATCTCCATTCTAAATGGAAGTCTATCTATTCCGAGCATGTGAATTTCTGGTCCTAGACTCCCCCACCATAGGAAATATACTCTTACACCCATTCCATCTAATCCTTTCAACATCTGATAAGTTTCAATGACATCCCCCTCATTCTTCTAATTCCAGCAAATAATGGCCCCGAATCATCAATCACTTCTCATATGATGTGCCTTTCATTCTCACAATCATTCTCGTGAACCCCATTTGAACCCTTTCCAACATCGCACATCCTTTCTTAGATAAGTGCTCACAATACTCCAGTGCCTTAGCAGTATATCCTTGCTCTTATATTCTGGTCCTCTCGAAATGAATGCCAACATTGCATTTGCCTTCCTCACCACCTATTCAACCTGAAAATTAACCTTTATTAAATCCGGCACAAGGACTCCCAAGAGTCTTTGCACCTCAGATTTTTGAATTTTCTCCCCATTTATAAAATAGTCCATGCTTTTGTTCCTTTCACCAAAGCGCAGGATGCTATACTTCCCGAAACTGGATCTTCCGGTCAGGACGGCACCTGCGTACAATGCTCCTTTGCTTGACATCTTCTGGATAGATCATGAAACCACATATTTCACTTCTTTTATGTATTATACATCGGTTTTTCATCTTGGATATGATTTTGGAACTGTTAGAGCCTGTGATCTGTCGTCTGGAGATCGCTTGGCTGTTCCAGTGCTCTGCAGTCTCCAAGAGGATTTCAGGAGGCAGTGTGTGTGAACCTTATGGCTGGACATCACACAAGCCGATGTTCAACTCTGTTTTGCTGATTAAAGCGATGAGGGAAATTGAAACATTGAGATGAATATGGTAGGTGAGCTCCAGCTGCCTACATTCTGATTGCTCTGCTATCGGAACAGAAGAGCCTGCTGCCGGGCCCAGAGAACGTTACCCAGGTTTTCTGTGGACTTGGACTATAAACTTTTTCCCAGTCCTTTACTTTTTTATATTCTGTGCTTTTCGCTTGATCTTTCTTGGGTTTTTTTTGCACAGGGGGTGGGATTAAGGGTTCATTCTGCCTGTTCCATTTTGTTTGTTTTTTTTTTGCAGGATGAGGGTTGTTTGCCTATCTTTTTTAATCTTTGTGCGGGAGGGCAGGAGGAGAGATTTGGGGGTTGATTTTTGTTCATTTATTTGTGCAGGGAGGAGTGAACTGGGGGTTGATGTGCCTGCTCCATTGGTATAATGGCCTCTTAGTTTTGTTTTTTTTTACTAACCCATAAGTTAAGTTTCATAAACGTAATTCCTTTAATCGTATGCTGTCTATTATTTCATGGCGATAATTTGTAACAGGGCATCAGATTACACAGCATCCACACAAACCGGAGTTTGGAGTGGGACGAGCAGTCTCAATCTCACGGGTTTGCTGGGACCGGAGAATGACTTCCCTAGACTCACGTAGCCAAGGAAACCAGGAGGTTTCATTGTGGGGGTATAGTCTGCGATCAATTTCATTGGATGCTGTGTGATTGCCCTAAGCACTGATCCAATGGGCTGTGTGTTTAGGCCTGTGTTAAGCTATTTTCCAGTAAAGTGATTATGATACATGGCTATGAATGCTGCAGGGGTTGAGTAGTGGTGTGAATCCACGAGCTTACCGGGGGGGTAGACATTCGTATCCCTGATGAATTGTTAATTCAAGAGTAGAAGCAGTTACGATCATGGAGTGGAGGTTTGACAAAATGACAGGCGAAGACTTTGTTTTAGTTCGGACTGGCGCTGATGTAAAGGCAGGGAAACTGCCTGGTACTATTGGGGCCCTGGGGGGGGGGGTGGTTTGTGGGCTGTCCATACTTTCTGGGTGGAGGGTAGTGTAGGCCCGCATGCCGAACCGGAAGCCGAGTTTCCCATAGCTGGGGTTTCAAAGACAGGTTGCTCTCGTTTCTGCCGAGCGAGGGGAAGGAGTGTTCTGATGTGGAAGGTCTAATGGGTCCTCCAGCGGGGAGTGAGGATCAGCCCTTGCATCCCTGGCGAACAGAGAGATCCTCAAAAGCTGAGGATGTTCTCAGGAGTGAAGCCTGCCCCCGAGGGGCAAGAGGAGTATGAGACTTGGGCGGAGCAAACCTCTCAGATGCTGGATGAGTGACAGTGCTCTGAAAAGGCAGTGATTGGTTGAAAGTTTAAGGGGACCGGCTGCTGATGTAGCGAGATCCGTAAGGACACAGAACCCCTTTGCTACTTTGGCAGGCTGCATGCAAGTGATAGAAAATGTGTTTGGCACAATGACAAGTGCAATGGAACTCATGGCGGGGTTTCAGAATGTGTCAGGAGAAGGGGGCGAGATTTTCTGGCTGGAGAGGTAGCTGGGTTGCTTGCAGTGTAGGGGAGTCAGTTAAGAATGGACCAAGTGGCAAAAGGTGCCCAGGCACCAGGCTGATCGCTTGGGGTCTCCGACTGTCCCGTAAGACGTGCCCCTCCCCTCGTTTGTCAAGCTGATCAGAGAAGGAGAACGCGATGGAAGCAGTGGAGGCCTCTCAGTAGGCTAGAGTCCTTGGTAGTCATCTCCTTGGCTGAAGTGACCACTGATAGCCCACCCCGGGGAGTGGTAAAGGAGCAGATGGCAGAGTTTTGAACTGAGATGTCCCGGATGTTATCGGCGGGTGCGGCCACCCGGCATGATGAAGCCGACAGGGATTTGGACCCCTGGGGGGCCGGACTAAGCAGAGACGTGTAAGTGAACGGGGTCCCGCGAGAAGGGGAGCGACCGGTACTGTCTGTTATAGCTGGGGAAGCGGGACACGTCAGGAGAGAGTGTGAAGGACAGGAAAATCTTCAGAGAGTGAACCCCCAGGTGCTTCAGTGGACTGACTCAGTGAGGGAATGGCCCAGCGTCTCCGGGGGAAAACGTTCCCAGCAATATATCAAGGAACACCCTAAAGCAAAATGCCCTCTTCCTGAAGGCATAGCGAGGCCAAGCTCCAGTGTATCACCACAGATTGAGGGTATTTGGGCAACAGCCACACTTGCCACTGGCTCTCAGGTTACTCTGCTGTACCGTTCGTTTTACAACTGGTATTTGACGCTTTTACCAGTGATGCTGCCCAGTGAGCTAGAGATCTGGGGTCTTAGTACGGATGACTATGGCTCCTTGTCGTTGAAGCTGGAGTTCTCGGAGGCGGATGTGGGAGTAGCTGAGGTCCTTGATACAGTAGTGCTGGTTTGTCTGGGCCTGGTCGAGTAGGACAAAGCTTCAGTTCTTGTGGGGACGAATACTCTGTTGTGAGGAGGCTAGGGGGAGGGAGGGAGCTTTCTGAAAACATTGTCCATTCTCCCTCTGTTCCGAGCTGCTATTGAGGAAGCGCGTGGCCACACTGGGCTGAATGAGGAGCATAAACAAGGGACTGTGCGGTTCACCAGGTCACGTTACAGCCTGGGGAAGTAGCGAGAGTGACGGGAAACCCCACATTTCTCAGAATGCCTGAGGCCGAGGCCCTCTTGGTGGATGCTCTGGAAGACCGTGAGGAGTGGTCAGGATTACCTGCTGGGGTACTGGTGAGGCCCAAACGGCAGAGGCTCTTGGTTGTATAGGCGATCAGGATGATAATGAATGTCAGGAACACTACGAAGAGGGATGTCACTGGCACACCTCCTCCCACTGACGGTAATGTCTAGTGTCCCTGTGAGACAAGCCAGGGAGAGACTCTCTGAAAAAGGGGAAGTTGACTGCTGAGTCATTCAACTTTGAGGACTCCCTGGTACCTGGAGGTTGGAAGAAGAGATTGATAGAGAAAACGTTGAAGCTAGAAGGTGTCTTTTCTACTGACGAGTTTGATGTGGGTTGTTCCAAGAGCACTCGCCACACCACCCAGGTGACAGAGGACACCCCGTTCAGAGAAAGGCTGCGGCAACCGGCACCTGCAGAGGTGGAGGAAGCTGAGTCCAGAAGCATGCGTCTCCAATAGTGGAGGTCAGGAAGAAGAGTGAGAAAGTACGGATGTGTGTGGACTATCGGACTCTGAACAGGTGTACTGTCCCTGACCAGTCCTGAGAATCGAGGACGCACTGGCCTGTCTGAGTGACACGCAGTGGTTCAGTGTGCTGGACTTGAGGAGTGGGTATTACCAGATCCCCATGAGTGAGGCCGACAAAGAGAAGATGGATGCTTCCAGTTCAAAAGGATGCCCCAGGGCATATCGGGAGCCCTTGTGACTTTCCAGCGCATCGTGGAGAAAGCGGTGGGGATATGAACTTGCTTGAGGTATTGGTGTACCTAGACAATCTCATGGTGTTCAGGTCCACCTTGGAGGAACATGAAGCGAGGCTGCTGAAGGTGCTGGGCTGCCTGAAAGCTGAAGGGTTAAAATTTTCCCTGGACAAGTGCCAGTTCTGTAGGACATCTGTAAACTATGTTGGGCACATGGTCTCACGGGAGGGATAGAGGTGGTGACCACGTGACCAAGGCCATGGGCTGTGAATGCCTTGCGCTCGTTCCTTGGATTCTGTGGGTACTTTCGGAGGTTTGTGAAAGACTACTCTAAAGTGAGTCACCCTTTAAATCAGCTTCTGTGCCGTTACCAAACCCTGGGGAAGAAAGGGAGGATGAGAGGAGAGGTTGGTAAAGATTATCTTAGCCCTTCAAAGCTTTTTGGAGTGAGATGGGAGGAGGCCTTTCAGTTGCTGAAGGAGCTACTGATGAAAGCAGCTGTGCTGGATTTTGCAGACCCCCAGTTGCCATATGTATACGCCAGCAGAGAGGGCTCAGGGGATGTTCTGTATCAAGATAGGGCTGAGACCTGTCACATTTGTCAGCGAGAGTCTGTCATTCTCTGAGTGAAACTACCCCACACACAAATTGAAGTCCTCATTGAAATGGGCTGCAGTGACTATCTATATCAGAATCAGAATCAGACTTTAATCGCCAAGTACCTGTGCACATACAAGGAATTTATTTCCGGCAGATGTTGTCTCTCTGCTCATAACAATAATAATGATAAATATAAATGAAAATATAGATTATACATACAGGTAGTGCAATCCAAGTAATAGTTAGCCGACAGTTAACCGGCAGTTAACTGTTCAGCAAAGTGACCGCAGTAGGGAAAAAACTTCTCCAGTGCCTATTAGTCTTAGTCTGGAGGGATCTGAAGCACCTACCAGACGGAAGCAGTTCAAACAGTCCGTGCGCAGGATGGAAGGAGTCCTTTATGATGTTCCCCGCCCTCTTCTTCAACCTGGAAGAGGCCAAGTTGGCCAAGTTTGAGGCAGATTCGGACAACGACCCATTAACTTACATCGTGACCTTGGCGGGATTGGATGCCGTGAGCAGTCAGTGGTTCGCGGCATTCTCTGCTGAGGTGCCGACCAGGGAGTTGGAACATTGATGCCAATGCTTTGTCCTGACGTGTGAATGAAGGGCTGGGCAGGGATGGAGAGTGGGAGAGCGTTCCCGTGCCTGGAGTCAAAGCCACGTGCCATTTCGCCATCGCGGGGAGGAAAGACAAGGGCAGAGTCAAGCGGTAGATCATTTGGGAGGTTCTGATGATGCCATTCCACAAGCTTACTGCACCTGGACCGCTCCGAAGACAAAGCAGTTGCCAGAATTGAGCCCTGGGGAAGTGGCAGCCGCTCGGCAAGATGACCTGCTTATTGGCACTCTTTGGTCAGCGGTTGTGAAAGGGGTCATGACCCAAGCAGACAAGATGAAACACTCTGTGGTGTCTCTACTACTGACAGAATGGCCTGGACTGGAGTTGAGGAACCAAATCATGTTGCCTCCGGACTGGCCTCGGCTGGTTCTGCCTGAGAAGTGTTGAAGTCACTTCTTGATGGTTCTGGCCATTTGGGGGGGGGGGGTGTTGGCAAGACCTATGGATTGCACAGAGATCGGTTCTACTGGCCCCGATGGAAGCCGGAGGTCAAAGAGCCGTGCATTCGATGTATACGGAGGAAGATGCTGCCGGTGAGGGTCGTTCTGTTGTTTCAGTTGCAGAGTGCGGGGCCCCTTGACCTGGTTGGTATGGATTTCCTGTCAATAGGGCCTGATGCCAGCAGCATGGTGAATGTCTTGGTCATTACGGATCGCTACACCAGATATGTGCAAGCTATCCCTACCAAGGATCAGAGGGCGTCCACTGTGGCCAAAGTGTTATGGGAGAAGTGTTTAATTTATTTTGGCCTCCTCAGGTGGATACATAGCGATCAGGGACGGGATTTCGAGCATAGGCTCATCCATGAGTTACTGAGCATGCTCGGAGTCGAGAAGTCGAGGACCACGCCCTATCATCCACAGGGCGATTCCCCAACCCGAGAGTTTCAATCGGACCTTGCTAGACATGCTCAGAACCTTGGAGATCAGCAAAAGGAGCAAGTGGAGTCAACATGTTGGACATCTGGTCCACTGCTACAACTGTACACAGATTGAAGCCACCAGGGACTCGCGATATCATCTGGTGTTCGGACATGAGGCGAGGTTGCCCATTGACCTCTGTTTTGGGACTGGCGAGGAAGATCTACTGCAGAAGATTTATCTGAAGTATGTGTCTGATATGAGAAGGGAGCTGAAAAAGGCTTATGAGTTAGCTGAGGTCTCGGCTGCCAAACGGAATCAAGGAAATAAGAGGGGTATGATCAAGAGGTTAGGTTCTCCCACCCATGCCTGGAGACCAAGTCCTCATAAAGAATTTGGGGCTTCCTGGAAAGCATAAGTTGGTTGACCGCTGGGTGGCTATGCCCTTTGTACTGGAGAGTCAGATGCCTGTCAAGTGCTTCTATCAGAACCACCTTCTACCTCTCGGACAAGCCTGACCTGGACCCTACACCTAGTAAGAGGACTTTGTGGAGACTGAAGGACCAGCAGCAGGAAGGATTAGACTGGACCCCACCCCTGAGTGGGATACAGACTTGGAGGATGAGGAAATGGGTGTGTGGTATATGCTAACTCCCCACTAACTAAGGAAGAGATTCCCAATCCTTCTGCTGTGGGAGGTGAAATGGGGGGGGGGGGCACTAGCAGTGGACAGGCAGGCTTGTAGCTGGAGTTGGGCTCTAAAGTAACTGGGTTTGAAGCTGAGCTCAGCCAAGCAGCAGAGGGACCTGAGTTATAGATGGGGGAGGCCTCACAACGTAGACCAGAGATATCCTGCGGAATGTCTGAAACTGAAGAAGTAGATGACGAGATAAAGAGTCAGGAGACCCCCAGGTAGGTTGGCCTATGTAGCACCGGGGGAACAGAGGGTTGCTACTATACCCCTAGTGAGATATGTTGCTACCATTTACAAATGGATTGGAGGTTCTGACATCATGAAATTCCTTTGAAAATGGTGTTATTGATGACGGGCTGACAAATTATTGCAAAGTCATAAGGACATGACTATTTTGGTGGGGGGAGTGTGTTATACCCTGGTTCATGCCTTTACTGTTATGCTGTAGGTTTAGCGGTTCTGTAAGAGCAGTCTGTTCTGCTGTCACCTTGTTTGGGTCATTGTTGAAGATGAGGGATAATGAGGAATGTGAGCCATCCAATCAGGCTGCCGGAACTGGGGGGAGGATTTTTCGGTGAGGGACACTAAGGTTGGTCTTGGGGGTTTTGTCTGGCAGGAGATGAAGAGAGAAGATGCTGGGGAGAACCAGTCGTAGGATACAATCTGGTGGGAGACCCGTTTGTTCGAGATGGATTGTGAGCGATGTTCGGAAGGTGGTGTGCGCTTTCACGTTGACCGAGGGCCCAGCACGTGAGTGACAGAGAAGTTCAAGGTGAGCTCCAACTTGTGCACATTTGACTGTTTAATTAGAACAGGCCCTTCTCTTTTTGTTTTTCTTCATTAATCCTTTAGTTAAATTTCATCAATAAAATTCCTTTAATTGTATGCAGTGTACTGTCTGTTATTTCATGGCACAAATTTGTAACAGGCTAGCAAATTACATAGCATCCACATAAACTGGGGTTTGGGGTGGGACGAGCCGTCTCAATCTCACGAGTTTGGAGGGACTTGAGAGTGTCTTCCCTAGACTTACTCAGCCAAGGAAACCAGGGGTTTCACACTTCTTTGCACACCCTCCCAATCTGTCTGTCCTTCTGCAGTCTCTCTGCTTCCTCAACACTACCTGCCCCTACACTTATCTTCGTATTGTCCGCAAACTTCATCATAAAGCCGTCAATTCCATCATCCAAATCACTGGCATACAACATAAAAAGTGGTCCCAACACCGACCACTACAGAACACCACTAGTCACCAGTGGCCAATCAGAAAAGGCTCCCTTTATTCCCACTCTTTGCCTCCTACCAATCAGCTGATGTTCGATCCATGCTAGTACCTTTCCTGTAATACCATGGGCTCTTATCTTGCTAACCAGCCTTACGTGTGGCACCTTGTCAAATACTTTCTGAAAATCCAAGTACTGTACGCAACGTCCATCACTTCTTCTTTGCTATCCTGCTTGTTATTTCATCAAAAAATTCCAACCAATTTGTCAGGCAAGTTTTCTCTGATGGAAATGCTTGCTGACATTGGCCAGTTTTATCCACAAAACCACTTCCTTAACAATCGTCTCCAACACTTTCCCAACCATTGAGGTTAGGCTAATTGGTATATAATTTCCTTTCTTCTGCTTCTTTCCCTTCTTGAAGAATGGAATAACATTGCATTTCTCCAACCCTCCAGAACATTGCCAGAATCTCTATTGTGTTCACAGAATCTCATGTCTAAAATAATTTCATAAATCAAAAAACAGACAGAATAGATTATGGAAATTTTGGTATAATGCATTCCTTTACATTCAACTTGAGAGAACAATGCATTATTCATTCATGTAAAAAAAAACTTCAACAATTGAAGAAACAGACCTTAAAGAGTTAAGGGTGAACTCAAGATGTGTAAATCAAATATTTGGAGATCAAAGATCGACTGTATAAATGGTGAAAAGGGTCATTTAATAGGAAGCATTTGGAACATAGGTCCCGTGACAATGGAAGAGGGGAGCAAAAGTGAGGTTAAAGTATATTTACACCCTCCTGGACCGACTTCAACTGGTAGTAAACTCCACAGAGGTAAACTTCTCATTTTATTGTAACTGTGAGCAGTTACAACTCGGTGCAACTGAGTAGCCATTGAGTATGAAATTGAGTCGCCAGATGACTACTCCATTGCACAGTCAGTGCAGAGAATGAGGTGCATGACCTGGTGAAAAATCACATAAATTCGTGCAGTATGGAGAACAATACTAAAGAATTCATCTGGTGTTATCTTCAAGCTGCCATCTAATCTACAGTATTCTGAATTTAAGCTAGCTCCTTACATTTAACAGATTTGTTCCACTAGTCTATTTAACAAAAGGACATTGTTGTTTCTGATGTTGTATTACTATAGCAGTAAGGGTTCATAAACAAGACTGAAGAGTCTAAACCTCACCTTCGATGTTAATGAACTGACGTAATTTGACAAGCAAACTGCTGCAAATGTTGGACATATGAAATAAAACAGAAAATGCAGGAAATATTCAACCAGTACCCTCTCTGCAAAGATACTTGAGTGGTGCTTGACCTGAGGACTTTCCAGCTCTTGTGCTTTATTTTAAAGCTGCATTTTGTTCTGTGCAACATCATAATTTTGTATGTGGAAATAGTAAGCCCGAAAGGAGATCTACGATGGTGTGCGAGGTGTTGGTCGACAAACACCTCTGTCCCTGAAACTGTTTCCACTCACGTGGCCGGAACTCAGCAGTCTTGCGAAACGTCTGATAATCAACAGATGCAGTGCAATGAGTCAGCGATAGGGTGCGCTCGATGTGACGAGGCAGTGTGCTGCTGTGGCCTCTGGCCCACATTACGTAGGCGGTAACTTTAAATTGTGGAGTAGTCACAGCGACAGAATCCAGCCCGACCGTGAAAGTTTAGCAGCATTGTCTCAAATACCAGCAATCATTTCTTTTACTCTCTCGGAACTCTCATCTGTGGGTAACCTTGAGATTACAGTAACCATTCATCTTTTAATGGATGGACTTCAGCTTTCTTGCATCCAGCCACAGCCATAGAATGTGAGGAGAGGAAAGAATAGCTTGTGTATGCAACAACCGTCAAAGGCTGTGGAAAGTCTACTTATTATAATGGTTAAACCACTTAGACTACATTTTGCAAGGCAAATTTCGCAAAGCACCAATAGATCATTGCAAGTTACATACAATGCCGGAGGAACTCAGCATGTCAGGCAGTATCTGTGGAGGAGAATAAATGGTTGACTTCCCTGAGCTGAGACCCTTTGTCTAGACTGGAAAGGAAGGGGAAGGAAGGCAGTTGATAGGTGAAACCAGGTGAGGAGGACGGTGGGTGGGTGGGTATGGAGCGAGAGGCTGGGAGGTTACAATAGATTGCTGTTTCTCAACTATTAGCACTGTCAAATCGAATATTAGGTAGCAGATCACGTCAAATTGTTTCTTCCACTTTTCATTCAAATTTTCTATCTGAGCGATGTCAGTTTAAAGTAGATTTCGGAGTTAATGTTCTACTAGTTGTTCTTATTTGTTTTGCATTGTGATTCAAGAAGTTAATAAATGAACTCATGCTTTCAAATGTAATTGATTGAATAAACTTTCAGTGAATAAAATAGTCTGAAAGTATATTGTATATTGCACTGGTTTTAAAGGATATTTAGATAACTTCTTCCTATTGAAGCATGACAAAGGACACAGCCATTTCTGACCAGGAGAAAGGGAGTTTTAATGCACAGTCTGATTTTACACAGTTCTAGACAGTTCAATGCAATGCTAACAGAACAGTAGCAGCTACCACGTTTTTAAACTTTAGATGGGTTTTACATCAGAAATCAGCCTCCAGCAAGAATGATAGAACTAGAAGCAAAAGAAGGGGAATTGTTGGGAAACATGAGGAAATAACACCACAACATTAGGAGCACAGCTCAACCTCTAGGGGAAAGTGTGGGAACTCATACAAGCTGACTTAGTGGAACCAATACCACAGGGTAAAGAACCTGCACAGGTAACCACAGTGAATCCCTCATGGTCTGACCAAGTTCGCAGAAGTAGGAATTTCTGGTAATTTTCCTCTTCCTTCTCTCCTGAGCAGGTAAGGGATGAGATGTTCAGGCACAGTAGATTTATTGGTGCCATACAGATTGTCCTTCATGAGTTTGGGCAATGGGATTGCTTTTTTAAACTAGTAATCAACTATCTTCAATAACCATTCAGTCAACAAGGACCAATGGTGGTGGATTTGCAAGTGCTTTTACACAGTAAGTACAGAATTTGATGACCAGTTGGCTCATTTTTTTCTCTTGCACTTGTTGGTGTTACATATTTAAATACCATAGGTAATTTCACAAGCTCCTGCTCAGAGACAGTTACATGAAAAGCTGAAGCTTTACATTTCCTGACATTGTCATTTCAGAGGATCTCTCCTGTGTCCAGCAAGTAAGTGTCATTACAAAGAAGGCATGGCAGTGTCTCTATTATCTTAGAAGTTTGCACAGCTTTGGCATGTCATCTAAAACTTCAACAAATGGCTATAGTTGCACGATGGAGAGTATACTGACAGGTGGCGTCACGGCCTGGTATAGGAACGCCAGTCCTGTTGAATGGAATAATCTGCAAAAAGTAGTGGATACAGCCCTGTCCGTCACAGGGTAAAGCCCCCCCCACCAGTGAGCGCTTCCACACGGTGCACTGTCGCAGGAAAGTAGCATCCAGCATCAAGGACCACCAACATCCAGGCCGTGCTCTCTTCTCACTGCCACCATCAGGAAGGAGGGACAGGAGCTTCAAGTCCCACACCACTAGGTTTAGGAACAATTATTATCCCTCAACCTTCAGGTTCTTGAACCTGATACTCATATTCTTAATTTGTTGATTAATAATTAATGTGTATTATAACTTAATAATAATTTGTTTATTAATATATTATTAACAGTTTATTTATTATTTGTATTTGCATAGATTTTTGTCATTTACACGTTAGTTGTTTGTCGTGTGTAGTTTTCCTTTGATTCTATTGCATCTCCTTTTATCTATTCTGAAAGCCTGCAAGAAAATGAATCAGGGTAAAATATGGTGACATATATGTATTTCGATACTAAATTTACTTTGAACTTTGAGATGGAAGCATGAACTTGCGAAGCTACTTGAATCAGAATGGGACAGTCAACATATGATGCAGTGTATCACACATAGAACTGGGTGAAGGGCAGTTGGGATATGAATGTCTAAGAGCATGGCTTGAATCAACGGTTAAAGACTATCATTTCGAGAAATAAAGAAGAAAAAAATGTTACAGTGGTCAAAAGAATGATTTATTTGTGTGACTCTGCTATTTCTAGTTTAGACTTCAACCTGCAGACATAGGGCTCATTTGAAGGTACTTTCTATCTGTGAGGTTGAAGTCACTGATGGTAGAAGACCTTGGGAATCATTCAGCCAAATATTACACCAACTGGAATCCCTCTTGGAATATCCTAACTGCAAACATAAAGAAAAGGCAGCAGAAAAGGTGTTAGACTTTAGTGTCATTTGAAGGTTAGATGAGAACTGCTGGACATTTTAATCCCTAACAAAATCACATCATCTTGCATAGAGTACAACTTCCTTCTGATCGGACCATGTATGACCACGTACACATTAGTATGTCATTAAAAATAATTCTGAAAAATTATGATTCTAGGAAGTATAAAATAGGACTTAAAGAAACAAAAGGATTCACGTAGAGTTTAAATTTTAGACAAAATATCTGTACTTTAATTAGCAAATCAGAGACATTTTCTGCGGCATGATATCTGTAGAAATTATGATTTTATATATCTAGCTCAGCCTATTAAAACTGTAAACTGGGCCAATAAACTATTGGAATATGTTGGAGAGCAATGGGACTAGTCGGTTTGCCTTTCAGTACCAACAATTTATCACAGGAGTTTGATAATGATATTTTAGACATTTTCTTTTCGATATGAAAGGTGTACAGTCATTTGGAGAAAAACTAACTGATTGATCTGAAAACAATGAATCATTCCACGAGTATGATCAGTAATTAGATACTGGCTTGTGAACTTGTTCAGAGAGTCAGATCGTTTTCAGAAGGATGGTTTATTTGGGTATCAACTTGAGCTTCACAAGGTCATCTCCCCACTTCGGCTCAGCAAAATTGAGAGCAACATGAATGACTAAACTCATGGGTTTGCAAGAGGCCACATGAGAAGGAGTCCAGATATCTAAGTGGATTCTGGAGGCCGTGGTACAAAGAGAAGGCATTGCAAATGATGGATCAGCATCTTATTCTTGGGTAGCGAGAAAAAAAGGCAATTGATTGCAATTAAGAAAATTAAGTTATGGGTATAAATAAACTTGGATAATAGTCACCATGAAAATACTGGACTGCTATAGTGGTTCACTAATACCCTTTGCTATAACTGTGGCCATACGCATCAGCAATGATTATGGAATCATGATCTTTCAGAAAACTTTGTCATTTCCATTTCATTTAGAAACACCGAGGGGCTGTTGACACATGTGTTTCTTCAAGATTGAAAGTTCAGGCAAGAGAAAAATGGTTGCACCCAGATAGTCCTGTCATGGTATAGATAAGTAAAACACAAAAGCTGGGTACTCAATTCTCTTTTTAAGTAGATTTGTTTCAATTTTAGCTATCTGATCACATTTTATCGTTTTGATTCAGTGTACTAAACTCAATGAAAATTCTTGCCTCATTAGTAAGTTTTCAGAGGTTGCAAGGAGAAGGTAGGAGAATGGGTTTGAGGGAAAATAAATCAGACATGATTGAATGTTTTAGCAGACTCGATGGGATGTTAATAATAATTCTGCTCATATCTCTTGTGGTCTTAAGTTGCAACCTGTCAAATGAAACATAAAAGCATTAAACCCACATTTTATTCAAAGTAGCAAAAGGTTTCAGGCAAGAGGCAATCTGCAGATGCTGGAAATCTGAGCAACACACACACAATGCCGGAGGAACTCAGCAGGCCAGCACCATCTACGGAAAAGAGTACAGTCAGCATTTCCAGCCAAGATCCTTCATTAGGAAGAGGGTTAGTCTCAGCCTGAAACGTCGACTATACTCTTTTCCATAGATGCTGCCTGGCCTGCTGAGTTCCCCCAGCATTGTGTGTGTGTTGCAGAAAGATGTCAGGCACCTGGTTTGTTTACTTCCACGTGTAAAGTGGATAAACTATTTCATATTACTGTTGACTGTTCCGCGGAAACTAAGATCGCTCTTGTGCTGATCCTTCCGAACAGTCCCCAGTGCATGAATGATGTGTTCTTCATTGTATCCTTCCGGTCACTCATGACTAGCAATCAGTGTAGGATTAGAGTGATAATGATTTTAGAAAGGAGACAAGAAAATAAAAACAGAGTGGTGGCACTTATACAAAAGATGTAAAGTGCATGCGTTTACAACCAGTCACTGCATTGAGGGCCTTGGAATAGATGTCATTAAATATTAATTAAAAAGAGTGCATTAAAAATGCAGATGCAGGTTGTGGTCAGAGATCCCATATACCATATGTTCACGTAATGCAGCACAAAAAAGGGCTGTATTTTATTTCTGCTTCTCTGGACACGAGGTAGATCTTTCTTAACCTTTTGATTGCTAGTCTCCAATATCTTTTGCGATTTCCACCAGGTGAATGGATCCCACCACCAGTCACATTTCCCCTCTTCCCACCGACCAGCCCTCTCCACCTCGCCGGATTTTTGCTGGCATCGCTCTCCCCATGGCTCATCTCTTCACATCCACTCCTCCCTGACCCTGACACTTCCACTGCCACCACTCGTCCCTCTGCCTTCTCCCTCACCACCATCCGGGAACCTGATCAGCCACGCCAGGTTAGGCAGAGATTTGCACGTGCCTCTTCCACCCTGTTCAGTGCGCCTGATTTGGCCTCTTCTACACGGATGAAACCAAGCATAGACTAGGCGGCCATCTTGCCAAGGTCCTGCACTCTGTCCTCCACTACCACATTGAACTTCCACTGTGTGTCATTTTGCGCCCCCCCCCCACTCCCAATCCCACACCAACCTGTCTGACTTCAGTCTCCTCCCTGGCTAAGGGAAGGCCAAACACAAGCTGGAAGAACCGGACATTTTTTCCCCAACACTTGGGCAGCTCACAACCCAATGGTATGAACATCGGAGTTTCTAAGCTGCACATCCTGTGTCCCTTTTCCACTCCTATCCACCTTGCAAGGATTTTTTTTTATTGTTCACCTTTTCGATTCTCCACAACCCACCCCCACCATTAGTTGACTGCCTATCATCTCTGCCATATCTATAGTGCCCATAAAAGTTCTTACCCCTGCTCCCGCACTGGAAGTTTTCATGTTTTATTGTTTTATAAAATTGAATCACAGTGGATTTAATGTGGCTTTTTTGACACTGATCAAAAGAAAAAAGATTCTTTTGTGTTAAAGTGAAAAGAGATCTAAATTCATTACAAATATAAAACATAAAATAATTGATTGCACAAGTATTCACCCCCCTTTAATTTGACACACCAAATCATCACTGGTGCAGCCAATAGGTTTTAGAAGTCACATAATTAGTTAAATGGAGATCTGTGTGCATTCAAA
This sequence comes from Hypanus sabinus, assembly GCF_030144855.1. Taxonomy (NCBI): domain Eukaryota; kingdom Metazoa; phylum Chordata; class Chondrichthyes; order Myliobatiformes; family Dasyatidae; genus Hypanus; species Hypanus sabinus. Next base: position 31,568,006 of record NC_082722.1, read on the forward strand.
GAGTTTCAATTGATTGTGGTAAAAATACACCTGCATTAGGAAGGTCCAACTGCTGGTGAGTCAGTATCCTGGCAAAACTACACTGTAGCCAAAAGAACACTCCATGTAATTCCATGAAAAGGTTATTGAAAAGCACAAGTCAGGAGTTGGACACAAGGAAATTTCCAAGTCACTGAATATCCCTTGGCAGTTAAGTCAATCATCGAGAAATGGAAAAAATATGGCACAGCTGTAAATCTACCTAGAAGAGGTTGTGTTCAAAAACAGTGACTGTGTAAGAAGGGGACTAGTGAGGGAGGCCATCAAGAGGCCTATGACAACTCTGGCTTCACTGGCTAAGATGGAAGATACTGTACATACAACAAGTGATGCCTGGGTGCTTCCCCAGTCGCAGCTGTGTGGGAGAATGGCAAAGAGAAAGCCACTATTGAAAAATTTCACGTGAAATCTAGGCTAAAGTTTGCCAGAAGGTATGTGGGAGACTCTGAACTCAGCTGGAAGAGATTTCTATGGTCTGATGAAACCAAAATTGAGCTTTTTGCCCATTGGACTGAGCACTACATTTGCCAGAAGCCGAACACTGCACATCCTGAAAAAAAACACAATCTTTACCGTGAAGCGTGGTGGTGGCTGCATCATGCTGTGGGGATGCTTCACTGCAGCAGGCCCTGGGAGGCTTGTGAAGGTAGAGGGTAAAATGAATGCAGCAAAATACAGGGAAATCCTGGAGGAAAACTGATGCAGTCTGCAAGAGAATTGCGACTTGGGAGAAATTTTTGTGTTCTAACAAGACAATGACCCCAAGCACAAAGCCAAAGCTACACTGGGTTGGCTTAAAAGCAACAAAGTTAATGTCCTGGAGTGGCCAAGTCAGAGTCCAGACCTCAATGCAATTGAGAATTTGTGGCTGGACCTGAAAAGGGCTGTTCACTCCTGATACCCATGCAACACAACAGAGCTTGAGCAATTTTGTAAAGAGGAATAGGGAAAAATCGCCGTGTCCAGATTTGCAAAGCTGATAGAGACCTATCCACATAGACTCGAGGTTGCCAAAGGTGTATCTACTAAATACTGACTTGAAGGAGATGAATACTTACGCAATCTATTATTGTGTTTAATATTCATAATTAATTTTGATTACTTTGCAGAGATCTGTTTTCACTTGGCATGAAAAGTCTTTTTCTGTTGATCAGTGTCTTTAAAAAGACAAATTAAATCCACTGTGATTCAATATTGTAAAACATGAAAACTTCCGCGGGGGGGGGGGGGGGCTGAATACTTTTTTTAGGCACTGTAGTTATACTTATCGCCTTCCAGCATCTGTCTGTACTTCCCCCTTCTCCTCCCCATCTATGATCCATTTGTTCATTATTCCTGTCTCTCACCTCATTCCACTTATCGCCTGCCTGCCCTGTGCAATGCCTCCCTCCCACCTTACAGGCTGTTTTCCCCCTTCACTCGGTCATGATAGAAGTATTGGTGCAAAATGCCTCGCCTCCCTTTGCCTCCACACTTGCTACTCGACCCATGGGTTCCCTCAGCAGTTTGTTATTTGGGTGTTTGAGTGTTCCATGAGTAAATGTGAAATAGTTAAAAAATGAAGTTTGGAGAGATCCAGAGGTTTTAAGTGGATAAAAGCTCAACATGTTTCAGCAAAGGAGCAGCAAATGGCAAATGCAATAGACCAAAGAGTCTATAGTAGGAGGAACTAGGGCACAACTTATAATGTCAGACAGTTTAAACAAACCGGAACTGAACTTTCATCGCAGTAATCAACAAATGAGATGAGATCACAACTGATACAACCTTTCTCTAATGCAGGGTAGAGCACTGAAAATGATTGCTTTCGGATGAAGGTCCAACACGTTCCCTAATTAAGGTATTTTCCAGCCTGACATGAACCAAAGTAAATTAATCTAACCACAAGTTTGTACTATGTGCATCCATTTCAGGTGAGAGGGGGAGATGTGTGAGGTAAGTTTTTATTTTACGTAGAGTGGCAGGTACCTGGAACAGTTCTTGTCCATACTGGAGCAGTGTGTGGTTAAGTGCCTTGCTCAAGGACACACACGCTGCCTCGGCTGAGGCTCGAACTAGCGACCTTCAGATCATCAGCCCAAAGCCTTAACCACGGGGCCACGGGGTAATAGTGGAAGTAGATACGATAATATTGTTTCAGGGGCTGCAAAGTAGGGACATGAATACACAGGGATTTGGGGGGGGGATGTGGAAGTGAATTATGTACAAGCGGAAGAGATTTAGTTTAATTCAGGATTGTGTTCAGCATTGGCATCATGGGGCAAAGGGCTTCTTTTTTGTACTGTACTGTTCTAGGTTTCACTAGGATGGAAACCAGAAGGTGCTTGTCCTGATCACCGGCTTTAGATATCTTCTTTACAATTCTGCCCCCTCACGTCTGAGAACAGCCTGCAAGGCAGAGTGGTGCTGACTCCAGTGCAAGACTGCTGCCAACAGTGGGAATCTGTGTGCTCTAGGGCCTGTGATTGGGGGGGGGGGGGGCAGAAGGAAATAATGAAGCAGTTAGAGATTTCTGTCTGTTTTTGTTCACTAGTTAAGTGATGGAAGCTTGTAGCCTCAGATTTGCATTTAAGTTACTGTATTTCTTAAGAGAAGGAAAGCTAAAAGCACTTACTCAGATAGCAGGTTCTCTCCGCAGCTGTTGACCATGTGGTGGTCATACTGATTTTGGTGTATATATTGGCAATTAGAGTATCTGCATGCTATGCACACAAGAGTTGCATGAAACTTGTGCCTACTCCTTTCTAAATAAAAGTGTACAAGGAATGGAACTACCTAGATAGATCCTTCACCTGGTGTGGCAAACAACGAACTTGAGTTCTGAGATAAGCGATCAATTCTTCGCACCTAACAGAGGTCTTATTGTGGTTGCTAATATAAAGTAGAGCACGCTAGGGATAGGAATCTGGTTGCTCACTGCTATTTGACACATAATGATTCATAGATGGTACATGCACAGTGCAAGTACTTTGGGTCATTTTCTCTGTCTCTTTCTCAATTTAGTTACTTATTGAGTTTCAGTGTAGAATAGGCCCTTCTGGCCCTTCGAAACACACCCCACAGCAACCCTCAATTTAACGCTAGCTTAATCACTGAGCAGTTTCACAAAGCCCAATTAACCTACTAACCAGCGTATCTTCGGACTGTGAGCGGAAGCAAGAGCTGCTGGAGAAAACCCACACGTAAACGAGAGCGTTAACAAGAGCCACCCACCACCTTTTAGAAGTGCACGGCAATAAACAGTACATTTACTCGAACCCAAGTTTCTTTCCTGTATCCTGGGCTAGTAGGATGTGTCCCAGTGTTCTCTGGCCATTTTGACAGGCTCACACTAATGATTGGGTGCCTACTGTTGCCTTTTGCAAGTGACTGGTGGTAATCTTGGACAATGTGATTGGATCCAACTTCAGTTTGTCTATCAGCTGCAGTGCCAGTGAATAGCTACGCTGTTGCAATAAAATTATTAATCCCTGCAAACGAGACAGTCATTCAACTGGAACCCACAATGGTTGTGAAGAGTTAGTTTGATTTCTGTACACAAAGTGATTAGACAGTAATCTCAGGGTAAACATTTGGCAACACTGATCAGGCTTTATGCTATACTAGTCATATGTCGCAATGGTAAGGTAGAGTACATCCCAGTCATGTTTACCAGGATGAAGCCCTGCCTCTGTTATGCCCAGCAGCCAATTCTATCCCGTGAGAGTGGACAGAGATGCTAAGATTTTGAGGTCCTTAACATGCTTCTGTTCTCACTAAAGATGGAAATTTTCTATCGCTGATTAGAACTAAATTAGCACTAGAGGGTATTTTCTATAATGGGGAAGTCAAGGATCAGAGAGCACAGCCTTTAGAATGGAGATGAAGAGGAATTTGTTTAGCTCGAGGTCGGTGAATCTGTGAAATACATTGACACAGATGCCACTGAAGGCTGAGACATTGGGTCTACTTAGAGCACAAGTTGATAGGTTCTTGATTAGTAAGGGCATCAAAGGTTATGGGGAGAAGGCAGGAGACTGGGGTTGAGAGGGATGATAAATTAGCCATGGTGGAAAGGCAGAGCAGCCGCCAAGCCAAACGGCCTAATTCTACTCCCATGACTGATGGCCTAAAATTTCACCCTGAAACGACCACATTAATAACTGGAAAATATGGTTATGCCCCTGGTGATGAGATAAACCTGACCACGACTTTATTCTCATTTGTTCTGCAAAGTTGTGGTAATTTATGCTGCTGTGCTTGCCGATACATAGAACATGTGAAACGAGGAGGATTTTGCACTCTACACCTCGCCTGCTTCTCTGTTAAATAACATCTTCCGATTTTTTAAAATCCATTTACTTGTCCTGTCCCTGTTTCCTCCAACATCATGAAATCTATTTCAAACTAAATCAGTTTCTGTGCTATCATGTGCCTCTATAAAAAGCATTCTTATGCTCATTTAACCCAAGTAATGGTAGTTTTTAGTCTCAAACTTCTATTAGCTACTGAGGAACTGCTATCATCTCACAATCAGAAGTCTTAGTACTTTAGGACTTTGCCTCTCTGTCTTGGCCTATTTTTCCATTATCTCTTGCCATCTATCTTCATTTAGTGATGCAAGGTTTTTATCTCACATGTATTGTAGGATTGCACAGGAGAAGGCCAAATACTTCTCAGGTGGACGATTAACCACATGTTGTTCATTATAAGAATTAGACAATGCTGAAAGTTTCACCTCTGTTGAAGATAAAAATGGTTCGGCCAGAGGTACCAGCTTAGTCAAGGTGTAAACACTTGGTTTTCAGAAACACATGAATCTCCGCAGTTGCTCAGCTAGTAGTTCAGATGTGGTGAGTTCACAGTTAGAGAAGTTGGAGTACGATTACAAAGAAAACCAAGGTATTACATTGCCATATGATTCTGTCTGGCTCTGTTTCAGGACAGAGATACACTTTAGGACACTCAGCATCCATAAGTGTACAAATATGTTGCATAATTTCCTACATGTGAATTTCTCAGCCATTCAGTTCAACGTTCATCATAAGGTAACTTTGTTCGAGATTATAATATTTCCCCAGGGAAAATCCTGAATTAAGGATAAGGTTAGGTTTCAGATAAATCTGCATAGCTTTTTTCTAAGTAAACTTCTTTTCACGTGAAAGTCACAAACAAGAGAAAATCTGCAAATACTGTAAATCCAAGCAGCACACACAAAATGCTGGAGGAACTCAGCAGGCCAGACAGGTCTCAGTCCTGATGAAGAGTCTCAGCCTGAAACATCGACTGAACATTCTCTTCCATAGATGCTGCCTGGCCTGCTGAGTTCCTCCAGCAGATTGTGCACGTTTCGTGTGAAAAGACCTTCTCTCAATCAAAGTAGTAATGGACGTGAGGACAATTTCAGGTGGAAGCCTGGGCCTTCACTCAGCCTGGGTGATGCACCATCAATAACTCACTCTGTGACGTAAAGGTGAGATATCGGCTTTCACTGACTGGAAGAAGGAACAAGCAGTGGTTGACCACCATACTACATCCTGGAGACTCAGAGGCCGGGCTCAGACCTCAATCGTCTGTGGGAGAAGCCACAGGAGCAGTCAGCAGGGGGCGTGTCCAGACAGGCACACGTAGTTCACCACACTGGGACCTTCAGACTAAAAACTGGTATGATAGACCTCCCCATCTACACGCAGGTTTAAACTACATCTTTAGCAACAATGTTGTTGTATTGCTTTCCAATAACATGACAACAGCAGAACAGTTACAACCACATTTCCCACCTCCTCTTCATCAGCAGGCGGGCTCCCATGCTACGAGCACATTTTGGAAATTCCAGGACATGTTTTCCAATACTGAGTGTTTATGTTTTGGCAAAATCATGCGCATCACACAGTGGAATCTGCAATATGCACTCTTGGCAGGCAAAATTCTGGAGCGGGGGCACTGAAGTTGGAAGTGGGCCATTTTAGTGTTAAAAAAAGACCTTTAAATTCCTCTATTAACAAGCCAATTGTTTCAGCTTGCTCATTATTGTTTGGTTCTGCAGTTGATAAATCACTATTTGGTATTGTGCAAGTAAAACTTTGAATAGCTTTAATACTTGTTGTGATGAGTGTAATAATCTTTAGTAAATATTTCAATGCAGAGACAAGGGAAAGTTGTTTAGCGACTAGTATTCTTTTACCTCATGCAGAGCTAACTAGGACTAAACCACAAAGTGCAGAACTTTCAGTAATAACTTCCATTTGACACCCTGCAATTAGCTGTAGCATGGTGTGTGAAGGTAGCTCGGGCTGAAATAGCTTCAAGCTCTTCCTCCCACTTTAATTGCAGAATCTCTGCCTACTTTGTCCTCTTCAGCAATGCCACCTTAAATTTCTGGTTTAAGATAGCACCAGTGAAATACAGCAGCAACTTGAAAACAAAAGAAAAAAAGATTGTGTTATCAATTCTTTTCTTGGATTTGGTCACTGGAATCAATAGCCTGTAGCTTCTCTTTCAGAGTTGAGCTGTTCAACCGCTTGTGCAACCTGGCATTTTTGCGGTGTGAACTGAAGTCTCAAAGGCCCGGGACAGTTGCAGTGTGGTGTGAATGGGTTGAATTGAGGCGGCTTTGCCTGGGCATGACAGTGGGAAATGAGCCAACAATTGGCCTTTGCTGGAGCAGATTTGGAGGTGATTCGACGCAGCAGAACCCAGGCGAGGCGAGCGGAGGCGATTCAGAGTTGTGATGGCAGGGCCCGGCCCCAAGAGCAAGAAAAAACACCACGTTTGATTAATTTAAGCCCTGGGCTGAATTGGAATGGTTGGATGCAGGCCAAATTGAGGTGGCAGGCCTGTCCCAGGCCCGAGAACCAAGAACAACCCAAAGTTTGGATGATTGAAGCAATGGGCCAGATTGAAAAGGTCTCTGCTCCCATCCATCACAAGGTTCCACCTATGGGATGAGGATGCAGAATTCCAGCACCCGGGACTTGGAGTAATGGCTGGCAGACAGGACCTAGAGGTTGCCGGGTTGTGACCAGAGGGTGTCACAGGGTTCAGAGTTTGGTCTCCAGTTACTCACTTGCATGCTAATGAATTAGATGAGGGAATTAAATATCATTACTCTATATTTGAAGACAACACAAAGATGGGTGGAAGTTTGAGCCAATGAGGATGCAGAGAGCCTCCAGTGCAATTTGGATGCTGAGTGAGTGAGCAAATGCATAGTAGATGCAGTATACCATGGAAAATGAGAGAGTATCCAGTTTGGTGGCAGAAGCAGGAAAGTAGGTTATTATATGATCAACAACAAGGACAAGTAAGATGACACTGGGCTATCTATCTGCACCAGTCAATGAAAGTAAACGTACAGGTGCAGCAGGCAGGTGGTATGTTGGCAAGAGGACAGGTGTCTTGCTACAATTGTGCAAGACCTTGCTGAGATCGTATCTGGAATACTGTGTGCAGCTTTGATCCTTTAATTTGAGGAAGGACGTCCTTACAAAGCAGCAAGTGTTGCGCTGGTTCGTAGAACATTACCGCACAGTACAGACCCTTCGGTCCACAATGGTGTGCCAACATTTTCCCCTACCCCAAGATCAGTCTAACCCTTCTCCTACATAGTTCTCCAAAGGCATCTCATCCACGTGCCTATCTATGAGTTTCTTAACTACTCCTATTATATTAGCCTCTACCACCACCCCGGCAGGATATTCCACATACTCACCACTCCCTGTGTAAAAATAAACTTACCTTTAAAATCCCTTCCAAACTTTCCTCCAGTCACCTTCAAATTACACCCCTCTCACCTTCACCATTTCCACCATGGAAAAAGTCTCTGGCTATCTACTCAATTTATGTCTCTTATCATCTTGTACACCTCTATCAATATACCTCTCTTGCTCCTTCTTTCCAAAAGGAAAAGCCCCATCTCACTTAGCCTTTCCTCCTCAGTTCACTGAACTGATTTCTGGAATGCCAGGACTAATGCACAAGAGGTTGGGACAGCTAGAGTTTAGAGAAATGGGGGGGGGGGGGGTGGGGGTAGCCTCACTGGAATTTCTACATTCATAACAGACTGGACAGTCCTGACATTCCAGGTGCTGAGTGAGTTCAGATCTGGGTAAGCCATTTCGGACTGAGATTAGGAGATATCTTTTAATCGAAAATGTCGCAACTTCTCTGTTGTAAAATGCAGTTAAGCCCAAGGATTAAGTATATTTCTCAGAGCAACACACACAGAATGCTGGGAGGAACTCAGCAGGTCAGGCAGCATCAGTAGGAATGAATAGGTAATTGGGCCAACACCCTTCTTCAAGACTGAGAAGGGGGAAGATGCCAGAATAAAAAGGTGAGGCAGTAGGAGGAGGCTAGCTGGAAGGTGATAGGTGAAGCCAGGTGGGTGGGAAAGGTCAAGAAGGAATCTGATTGGACCATAGAGGAAAGGAAAGGAAGAGGGGACCCAGGGGAAGTAATAGACAGGTGAGTAGAGGTAAAAGGTCAGAGTGGAAAATGGGAGGGTGGAATTTGGTTACCTGAAGAAATTGATGTTCATGCCATCAGATTGGAGGCTACCCAGACAAAATATATTGTGTTGCTCCTCCACCCTTATCATGGACCAACATGTCAGAATGGGAATGGGAATCGGAATTAAAATATTTGGCCACAAGGAAGAGCCGTTTGTGGTGAATGGAGCGGAGGTGCTCAGTGAAGCGGTTCCCCCATTTTATGACACATCTCACCAATGTAGAGGAGTACAGCTAAAGAGATTAAGTGATATTGGGAGAAAGCAGGAGCACTTCACTGGATCTGGATGATCACCCAGCATTGTAATTGACAGCAGAGCAGAGTGGCTCCCTCTTGTTCCTGTTTTCTACAGTTTACACTAACTGTTTACTCTTGTACTTTTTAAACATATGCAAGGGTATGCTTGTAATCATATCAGCATGCTTGTTATCATATCCTCTTATCCCACTTGACAGTCCAGTTCTGCAGTTCCTAATTTAGGTGGCCAGGTAACTTTCTACCTCACTGGTACATTTCAACATCTGGCTCTCAGACTCCAGCTCATCATCTCTGATTCGAGATTTGTCAGTTTGCGGCACTTATTCCAGATATAGTCACTATGTCTTCTATGACTGTATCACCTCACCTGTCCTGTGGTGCCTGTCTTAAAATATTTTAATCTTAATTCTGTCACTGTTCTTGCCAAAGTCCTTTACGTCTCTCTTTCCATAGTCCATTGCAGCTGCTCGTGGATTTTTGTTTAAGCTGTGAGGTGCAGCCAGGCAGTGAAAATAAAAATACTGCCGATAGGCCACTGGATGGCTCTCGGCCAGATCATGCTATCCAAGGCCTTTGCTACTATTTTAATCAATATATTCATCTTAAACTATGTAAATTGAAATCATTAAAGTTTTAAAAAATCTTCCTTACTATTTTAATGAAGGTCTACAACCTAATGAAATGAGCGGGGTCAGTGCTGGGTACACTAGCGGTCATTGGTGCGAAGCTCACCAATCGCGCTGCTGAACTGCAGGTCGTCCCTCAGTTCACCACATCACGGAACACCGAGGTTTGGTGCTCAGTCCGGTGGCACAGGGAGAGGTCAGGTATGACCAAATCTAACCCCCTGCACACATTGTACTTCTGTGAATGATCGAGAAGTTGCAGAACCTGGGCCTCTGCACCTCCCTCTGCAATTGGATCCTTGACTTCCTAACCAGAAGACCATAATCAGAGTGGATTGATAATAACATCTCCTCCTCGCTGATGATCAACACTGGCACACCTCAGGGGTGTGTGCTTAGCCCACTGCTCTACTCTCTTTATACCTATGACTGTGTGGCTAGGCATAGCTCAAATACCATCTATAAATTTGCTGATGATGCAGCCATTGTTGGTAGAACTTCAGGTGGTGATGAGAGGGCGTACAGGAGGGAGATATGCCAACTAGTGGAGTGGTGCCACAGAAACAACCTGGCACTCAGCGTAAGACAAAAGAGCTGATTGTGGACTTCAGGAAGGGTAAGGTGAAGGAACACATACCAATCCTCATAGTGGGATCCGATGTGAAGAGAGTGAGCAGCTTCAAGTTCCTGGGTGTCAGGATCTTGACATCTTGAATATGTAGGGTGTCCCAACATATTGATGAAATTATAAAGAAGGCAAGACAGCTGCTATACTTTATTAGGAGTTTGAAGAGATTTGACATGTCAACAAATACACTCCAAAACTTCTATAGTTGTACCATGGAGAGCATTCTAAAAGGCTGCATCACTGTCTGGTATGGTTGGGGGGGGGGTGGGGCGCTACTGCACGGGACCGAAAGAAGCTGCAGAAGGTTGTAAATCTAGTCAGCTCTATCTTGGATACTAGCCTACAAAGTACCCAGGACATCTTTAGGGAGCGGTGTCTCGGAAAGGCAGCGTCCATTATTAAGGACCTCCAGCACCCAGGGCATGCCCTTTTCTCACTGTTACCATCAGGTAGGAGGTACAGAAGCCTGAAGGCACACACTCAGTGATTCAGGAACAGCTTCTTCCCCTCTGCCATTGATTCCTAAATGAACATTGAATCTTTGGACACTGCCTCACTTTTTTTTAATATACTGTATTTCTGTTTTTGCATATTTTAAAAATTTATTCAATATACATAATTGATTTAATTGTTTATTATTTTTTTAATTTTATTTGTTATTTTTTTTCTCTCTTTTAGATTATGTTTTGCATTGAACTGCTGCTACTAAGTCAACAAATTAAATTAACTAAGTTAACATCACATGCCGGTGATATTAAACCCGATTCTGATTCTGTACAGGGCCATTGCTCTGAAAAGCAATGTCAAGGCCAGTGCTGCTGCACATCAGTTATAATCTGAACCAATGTTAAGGAGGTCATGAGTAAGTGTAAACAAGTTAAACAAAAGGCTGAGAACAAAAGCTCTTAATTGTCAATTTTAGTTTTCTAAATATAACTGCTGTACTTAATATGTCAACAGGTATAACTGATGACGTATCAGTAGTATGTGTACCATGTGTTCACAGATATTGCTCTTTCTATTCAGCCAAAGACTTTCCTTCAGTTTAATGTGTTAATTCTTTGTTTTGCTGAGAAGCTTTCAAACATGTTCCTTTGAACTTAATTACTGAAAATAATCATTTTAAAAGACTGCCCTATTGTGTTAAACAGTCTATTTCATCTAATATTTATTCAGGCTCATCAATGTGATTATGCTTTAATGGAGCCACACAACACAAACAAATGCATATAAATCCAGCTGAGGGTTCTGGCTTTCTGTGAGGGTGTTTCCATAATGTTTTTCAAATGACAAATAATGACAAAGGAGGCAGATGAATGTCTATTATGTTTTCTTCCATTCTCTGAACAATAAAATAGCAAATAAATTTTTATCCTGAGCTAATTTGTGCTAATTGGTTTTCTCTTTAAAGGAGAAACCAGAGGTGCAATGAGATAGAATCATTCCACCAAGAAACACAATTAAACTTGTATATTCAAGCCCATTCTTATATTCAACAGTAATTTTGCATGAATCTGACTTTTGTTGACTACCAGGTATGCCCTCTGAGGCTGACTGAGTGTGACCGGTTGAGCAGCTCCACACCTGGGAATGATTTGGAAGTTTGGCTGATCGCCGAGCTTGGGAAAATGTTTGCAGATGTTTCGGCCCCAATCAAGAACCCATTATCAGTGGGCAGTTGAGGTTGTCTCCTCAGAATGCCCTCTGGTGTTTGAATGGATATTGATTAGGTGTTGAAATCTGGTTGGCTGGTTCAAAGCACCGGTGACAGTTTAGCAGTACTAGAGTCTGATTGGCTAGCTTTGAGGGAGGTCTGTGGAAGTGTTCTTGCTTCACTGTCCAGATCCTGAGATTACTGGAAATTCCTTGATTGTTGACATCATTGTTTCTCATACAGGAACGATATAGCTTCACAGCTTAGAGCAGCAATGGCTGTACAGCCTTTGAGACCATGCCTGGAATCATACCTCAAGCCATTTCTAATTTTACCAAAATATTCCTTGAATTTCAGTCATTATCATCCAAGATGTCGTTGATTAAAACTTCGTTTCCTCACCCCATTTGAAACAACACCCATTGATCACAAGATTGCTAGTTTTAGAACATCCAGTTGAGGAAACATTAGCCTTCCATCCTCAATGTTCCACAATTTCTATGATTCTCGTACACTTCAATGAGAATAAAGAAATGTCCACACTTCCTTCCTTCCCCATCACAATCAAGGACACAATGAAGTCAAGTTAAAGTTTAATTGTCATTCAGTCATACATGAAGACCCAAGAATACAGCCAAATGAAACAGAGTTCATCTGGGATCAAGATGCAAACACATTGCCAACAGTCACACACAGCATAAGGCACATATAGGAAAACAGAAAACAATAAGTTACGCAAAAACTTTAATATAACCCAAGTCCCTGAGTGGGATGTCCTGTACATTGATGGTGCATTGTCGTTGTCAGCAAGAACAAGCCCTCAGTAGTTCACACTGAATGAATGAATGCAATCCACTGAGCAAACACTGGAGAACAGCACCACCAGGACGTTGCTGTTCAACCGCACCTAATCCAGCATGGATGCTGCACCATCACGCCTCTGGTGTCTCCCCCAACCCCACCCCATCCACCCTCCACTGCGCCTTGCAACAGGCAAGTCCGCAGCACCCCTGCCACCAGTCTTGCCAATAAAGCATCGAACCGGACTTGCAGTATTCTACATTACCAATGTCCAACAGGGTTTTGCAATCACAATCATTCACTCTTATACTGCACAAGCTAATGATTCCATTTCCCTGCTTCAAATGTCTGTGGTACCCTCCTGCTTCAAAGACTTTCGTCTAGTAACCCCTATATCTTTGAGAGATTGGTGAAGAAACACATCAACTCTTGCCTGAAAAGTGGCTTGGATACTGTCATATCAGGTCGAAAGCAGATGCCATTTCACTGGCTCTTCACTCAATCCTGGAACATGAGGACAGAGAACTTGCACACATTAGGATACACTTGATTTGATTACAGCTCTGCATTCAACACTATCATCCCATCAAAATTAATCAATTACCTCCAATACCTAGGCCTCAATACCTCTTCATGCAACTGGATCCTCAATTTCCTCACTTGCTGACCCCACTCAGTTTGGATTGGGAACAATATCTCCTCCAGAATCTCCACCAGCACAGGTGCACCACAAGGGTGTGTGCATTATCTCCTGCGCTACTCACCTGATACTTATTACTGTGAGGCTAAGTACAGCTCTAATACCATATTTAAGTTTCCTGACTACACCACTATTGTCAGCTGAATCACAGATGGTAATGAATCAGCATATAGGAGGGAGGTTGATAACCTGGCTGCATACAGAACCTCACAGCAAAACCAAAAGCTGATTTTTGATTTCGGGATGAGATAACCAGAGGTCTATGAGCCAATGCTCATCAGGGGATCAAATATGGAGATGGTAGTACCTTTAAATACCTTGGGGTTATCATTTGAGAGGATCTGCCCTGGGTTCAGCACACGGCTACCATTACAAAGTAAGCACGGCAGCACCTTAACTTTCTTAGAAGTTTGAGAAAATCCGATGCCATTGAAAACTTTGAAGAAGTTCGATAGGTGTAAAATGAAGAGTATACTGATTGGTTGCATCGCAGCCTCGTATGGAAACACCAAAGCCCTTGAATGGAAAAGCCTACAAAAGGTAGTGGATACAGCCCAATCCATCACCGGTAAAGCCTTCCCAGCACTGAGCACATCTACAAGGACCACTCACAGGAAAGCAGCAAACATTATCAAAGATGCCCACTATCCAGACCATACTCTCTTCTGGCTGTTGCCATCATGCTGTCAGGAGGGAAGTACGGAAGCCTCAGGTCCTGCACCACCAGATTCAAGAACAGTTGTTACCCCTCAACCATCAGGCTCTTGTACCAGAGAGGATAACCTCACACAACCCAATAAAACTGGTTCCGCAATCAATGGACTCACTTTCAGGGACTCTACAACTCATATTCTTGATATTTACTGCTAATTTATTTATTATTTTGTTTTGTTCTCCTTTTTTTGTGTTTGTACAGCTTGTCTTTTGCACATTGGTTGTTGTCCATCTATGTGGGGTTTAATTGATTCTATTGTGTTTCTTTGTAATTGCTGTGAATGCCCATAAGAAAATGAATCTCAGGGTAGTATATGGTGACATATATGTACTTCGATAATAAATTTACTTTGAACTTTAATTCATGTAGATCACTCATATCCTTTGCTGTGACCATATACAGTTTGATTAGTACCTAGAGCAGGGCATCAATCCCATATAAACCACTGTGTGACTTTTCACAGGGCAAGTCAATTCCTGACCTGCATTGTTAGTTTGAGATGCTCACTGTAGTAAGTTAAGAAAGTAGCTACGTTGTTTCATATTAATGTAGGATTAATTTTTCTTTCCTAATGCACATTCATAAGAAGATTACATAATTAAAAAAACAATAGATTTATATGTATGTGGGACAAAACAGTAACATCCCCGAAACCATTCTTATTAGAACAGTGCAGTGTCTGCTGGTGAATCATGAATTACTAATCTTTAAAAACTGACAACAAATTTCCCACCTTTGTACATTTGAATATCTTGACTAGAAAGTATTGATCTAGTCACTTCAGCAACTTGAAAAGTAATTGAATTCTTCTTAGTCTGAACAGATCAAACAATATTCATACATTGTGTTCCTAACCATGTCGATGCAGCATTGAAACCAGTGTTCCAATTGTTCTCAGAGGCCAAACACATCAACTCATTACATTTTAAAAGGTTATTTGAATTGAAATGCAGGCATTTTTCAAAGCAGTTAAATATTTGATAGCTGGACCTTTGTGGAACAGAGCAATTACTAATTGCAATGGGAAATGTTTATTCTGATGATGTAAGATACAAGAGACACTTTGATTGTTCGTGATCAGCAGCTTAACTTGGATTTCCTCATATTATTATGTATTAATGTTATAACTTTTGTGAGAGGCATTGACAACCTGAGATAAAGATTAGCTTTACTTGCCGCGCGTACTTTGTGCAATAAAGTGAAATGCCCCGCATGCATTAATCAGAGAGGACTGTGCTGAGCAATTCACAAGTGTCGCCAACACAGCATACCCACAGTGACTTAACTGTTTCTAACTGAATGTCTACGTCTATGACTTATTGAAAAGCGGGGCGAAACCGAAACCCACACGATCCCTGGGAAAACGCCTTACAGGCAGCAGCGGGAATCAAGCTCCGATCATGCGGCGGGGGCTGTGAAGTGTGGCACCCGTGTGAGTGCAAATGCTGCTTACATTGTAGATTAAAATTTTGATTTACTGGAAGCTCAGAATGACTATTAAATTTAAGTTGAAAGCACATTGGGGATGTTAAGTGGACCGCTGCAACTTCCACTCTTACGTCAGCCTCACCTCCCTCTTAGCAGCCTCCATTCCTACGGAGATACATCTCTGTTCTCAGATTCAGGTTTCTCATTCTCTACAGGTTTCTATCCTCCACTATTTCCCACCCATCTCAAATAATGTACAGTACTCAATATCTTTCTTAAATTTGGTAACTGGGGTGTTGATCTGCAAACCCCATTAGTTCCTCTTTCTCGGTAAATGTCATGTTCCTTGGCTTCAAATTCCTTCAAGTTCTTGCCTCATTCAACCTCAACGTTCTGCTCCATGTTAATACTCATCTGCGTTTTTCCATTTCAGACTTTATATTCCCCAATTTGGCCTCTGAGAGGGGAACTCGAGTAAAGTTCCTGCTCTGGAACTTCATTAGTGTGAAAAAGCAAACTCCCTCTGCAGATGTTACTTCCCTTTCCTCCACTGACAGTCAGCCTCTCGTTATACAAAAATAAAAGATATATATCTTTTCACATATAGCATTGCTCAATTTTGTCATTCTTAAAATACTCAATCTGAAGGGGAATCCTACCTTGTCTGCACGTGTACTCGAGGGTGGAATGTGTGCTGCATCAGAAACTCAACACCGATTTCCATTTTTAACATGTTTGAAAGGGAAAGAACCTAATGAGAGCAGATGTCTGAGGATTTGAATAATTGCTCATTGAGAGCAATTTTGACTGGAGTTTTTGGCTGAGTCAGCAGTGATTTCCTGGGCTTCTTGGAACTCACCAGTGAAATCAAGAGTGCAGTGGTCAAAGACGAGGGTTGAGAGTTAACCGATAAACAATTAATTCTGCAGTTCTATTCAGGTGGCAGCTTCGCCACCACACGCAGAGAAATAGTGATGGCAAACACTGAAGAAAGGTTAAGCTAACTTTTCTGAAAAGTGCTCTTCATTTTGAGACAAGCCTTTTAACTGCACCATCATGTTGCCATAGGTTCTGCTAATAGTGTGGTATCTAGAGAACTGTAGACAATAGCAAAACCCACAGGAACAGCGGCCAGCTGCATTCCTCTGGTTGCATTAGAGAGGGATAGCAGAGAGATGAGTTTAGAGAAAACTCCACCGGCCATATGGAGAATATTGTCAGAGGAGGAATTTTCTTTACATCAATATCTGCCAGACTCTGGTTAACACATCAGCTCCCATACCTAGAATGGGCATCCAGACTCCACAGAAACAACAAAGTTGCTTTAAACTTGGCCACTTCGCCTGGGGAATCCTTCCAAGTTTTTGCCAGAGGCACGTGCCGGACACCTTTCAGCCACTCAAAATGCAGCGGGCAACTGACCTTGTCAGCTTTATTAGCAATGAGGCTGCTGCAGATGAGCAGGTGCTTGTGTTTATGATTCCGTAGGTGCATCGTCTCTGACTGCACACATGGTAGTCATGTCCCCTCTGGATCAGCCATGGGTGCTAGTGAACTACATAAGCTTCCAAGAAACCAATGTGAAGCTGGCATGTGTCAATAGAGCTATAATTCTGTAGTCATGCACATCTCCTGGGCATCTGCTGTCCCTTTATGCTGCAGGCACAGAACACCTTCCCTGACATCTTGATGGCTCCAAGCCTACTGACTAGCTGCTTGGAGACAAACTTAGACTGTCTTAACACTAAAGTTGCAGGAGTGGTTTAATTATTGGCACCTGTCAACTGGAAATCCCATGGCACTAGCTATTGCCAAGTATTCTTTAAATGTGTGATTAGATTGGAAGGGGCCTTGAATAATCAGTTCCGCATTGCTTGCATGAACAGAGGTAATGCAAGAGCAGGGTGCACATTGCCGCCAGTGATGTCCCTTGTCATTATGAGACTTCCTTAGGCTCTGTTCATCCATTAATCTGACCAATAAAGTGTTACTGATAAAAAGGCATTATCAACAAATAATTTTGAAGTAAAGAAGGAATTAAAGCTTAAACTACATGGTACAAAATCAATGTGTTCATCCTTGACAAATCTTGACTCAACCTTCTAGAGCTTCTAGTTGGTGAAACTCCATTGCCTTCATTAACATTGGCCACTCATATCCCTTCTCTGGTAGGTGAGATGTTAGCACTGTCTACCAGACTAATAATTTCTAGAAATCAAATAAATATGATGTTACTAGGTTCCTGTAACAATGATGTCAGGTTTCTCTAACAGCTTGAGAGCTGACTACTCTGCTGGTCTGTGTCAAGATTTTGTTACCTCAGCAGTCAGCTCTTAAAAGGATCTATTAAATCAAAACAAGTATCATTTTTCCAGCTGCTCTGAGGGTGACTGACAGGAGAAGGAATAGTGCTCTAAAGGGGCCAGAGGCAGCCAGATAGGCTGTTGATAGAGAGTAAATGCAGAAGGCACGTTCTTTTAGTTAAAGGATCATTGAACCTCTCCAAGGATCCAGCTAGGTGCTATTGGGAGGAAGGTCATGATAAGGAATATAACTATGCGTAAAGTGTACAACAGCATGCACATAAGGAAAATCTCTAATGGTCACAAATTGTTATGGTTATTCTCCCTATTCTGAAGAAAAAAGTGGATGCCATAAAATCTTGTGTAGGGTTTGGGTTACTTTTCAAATGCAGTGGAGAACAACACACTCAGAAAAAATTGGGTCTGCGGTTTGCAAGCAGCTCCCAACCAATCATAACCAAATTCAGCAAGTCAGCCCGTCAGGCCGCATCTACAGAGAGGAATAAGCAATGACATTATGTTCTTCCACCACGTTGCTCTGGATTTCCAGAATCTCAATTCAAGTTTAGTTGTTATTCAACCATACAGGAATACGCATGGATACAGCCAAACAAAACAGTGTTATTCTGGGGTCAAGGTGCAAAACACAGTACCAACAATCACACACAGCACAAGTTGCATATAACACATACAAGAGATAAATAAAATAACAACAAAAAATATACGCAATCTTGTGTTTATAAGAAAACTCAGCTTTATTTCTACACCCTTTTTATATTCAATTAAATCTGGAGTACTGTGCAAAAGTACCCTAGCTTTTTTTTATATAAATTTTATTTTAGATGTTTATTTTTAATGTGTCAGTAGAAAAGAGCAAATTTGGACTTCCAAACATTCATTTTCCAAAAAAATTAAATATTGTAGAGAATTTTTTGTATTTCATTATAGGAAGTAATATACTATGTATTAGACCACTTTTCAAATAAAAAGTTGATTACTTTGTAGATATATATATCCAAACATGATTAACGAAAGGTAACAAACAGGTGCTAATGATCAATGACATAATGAGTTGATTGAACTAAACTGATTAACTGAAACAGATATGGGTGTAGGGGAATCAAATTGGGTGATAGACAACCAAACTAAAAGGTGAGGGTGTGGAAGATATGACAGTTTAACCTTCAAACCATCAGGTTTTACACCATGGCAAGAGTGAGCATTGCAAAAAGACACAAGATGGTCATCCTGCGTCAGCAAAGTCTCTCCAAAGCAAAAGTTTTGTGGCAGACAGGAGTTCCAAAGTGTGCTGACCAAGTTTTTCTGAAGAAACACAAAGAAATGACCAAGGTTGAGGACCAGAAACAGTGGTTGGCCATGGAAACTGAGTGCAGCAGATGAGACATACATCAAACTGATATCCCTTCTAAGTAGTCCAGTACTGCTATCAGCTCTGAACTCACAGAAACCACTGGAATGCAAGTACACCCTCTATTGTCCGGAGAAGTCTTGTCAGTGGTGGTCTTCAAGGAAGAGTTGCTGCCAAAAAGTAATTCTATTGAAGTGGCCAAGAGACTCACATTTGCACAAAAGACCAGTATTGGGATGCTGAACAATGGCAGCAAGTGCCCTGAAAATTTTGGCTCAAACAGGAGTCAGTTTATCCATAGGAGAGCTGGAGAGTGCTACATGGTTCAGTGTCTGCAGCCAATAGTGAAACACGGCAGAGGTTCCCTGCAGGCTTGGGGCTCCATTTCTGCAAATGGAGCTGGTGATCTGATCAGAACTAGTGGAATCCTCAATGCTGAGGAGTACAGATTGTCATTCATTACACACTACCATCAAGGAGGCATCAGATCTTCATTCAAGACCCCAAACACACAGACAAGGTCATAAAAAATACCTTCAGCAAAAAGAACAAAAGGTCTTGCATCAGATGATATGGCCTCCACAGAGACCTGATCTCGACATCATCAAGGCTATCAGGGATAACCTGGAGAAATAGAAAAAAGTGATACAGCCAAAGTCTGCAGAAGAATTGTGGTAAGTTATCCAAGATGCTTGGAACAACCTACTTGTTGGAACAATCAACAATGAACCTAAGAGAATTGATGCAGTTTTAAAGGCAAAGGGTGGTCACACCAAATATTAATTTGTTTTTTTTTAAACTGTTTACTGCTTTGTAGAGTAATTTTTTTTGATATTTAGGAACTTCTCATTTCATTATTTTTCAAAGCATCTTCACTTTACAGAACTTTTTTAAAACATGTGCCTAAGAATTTTGCACAATACTGTATCTCAACTTCAGGAAGGAATTATGCACTAAAACCTATAGGCAAAAGAAGTTCACAGAAATTCAGATGATTTCATACAAGTCGTATGGCAATATTTGTTTTCTAATGAAAACAATTATTAGTTAAATCTTCAGGTTAATGCACATTTCAATTCATTTTGCAGCATTTAAATTGGCACTTCTGTTCATTCATTGACATTGAGACAAGAAGTGGTCCCAACACTGACCCCTAGAACAGCACATCACTCATCACCAGCAGCTAAACAGGAAAGGCCCCCCCCCCAATTTATTCCCACTCTTTGCTTCCTGCCTTTCAGCCAATCTTCTACCCATGTTAGAATCTTCCCTGCAATACCACGGGCTATTACCTTGTTCAGCAGCCTGATGTATGGCACCTTGTCAAAGGCCTTCTGAAAATCCAAGTAAACAACATCTACTGACTCTCCTTTGTCCATCCTGCCTGTTATTTCCTCAACGAATTCCAACAGATTAGTCAAGCAAAATCTCACCTTAAGGAAACCATGCTGACTTTAGCCTATTTTGACATGTGCCTCAAGCACCCCAAAACCTCATTCATAATGATAAATTCCAACATCTTTCCAACTGCTGAAGTCAAGTTAACTGGATGATAATTTATTTTCTTAAACTGTCAAGTGACGTTTGCAATTTTCTACTCATCCAGAAATATTCCAAAATGTAGTGATTCTTGAAAGATCATTACTAGTGCCTCCACCATCTCTTCAGCTACCTCTCCAAATCCTGATGAGTAGTCTATCTGGTCCAAGTGACTTATCTACTTTCAGACTTTTCAGCTTCCCAAGCACCTCTCCTTAGTAATAGCAATGGCACTCACTTCTGCCCCCCCCCCCCCAACACTCTCACATTCCTGCTAGTATCTTCCATAGTGAAGACTTGACGCAAAATACTTCTCAAACACTATTTCTACCTGTCCAGCATCATTTTCCAGTGATCAGATATCCACTCTCATCTTTCTTTTACTCTTTATTATCTCTAAAAAGATTTTTAAGGGGTACAACAGGATATGATGCTGGGATGTTTTTACCAATGTGAGGATCTTTAATAACAGGGTGGTCACTTAAAACTAAGGTAGGGAGAGCACAGTGAATCTTTACTTTTTGAATTTTCTATGCCAGAGAGTTTTGCAGACTAGCTCATTCCAAGTAATTAAGTGAAAATAGATAACACTGAAAGATCTGGAAATGAAATGTCAAGGGGATCTGGTACAGGAGTATAGGTCTAGATTAGATCAGTTACGATTAATTGAATAGTGGGGCAGGCTGGAAGGCCAGATGGCCTAATCCTACCCTATTTTCTTGTATTCCTGAGTTAATTGTGTACATATAGTATGGATATAATTTTTCACAGATTAAATTGACAAATACACCATTGGTCCAAAGTAACTGAATGATAATTGCCATAAATTTTGAAGTCAGGAGGTGCTCCTGGTATTGTAGAAATCGCTTGATGTAGTTACTCTAATTTCTTATTTGGCTAAAATTGCATGGTAGAGTTATCAATATTTGAATCAGAAACAGGTTTATTATCACTGACATATGTCATAAAATTTGTTGTATTGTGGCAATATAGTGCATGACATAAAAATAACCATGTTACAAAAATAAAGTTCAAAATATGAATGATAAGCTCGTATTCTTGGACTGTTCAGTAATACGATGGTAAAGGGGAAGAATCTGTTCCTAAAATGTTGAGTGTGAATCTTCAGGATCTTGCAGATGGTGGTAACATGAAGAGGGCATGTTCAGAAATGGTGAAGGGTTAATGATGGATACTGCTTTCATGCATCACTGTCTCTTCTTGATGGCAGAAAGGGATTGTGCCCATGATCAAACTGATTGAATCTACACAGCCTCTTCTGATCCTGTACGCCGGAGCCACCATATCAGGCTGTGGTGCAACCTGTCAGAATCCTCTCCACTATATGTCTGTAGAAACTTTCTAGAGTCTTTATTGACATACCAAATTTCCCCTAACTCCTAATGAAGTAGAGCTGCTAGCGTGTCTTCTTCTGAGATGATGACACCTGGAAACTTGAAGCAGCTCACCCTTTCCACTGTTAATCCTTCAATGAAGACTGGCTTGACTTCCTGATGCACCATCAATAACTCACTCTGAGACGTAAGGCAAGATATTGGCTTTTATTGACTGGAAGAAGGAACAAGCAGTGAGTGACCACCATACTACATCCTGGAGACTGAGAGGCCGGGCTCAGGCCTTGATCACCTTTATACCGGGGTCTGTGGGAGGAGCCACAGGAGCAGTCAGCAAGGGGGCATGTCCAGACAGGTATATGTAGTTCACCGCACTTCCCTTTCCTGATCCAGAATCATTCCTTGGTTTTGCTGATGTTGAGTGCAGAGATGCTGTAAGGAGGCCAAAATCGCATACAATATTCCAAGTGTGGTCTCACGAGTGCCTTATAGAACCTCAACATCACATTCCTGCTCTTATATTCTATACCTCTAGAAATAAATGCCAACATTGCATTCGTCTTCTTCACCAATGACTCAACCTGGAGGTTGTGGCGACCCACTTTCTGCGCAGGCGAACCGGCTCACATATAGCCAGCGCGCGGGGTAATGCGCCTCTGACGTCATTTCTGCCCAGAGAGGGCGGGCGCTAGGGATTAAATGCCAGCACCGCCAAGTTTGAATAAACTAGTCTCGAAACGGCTTACCAATTGCGTGTTGTTATTTCAGCACATTGCTACAAGGTTAACCTTTAGGGTATCCTGCACAAGGACTCTTAAGTCCCTTTGCATCTTTGCATTTTGAATTCTCTCCCCATCTAAAAAATAGTTGAATACCCATTTATTTCTTCCACCAAAGTGCATGACCATACACTTTCCAACATTGTATTTTATTTGCCACTTCTTTGCCTATTCCCCTAAACTATCTAAATCTCTCTGTTTCCTCAACACGACCCAGTCCTCCTCCCATCTTTGTATCATCAGCAAATTTAGCCACAAATCCATTAATCCCATAGTCCAAATCATTGACATACATCATAAAAAGTAGCAGTCCTAACACCGATCCCTGTGGGACTCCACTGGTAACCAGCAGCCAGCCAGAATAGGATCCCTTTATTCCCATTCTTAATCTTCTGCCGATCATCCAATGCTCCAGCCATGCTAGTAACTCCCCTGTAATTCCATGGGCTCTTACCTTGCTAAGCAGCTTCATGTGTGGCACCTTGTCAAAGGCCTTCTGAAAATCCAAGTATAGCACATCCACCGCATCTCCTTTGTCTACCCTACTTTGTAATTTCCTCAAAGAATTGCAGTAGGTTAGTCAGGCAGGATTTGCCTTTCAGGAAACCATGCTGGCTTTGGTCCATCTTGTCATTTGCCTCCAGGTACTCCATAATCTCATCCCTAAAAATCAATTCTAATAAGTTCCCAACCATTGATGTCGGGTTAACAGGTCTATCATTTCCTTTCTGCTGACTCCCACCTTTCTTAAATATCGGAGTGACATTTGCAATTTTCCAATCATCCGGTACAATGCCAGAATCTATCAATCCTTGAAGGATAATTGTTAATGCTCCGCAATCTCTCCAGCTACTTCCTTCAGAACTTGAGGATGCATTCTGTCAGGTCCCGGAGATTTATCCACCCTCAGACCACTAAGCTTCCAGAGCACCCTCTCAGTCATAATTTTCACTGCACATACTTCACTTTCCTGCAGTCTGGTAAACTGCAGATGTCTTCCACTGTGAAGAATGATGCAAAATAGGTATTCAGTTCCTCTGCCATCTCTGCATCTCTCATTACAATATATCCAGTATCATTTTCTATTGGTCCTATATCTAGCCTCAACTTTTACCCCTTATATACTTAAAAGCCTTTAGTAGCTTCTTTGATATTAGCCGCCAGCTTCCTTTCATAATTCATCTTTTCCTTCCTAATAACCTTCTCAGTTGGACACTCTTCTTGCACGCTGGTATGATTGATACCCTTTTTGAAATAGAAGGGAACTTCTGACTGCAGCAGTGAGAGGTTTTAAGTCCTTAAAACACTCCAGGCAGTTAGTTAGCACAGGTTTTCAGCAGCCTGCCGAAGAACACTACAGGGGCCCAATGCCTTGTGAAGAGTCATCTTTTTGAAGGACGTTACGACATTGGCTTCTGAGACAGAGTTCACAAGATCACCAGATGATGTGAGGATTTACACAGGTATAGTGTTAAATGACTTGGTTCCCACTATTCTTCAGATCATGGGATCTATACTTTATAGAATCCTGTATTGTAGGAAAGAAAGAATTTGAAAAGTTGTATTTATGTGGTGTCTCTATTACCTCAACACCTAAAGTCAATTAGCTAAAGTGTGGAATGCACACAGTACAATTTTACAGAATAGTTTTTCCTTTTAAGTTAGAATTTGGATAGTTCCCTCCATTTTGCATGTACTTGGAGTAATAGAATCATGCAGCAAATAAACACGGCATTCAGCCAAACTGCTCTATGGTGACCAAGAATTCTATCTAAGCTAGTTCCACTTGTCTACGTTTGGCCCACATCACTCTACATTGGTAGAAGATATAAAAGCCAGAAAGCACATACCACCAGGCTCAATGACAGCTTCTATCCTGCTATTCAAGATTACTGAATGTTCCCTGGTATATGATGGACTCTTGACCTCACACTTTGTTGCGGCCTTGAACCTTAATGGCAACTGCACTGCACTTTCTCTGCATTGTAACAATCTTCTGCACACAATTAACACTTCACTATTAGTACCTCAATATATTGTTACAATTAATTACTCCATGTGGATGCTATGCAAGGCAAGTTTTTCCACAGCACCTTGGTAAATGTGGCAACTATGAAAAACTACCAATTTATCTGTTACCTATGTATCTGCCTCAACCATCTCCTCTGGCAGTGCATTCGTATTATAACCTGACAGACAAAAGTTGTCCTTTGGATTCCTATTAAATCTCTCTCCTCTCTTTGAGGTACCCTATTCCCTCTACAGTTACTCATTTTCACTTAATATTCTTAAACCTACACTCTGTGACCGTGCTATTAGGTACCTCCTGTACCTAAAGTGGGTACAGAGTGTACGTTCATAGTTTTCTGCTGCTGTAGCCCATCCACTTCAAGGTTTGAAGTGTTGTGCATCCAAAGGTGCTCTTCTGTTGTAATGCATAGTTACTTGAGTTACTGCCACTTTCCAGTCAGCTTAAAACAGTCTGGCCATTCTCTCTGACCTCTCTCATTAACAAGGCGTTTTTGCCCACAGAATTGCCAATCCCTGTTAGTTTGGTTTCTCACATCATTCTGTGAACTCTGGAGGCTGTTGTGCATGAAAATCCCAGGAGATCAGCAGTTTCTGAGATACTCAAACCACCGCTTCCGATACCAATCATTCCACGGTATGCATGATCTCATACAGTTTAGATGATTAAGCAACCTTATTTTGTTATATTATGTGATTTGGAGCATAATATAGATCAAACTGCTATTTAACTTCTTTAGTGCTACAGTCATAGATTTAATTTCAGTTCTTGTAAATCCATCATATCAAACAGAGAAATTGGTAATATGGATGCTCTGGAGTACATTTTGAAGCAATAGTTACTTCATTACTGCATATCTGTCATTAGTAACTACACACTTCAAACACTGTTCTCAAAATCGGCAGCAGAACTTTTATAATCTGTGTATATTGGTACACCATGTACATGGTTTATTAATAAATTTTAATAATAAATCCCATTTTAGTATAGCTATTTTGTTTCAGGATTCTACTTGTTTGGGCAAGTGCAATTGTGCTTATATTGCTACACCATTGTTGTCTTTGAACTGCATCCATTCTGACTGGATGATTTAGAGTGATTTAGATAACATGGAAATATCCACTTTTCTGGATTTTTAACTGTCTCATTCTCTGCAATGGTTGAATAACTTGTGTATGCAATGGCATTCCCTGAAGTCACAGGGCAGCACCTTAACCCCAGAACAACTAAGGATGTCTCCCTTAAAATGAAGTAATTGTAAATACATTTTTATTCATGTGAAATTCTGTTTATAAATTATACTGTGTAAGGTAAATGGAGCTATTAGACAGGGGTGAAACCCAAAGATACATGTTGGATGTATTACCTTGCACTACCTCAATGCACTGTGCAATGATTTGATCTGTGTGAACAGCATGCCAGGCAAGCTTTTCACTGTACTTTGGTACATGTGACATTAATAAACCAATTCCAATTCTAAGGTACGCGCTTTAGTAAAATAATTTCAAAAATATCTTTTGCTGTGGTAGCTGAGAGTTTGAAGGCTTGATAATTGCAGTTAATCTGGCTGGAGGAAATAAGGGAAGGAGGATAAAATGCTAGAGCTGTGAGATACAGCATTCTGTAGTTACAGGAAATCTGAAATAAGAGAAAACTTGAAACACCCTGGAGATCAGACATTAACTACAGATAATTAAGAAAAAGTTAACGTTAGGTTAATGACCTTTCATGGGACTGGCCAGTCCTGACACAAACAGTAAAGGGTTGTATTCCAAAAATATTGAATTCAATATTGAGTCCTGAAGGTAGTGATGTTCATAGTTAAGAGTTGCTCCTTAAGCCTATATAGTGACTGGCTAGTTCAGATATAAAATTGTCAAGCTAAAATGTTAACTCGAGTCATCTCTCTTCATAAATGCAGCCAAGCCTCCTGGATACCCCTAGATTTCTCTTCTCTTAGACCTCTAGCCTTAGCTGTACTTTGCATCTCTCAGTTTCTTTGGCACAGATTCCAAACATTGTGATTTTCATGGATGCTGCCTCATCTGCTAAGTTTTCCTAGAAGTTTCCATTTTTCATTCAGATTTCCAGCAGCAGTTAAATTCTTTTTCATTTCAACAAAGTGGTAAAAACTGTTTTGAGGTGGAGAACAGTTGTAACAGCATTAGTAATATTTTATAATTGATTGCTTTAAGAATAATCTTTCCCTTGAGATTGTTAAGAATATTTATTAAATTTTAAATAATTTCTATCAGCCAAAGTTGGAGAAAGGGAGAAATAATTTTGGTGCTCGCATTAATTTTGTGCATTGTCCACACACCATAGTATTTTATTCTTGAGGTTTGTGTTGTGTAGCACAGAATAATAGGTGTTGTAAGGAAGCCTGCAAAAAGAGTTTTTTCTGATTTTCCCATTATGATAATTGGAAAGGATTTCACAAGTTGACTGGATTTGGGAGTTGTGCAAATAAGTTTGAGGGAATGGAATTACAGGTGGAAAAGGGGGGAAATTGGGGTTGTGTGAAGGACAGGATTTAGTGTAGGAGGGAGCAATTGCACGTGGAATGGGTGTTGGAAGAACAAAGACTGTTGGAGGAACAAGAAGATTTTTTTAGCTAACTCTGTATGCCACAGACCATTCCCAGTGGTTTCTTCCCCAGCTCTTCTTCCTAGTAAATTACATGTCTAACCGAAACAATACGAACTAAGCAGTAGTAACTTGTAGTCAGAAGTAGATTGGAGTAAAAGCAGTACCTTCGTAGTTTCTGATTGCTGCAGATGTGTCTCCTACCTGTTTGCCACAGCAAATTATTCACCAGAGTTCTCTGTAGTTGCCTCTTCCCCATGGCCTAAGAGCTGCCTCTTGAATTGCACTGTGAGTTCCATTCATTTATTAAGGTACAACAACTTCAAGAGAAAAGCATGGAACATCATCATCCACCATAAACTATATGGTTTGACATCATAGCCTTTGATTGTTAATTAAGATGGAGTTTGCCATATTCTTCTCAGATCTGTATATTTTTATGTGAAATACATAATAATTTAAAAAACATTAAAACCTTCTGCCTGTACTTCAAGTAACTGATAAAAGCACTCAATGTTACACATCTTACATTTTATTTAAACACTATGATTTAAGAGCCTAGATGTAAGTTCCTTCATTTGTATGTCTCTCAACAGCACAGCAATCTTAAAATTCCTTACAAAATTTAAAAATACAAAATGTACATGAAATTACAAGGCTCTGTAAACATCTGCAAAATAGCTGACGTAGCCTGTAGTAGTTTTGCTCCTTCTACAAAACATACAATTGTTGAATAATCGACCATTAGGAATGACATCTGTTTTGAGTATCAAAAATAGAGTTTTAAAGCAAGTGTTCACACCAGCAAGTGAAAGTTTTATTCTTTGGTTAAAAAAAGGATGGCAGTTCCATTGACACAGTAATGTTTTCCAAAGGATGAACATAATTGCACTGAAGCCAGTTTCAGTTCCAAATTATACAATCCCAATTCCATCCTTTTTATAACTAACACAATTATAATCCAGTACCCTTAATGTAGTTTATTTTTACTAAAATACAACCAAAGTTTTTTGAAATTTACAGATTTCTGTAGCATTTGAATAAAGTGTTAAGGCTTTCCCTACAGCTTTCCAAAAGTTCTACGAGTGTTTTTTTTAAATACACATCCAGTCAGCTCAGAGGGCACCATAATTTCAGCTTATCTTTTTAAATACCAACAGGCCAAAACTCCACTGTGCTGTTAACAAAGCTGAATTTGCATAGCCTAAAGTCTGTGCTTTTATGACAATCAATTAAAACAAACAAGATTCACGAAGTTGTTGCTTTCTACATACTTATTAAAGAAAGAGCCAACAAAACGCCATTCTATTAAGACCTTGTATGTAATCCTTGACAAAGCAGTTATATAGAAGTGGATGACCACAGCTATAGATTTTTTTTAAAAGCAGTTCTAGAATTTCTATGTCTTCAGGCGTCAAGGTAATTTTGAAGGCAACGGGAGGTTCAGTGCATAGGATTTTCTGGGGAGTTTACAGGCTTCTGTACACTAGTATAGTACAGCTTCACAAGTCACTTAAGAGAATTCGCAAGGACAACTCACATGGTATGCCAATCATTGCAAATTCCACATGCTATGATATTCAAGGTCAAAAGCTAAGGCAGGAAAGCAGTACAAGTCATCATTGATTAATTTTTGCAATAAGTGCTCGATACAATGTGAACTAAACCAAGCTTGATGTTTATCATAGTGGTTCAGCATAGGAAGAGGAAAACAATGGAACCTTTCACTATTGTGCAAGAAAAGATACTCAGGTCAGAGCTTCCTAAAACTGAGAGCAGGGTCATCAAATATAATCCTGCTTCATTAACAAATTCATTATTTTTTCACATGTGAAATTGCAATTTGGCAGTTAGAAAATCAACACCCAACATGTAAAAACTCAAAACAAATAACTCCCTATTAATTACAAATAGGACTCTTTCTGAGTCCCACAGTAATCAAGATTGTCCTTCAAATTGTTTTATCAGAAGGCGAGTAAAATTAAACACTTGTGTTTTTTTTAATATTCCTCATGTGGTGTCAATTTTTTGCTTTGCATTGAACATGATTTTTTTTAACATTCCAAGCCTAAAAAATAAATTATCCTGACAAGAATAACAGCAACTTTTGTTCCATTTTCTGCATTACATCATTTCATGTCTCATTCTTTAAACTGTATTTGTATTATTTTATAAAACAGCCCTTGAGTGTGCATTTTATAAAAGAACAAATACAGAATAGACCAATAGAGGAGTTGCTTCATTTGAATTTTAATTTTTAAAAATGTTTTCTAAGACTGGCATTCTACACAAGTGACTATTGCATTGTTTTTAAGGTGGTGATGATTCAGTTTGCTATGGAGCTGAGCAAACAGGACCAACTACTCCACATGCTAGTCCTTTAAATGTTGCACAACTTCTCTGAGAAGAAAAACTGGGCCCAGATTTTGTACTTACTGGTGAAGTAATGGCACTTGCTATTGATCTCAAAAAAAAAATTGTCCACAAAACAATTCAGTGGTTTTTTGGGATTGGTGGGATTCTTTCCTTTTCTGATGGGTATTGCTGTAAGGCATCAGTTCAACATGAACTGGCAGCCATAATTAATTACATCAAGCTGGTTGACTAGCTAATCATATTAAAACTTTTTCTTAGACAGCAAACCAGAAAGGAAAAGACACAATTTTACAATTTTTAGCAAACATTTTAAACATTTCTGTTGGAAAAATAGAGATTGGAGCTTACACAAACGATTATGGTAGAAGCTAAAATATAAATAAACATCTTAAAAAATAAATATTTTAAAATCCACTAATATTTTGAAATATTTATTTGAGAGATTTAGTTTTTGGGCCAGAAAGTTTGTTAAGCCATCGTTATCTTAATCATTAAAAACTAATTTTGAACTTAAAAGCAAAATATTTTCAGCATATTTTTCAGTTCACTTGAAAATAGCTTAAATACCATCCTGTTATCTCGACCAATTTTCCTCAAGTCTAGTGGTAAAGGCTGTGAAATACAACCTGCAAGGAACCCAACTAGTAACAGCAACATTCTGTCTACATTAAACTGCACATGCAATGAAAATTAATTTGCTGTCCATTTTATGGTGCTAAGCCAGAGAATGCTGACAGTTTTATCACTGTTACAACCTAAAATTTATGCCAATTGTTTCTTAATTTTATTTCCACTTTACCAAAGACAAACGTCATGAATTATAACTCCATCTATAATTACTTAAAATGTAATTCAGAATATCTGATATCTGATCTAAACAATCCTAATTATATATAAAAACAGATTACCAGTGCTACTAAGTGAACAAAGTACTATTTTTCTCCACAGTTCCATATTGCATATACAGCTAATATGACTGCTTTTTCATGGGACTTGCCAGATGAAGTTAGCCAGTGGAGATTTGTGAGTCACATGGGTTTTTGCAAATGACCAAAGCACTTAAAATCCTCAGCAAACTTTTGTCTTTTAACTTGTATTTGATGGCTTCAACTTAAATTGTGACATAGTAAAAATTATTTATTCCATACATCTGTTACAAAAGGCATTAATTCTATTTCTGACAACTTCTAAAAGCTAAATTAGTAAGGCGCTTGTATTTGTGCTATTTTGAACATCTACAAAGTTGCAAAAACTCCTTCAATTTGGAATGTTGTTTCCTTCACCCTCCCTCCCCATCCTGACCACATATTTCCATGATGGAATGGTCTGTTAAATCTACAAGATACCAATTAAGTTTATAAACAAATGCAATCGTACATTTGGCTTTGCTTCCCATTAACAAATAAATTGTTAAATCATTTTTACACGATGGTTTCATGATATTAGCTACACTGGGCAGGTTTACTTATCTCTGGAAGTTTTCATTGTTAAGAAACCTACAAGCTTAATAAGCACCCTTCAGAATGACAAAATGCAGATGTCACTATTTGCAGCAATTCTTTTACCATCTATTTGTATTAACACCAAACCACAGACCTCACTAAACCCCACTTTAGCTTAAAACATGTGTAATATTTTAAGGTAGGTACTACAGCAGATTCAAATTATCTTAATTGTAGTACAACATTATCCATATACAACACATTATTTGAATTAATCTACTTAAGAAGAGCAAACTCTCAAAGTGTTGCTACAGTAGATTAAAGTCACCTCTAAGTTTTTTCAGAGTTATTATTCATGTTGCTGTTAAATGCAGGAAACAGAAGACAGCATTTATGGAACATTACAATGCAGGACTGACACCATATGGTTAAACTTCAGTATAGAACTGCAGCACCCCTTGTAGAACTATGCACGGATCAACTGTTCCAGTTTATAAAAGGCCACAATGTTGGAAGCACAGCAAATTTTTAAGTTGGGGTTGAGGGTGGGATTGATGTTGGACATCAACCTGACGAAGATCAGCAAGACAACTAAATACATGCTGTTTGTAGCTGACATTAAACTCCTTCAGGTATCTCATTTTCCAAAGCTTCAGGGCAGGCACACTGTGACTGCACATGCGCCGCTGTTGCACGAGACGTTGGAATCTGTGACATATCTCTTCCAATAATTTCGTTCACTAGCAGAGAGAAAGAAGAAAAGTAAGAACATTTCCAGGAATAGATAATCCCAGAAAAAAATCATTACAATTATTATGTCAAATATTAACAGTTTAAAGAACTTGACAAGAATGTAGTTCAACAGGCGTTCAATCTTGATGAAGACGTTTGAACATTCTATCTGAACAGCATTTAGGAGTACACAAGGATTGTATCTATTCAAGAAGGCATTTCACCACCACCTTTCTTCTTCAAGGCAATTGGGAGGGACAAGAACTGCTGGCCTTACCAGCACACTAGCATTTAAAAATGAAGAGTTTTTAAAATGCTTATTTTTAATATAACATGTTGTAACAATAGCATTATTTTAATACAATATATTAAATTAATAAATCAATAGTAGCACCCTTACTGATATCACTTGGAGCACAACCATGGGGAAAATTATCAATTCCAACAGCAAGATGAATGGATCAATGCACTGTTGTAATTTATTCCTGTTTTCTCATGTAGCATATTGATCTGTTTATTAATTTTAAAGTATCAGACTTCAAGTAAATATTTTAACAAGCTATGCTTGCACATATGTAGTTATTTAAATGTTCTCATCTCACAGTCAACCCCCTGAATAAGTAAATTGTTTATTAGTTTTTCATGCAAAATAATTGCTTACCCTACAAGTTAAAAGAAAGTAGTGAGTAGCATAAAACACCATCTATACAGCCCAGCTACAAGGCACTTTGAAGCATTGAGTTCTACTGCCAAAAACATTGAAGTGGAAGTGCATCCAAATTTACTTCAGCCAAGCCAAGTACAGAGGACAATCACTCTTGGCCAAGTGGTGTTAAAATTGTGAGGGTGGCCATGAGTAATGGTTGGGATTCAAAAGACAAGAGTGCTGTGGCCACTTTACGACAAGGTCTAGTCAGGAAACTTAGCTGAAAGTCTTTGTCAGCTGGCAATTTTGCCATTAGTTTTGGCAGCCGTCAAAACTCACATTGTTTTAATGTTTTTAATAGGTAAATAAGAAATTATACTTAAAATTTAAAACACTTAACAAATTGCACTAATTTAAGGAAAACAATTTATATAAATCATTCTTGTTTCTCTGCTCTAATGAAATCAATGTGCTTGTGGATCCCAGAGAACAGCAACAAACTTCTGCTCATTCGCTGAAATGCATTGGGCCGACAGCCAGGAAACATGGAACTTTTGTGGGAATTCTTGTGCGAGCTGAGAAAGGCCATCGTAATTGGCCTTGTAAACAGCTTATCACCATTGCAGCTTAAGACCCCTTCTTGGAGACATTCCCTTAATGGCTAACCATCTCGGCCACACCACCACTTCTGTAGCTTATAACTAACCTGAGGTTCTCTCTTTCCCTGATAAGATTACGAGTTTTCAACCAAATATGGTAACTCTGCTCCTGTCACTACAGATAATGCCTGAATTTCCAACAGAGTGAATTCTGGTTAACTGAGACACATTGGGATCAGTACATTTTGGCCCAAATGAACAGCAGCCCCAATTAACTGAAGTTTCATGGAAATAGTTTTAAAAAAAGGCATAAAAATGAGAGTAAACAGAATTAGGTATTTAAATTAAATACAGAACGAACAAAAACACTACCAATAGTACTACAAAACTTTATTAGTTCCTAATAGTTATTGATGGAGGAACTCATCCACTGTGTGTGATTAACAATATCAGCACAGACACTGAGTGCAAATAATAGGACAAGGTCTAGTTTTTAAATAGCATCAGTCATGTGTTTGTCTTCAAAAAAACAGTGATTTTTGTGACTGATAGTTGGCAAAAAATAAACAATAAGACAATTCAGAACTGAATTCATACAATTCAGCCTTCATACAATGCTGTTAATGATTACATCCTCCAAATCTTCATTTTCATTGTAACATTCAAGGTGATTGTCACTATCTTCAAATTCTTTGCAGTTCCTAACTTGAAGTAGTGAAATAATTTTAACTTTCAGCCCTTCCTGGCTTCTCCAAGCCTGAATGCATGAACCCGCAGTGAGCAAACAGTTCTGAATTGTCTTATTGTTTATTTTTTGCCAACTATCAGTCACAAAAATCACTGTTTTTTTGAAGACAAACACATGACTGATGCTATTTAAAAACTGTTTGCTCTAAGTATGGTGTGGCGTTTAACAGCCAAACAAGTGTGGGCGACAGATGCTAGTTTGAACTTATTCAGCAGATCTCCTGCTCCAATTTAGTAGCATAGTTGTCCTATATAAATAAAGAGAAACCCAGCTATTTTTTTGATTTGTTTTTATTCTTTAAGAGTTGTCCCAAATAAGCAGCAGCCCCAGATGATGCCTGGCACAATTAACCAGAATCCACTTTACTCTCTGTTTTCATATTAGATTTCCATCATGATTGTAATTCTTTTTAAACCAGAGATTTATTTTTAAGAAATAGTCCAATGACAAGAAATAGCAAAATTAAATACCGAAATTCAACCCTTGATGGGAAATTTGGACATCATATTTTCAAAGTTATTTTCTTTACTTTTAAGGAAGTTAATAAACCTTAATCAAAAATGGAAATAATAAAACTGAATATTTGTAAAGAAACCAATACCTAATTCTTTCACAAATATAGATTCACAATTTTCTACCAGCCTCTAGTGTAGGCAAGATAATTTGTTCTTGTTGTAAATGAACCAGTCAACAAGAAAATGGATAAAATTATCAGTTCCTCAAGCCACATATGTAGGCTGAAAACAGGTCACTCATTTTAATAACACTGGACAATTTTTTTTCTAAAGTACAGGTGATCCCTGATTTATGAACGTCTGACTTACGGACAACTCGTACTTACGAACCGAGGAAATAGAACGTTGTCCGCCATTTTAAGTCATTGGCGTTGACACTGTGTTGAGTGTTTAACTTTGTATTTGGCTTAAATTTTTCTTAATAAGATTCACCCTGACCTCTCCCCCCCACCCCCCATTCCGGTCGGCTGCTGGCACCGTGAGATCAGTGCTGGGCTCAAGAACGAAGGTTCCTGAGTTTGATCTAGTGACAGACTGCTCCCGTGCCGGGTTGATGTTGATCCAGTGACTCCCATACCATCTGTGCTGGGTTGATGTCGAGCTCGCAACTCGACCTCGTTAAAAAAAAACTACCGCCTCCAGTTTAAATTCCCACGCGGAATATTGTGGAGGATCAAATACCCAAACCCAGCACAACCCCCACTTTCCCATTTAGCCTGTCTCAGTGCAGTGGACTTTTGGACCCAGGGAATTCAGTGCGGTGGTCCTTAGGACCCAGCAGACCTTGGGAGCCAGCGCAGCTCGGGACCCGCCGCCTGCAGTGTTTCTGTTCCATTGACGGGAAGTGATCACGGTTGAAAGTAAAGTGGAAATAATGAAGCGTTTGGAAAGAGGTGAAACGCCTTTGGTCACTGGAAAAGTGTTAGGCTACAGTTGGTCAACGTTCAGAACAATTTTAAACGATAACGGATAAAGTGAGAATAATGGAACATGTGAAAGGCCTTGCCCCGATGAAAGCTACAACTATTACTAAGCAACACGGTGGTTTAATTGTTGGAATACATACGTTTCTTAAGTGTTTTATATGCATAGAGAGGTAAAATATATACTATATACTAAGACAAACGTTTGACTAACTGACGCTAAATAATACCAGATGTACTTGTTCCAACTTACATACAAATCTGACTTAAAGACAGACTCAGGAACAGAACTCATATGTGACCCAGGGACTGCCTGTATTGCTTCCTCAAGTTTTTTTTTTGTTTATGATACACCACTTGAACACAAATATAATTCCAGACTACTGAAATCACATAGGAATTTCGAAAAACAGTAAATTAATTTATGTTGAACATAATGCATTTAATTAAATAATGGCACTGACACTGCAATAGTTCAACTAAGCTAAAAATGTTTTGTTGATGATTTTCATTTGTCCTCATGGTGCCTGAGGCTGCTCGTTTAAGTGTATAACAGTAATCAGCCAGTATTGATGGATTTCAGTTGCCCTGATACCATTTCTCCATGACTGGAATGTCCTGTTGAAATCTTAAACCATGCTTGTCACTGACAGCATCAAGATTTGCAGAAGAGAGCTCCAAAGTAAATGCAGAATATGAATCTTTAGTGACATATTGCACCTGGTGGTTTTGTATGCTTGAAGCATGGTGTCAACTAACTGCATGTGGTTTGGTGCTCTGTAGTTGCCAAGACAATTTTCAACAACATCCTTGAATGCCATCCATGCAATTTTCTCCAGTCCCACTAGAATTTCTTTGAATTGCTTGTTATTATTTGATTTGTGGACTAACAAAAATTCCTTCCTTAATCTTGGCATTGGTTATTCTGGGAAATATCTGTCTCAAATATTGAAATCCTTAACAAAAATTTATAGCCTTTCTAAAACCTGTCCTGCCATGTAGCATCCACCCTGCCTGTGCATACCCAACATAAGGAACAAGAAGTTTCAGCTTACATTGTGGGCAACATTTTAATTGACTTGAAATATGTATTTAAATAACAAAAATAGGTGATCTAAAAAAATGAGGTACGTGATTTAAAAATGGGAAACTTCATGGTGATTGTCATGATCAGCAGCTGAAAGTCTGTAAGATACACCAAAAAGTATTCAAGAAGCAAAATCTTAGTTGCCTATTGTTAGTTGCACCTTTTTGGTAATTTTTTATGAAGAAAAAATGTTTTTAAAGGTGGAATTGTTTCACATGCATCTTTCGTTGTCAAAATTGCTACCGGTTCAATCTAGCCAAGCATGTCCCACAATGTTAGACGGCAATTATAAAATTATCTTAATGCTCAAGAAGGAACAAAACTGTTTCAATTTTTAAAAATGAGTAGAAATCAATTTTTGCTATCAAATAGCATACCTGTGTGCCACATCCAGTCTCAGATTCAAGTCTCAAATCTACCATCTTTATCTATAATTGGATTTATAACCAAAGAACCTGATCTGCATACTTCATCTTTCCGTCTTTTCAACTGTTTGCTTTATGGAGGGGGGAAAAAAACTATTCATCCATTCTAAACAAAGTACAACATGTAATGCTTGTCAGATTTACAACACAGCATGGTGCAAACATATGAAAAACAGACACTATTAACTCTTTCGGAATTAACGGGGAGCTAAAAAGATAAGTGAGATTTCCTAAAGTACTTAACGTGTATTTGATGTATTCAAGTTGATAACACTTTCAAAATAAAAAAGAGGTTTAGTCTCAAATAAGTGACAATCTGTAGAGTGAAAAATTATGAATTAGCAGAAATATTTGAACAGGAGGTGCTCTTTTAAAAGGACTCAAATGGTGAACTACAAATTAACACCTCTATTAAGCTATAATTCAGGATTCCTATTTATATGCTAGTTTGCCAACTCAAATTTGATTAGTCAACTATCTTTTTCATCCTTTGAACAGTGCACATGAAACACCTGCTTCTGCAATGTACAAAGGATATATTATTGTCCATGTTTCAAAGTAGTTGATGACAGCCAGAAATATCTGTGACTTATATCTAATCAAGGAGTAATAACCATTTGGGTATCTAAGCGAAACACAATTCCGATCTCTGAAGGTGAAATTTTAATTACATGGCATTTACCTCAATTTAATATTTGCTAATAGTATGCTAATGGGAAAATAGTAACAATCCTATTTGTTTATGCTTGACCCAATTCTTTTTAAAAATGCTTATTACACTGAGAATTACACTCTCAATATTAGCTTAAATTATTCAGATTCACTACTTCATACTACTATGTTTAATTAATGAATAAGGGAGTTTTTTTTAGCCAGAGAGGAGTGAATCTGTGGAGTGCTCTGCCAAAGGCTTCAGTGGAGGCCATGTGTAAGGTGGAAGCTGATAGTTTCCCGATCAGTCTGGGCATCAAAGGACATGGTAAGAAAGCAGGTGTGTGGGGTTGAGTGGGATCTGGGATCAGCCATGATGGAATGGCAGAGCAGACTCAATGGGCTGAATAGACTAATTCTGCTCCTATGTCTTATGCTCTAGACTGCATTATAGACCTGGTTCAAACACAGACAAAATAAGAGCTCTGAATTCTTGAGGTGAATTGAGAATAACCTCACTTGACAACAGCAGCACTTGACCCCAGTTTAGAAAGCCTTCCACTGACTGTCATCATAGTGCAAAGTAAGATGCTAATAGCTGTTGGAGGACACTGCTGGAATTCAGGAGAATGAGAGGGGCTTTAATAGAAACATAAAATTATGAAAGGGTTAGATAAGATAGAGACAGGGAAGTTGCTTCCACTGGTGCGTGACACTAGAACTAGGGGACATAACCTTAAGACTCAGGAACTAGACTTAGGATGGAGATGAAGAGAAACTGCTTTTCACAGACAGCAGTCAATGGATTTCTCTGCCCAGGGAAGCAGTCGAGGCTGCCCCATTAAATACAATTAAGACAGTTAAATACAGTTCCTCCAGCATCTGGGGTGTGTTGTTAAGATACCGTTAGGTAAAATTTTGTATTTCAGGGGAATTAAGGGTTATGGGGAAAAGACTATAGATGAAGCAGAGTCCAAGATAATTATCATGGCCATATCAGCCAATGTCTTATTGATGGCAGAGCAGGCTTGATGGGTCAGATGGCCTACTCCTGGACCTACTTTTTATGCTCTTTGTGAAAAGGAAAAAGTTCGTCATTAAGTATTCTACTTTGTTCAATTGAAGCAAATCAAGTTTTTAGTAGCTACTACTTGGCTTAGCCATATTTTAAATATATAGAAGCTGTCATGTCCTATGTCAGTAGAAGTGCAAAATTCGTCAAAAGTGGCTGCACAACCAGACAAGGTGGTGTTTAGCATGCTGGCATTTATCAGTCAGAGCACTGAGTTTAGCTTAGGGTTAGAGGCAGCTTATTGCAGTTGTATATCCATACTTTGAGTATAGTGATTCATCTGTTGTCGGCCCCCAACCAACACATACTCCACTCTCCCCTCCTACCCCTCCTCTCAGCCCCCCACCCTGCTCTCATGACTACACCTCTCCCTCACCTGAAATCTCCATGGTGGGCTTCACATCTGAACAGGTGAGAAGACAGTTGAAACATCTCCACCCAAGCAAGGCTGCAGGCCTGGATGGTGTCAGCCCCAGGGTGCTCAAAGCCTGTGCCCCCCAGCTAGGTAGAGTACTACACCATGTCTTCAACCTGAGCTCAAGTTCCTGTTCCAGAGAGTTCCTGTGCTGTGGAAGACGTCCTGCCTCAACCCTGTACCGAAGACGCCACAGCCCAGTGGCTCCAATGACAACAGGCCGGTGGCATTGACCTCCCACATCATGAGGACCCTGGAGAGACTTGTTCTAGAGCAGCTCTGGCCTATGGTTAGTCCACACTTAGACCCCCTCCAGTTCGCCTACCAGTCCCGACTAGGAGTTGAGGATGCCATCGTCTACTTGCTGAACTGTGTCTACGCCCACCTGGACAAGCCAGCGAGCACTTTGAGGGTCATGTTTTTTGACTTCTCCAGTGCGTTCAACACCATCCACCCTGCTCTGCTGGGTGAGAAGCTGACAGTGATGCAGGTGGATGCTTCCCTGGTGTCATGGATTATTGATTACCTGGCTGGCAGACCACAGTACGTGTGCTTGCAACACTGTGTGTCAGACAGAGTGGTCAGCAGCACTGGGGCTCCACAGGGGACTGTCCTGTCTCCCTTTCTCTTCACTATCTACACCTTGGACTTCAGTAACTGCACAGAGTCTTGCCATCTTCAGAAGTTTTCTGATGACTCTGCCACAGTTGGATGCATCAGCAAGGGAGATTAGGCTGAGTACAGGGCTACAATGGGAAACTTTGTCACATGGTGTGAGCAGAATCATCTGCAGCTTAATGTGAAAAAGACTAAGGAGCAGGTGGTGGAACTGAGGAGGGCTAAGACACCGGTGACCCCTGTTTCCATCCAAAGGGTCAGTGTGGACATGGTGGAGGATTACAAATACCTGGGGATATGAATTGACAATAAACTGGACTGGTCAAAGAACACTGAGGCTGTCTACAAGAAGGGTCAGAGCCGTCTGACTGAGGTCCTTTAACATCTGCCAGACAGTGCTGAGAATGTTCTACGAGTCTGTGGTGGCCAGTGCTATCATGTTTGCTGTTGTGTGCTGGGGCAGCAGGCTGAGTGTAGCAGACACCACCAGAACCAACAAACTCATTCGTAAGGCCAGTGATGTTGTGCAGGTGGAAATGGACTCTCTGACGGTGGTGTCGGAAAAGAGGATGCTATCCAAGTTGCATGCCATCTTGGACAATGTCTCCCATCCACTCCATTATGTACTGGTTAGGCACAGGAGTACATTCAGCCAGAGACTCATTCCACCGAGATGCAACACTGAGCGCCATAGGAAGTCATTCCTGCCTGTGACCATCAAACTTTACAACTCCTCCCTCAGAGGGTCAGACACCCTGAGCCAATAGGTTGGTCCTGGACTTATTTCCACTTAGAATAATTTACTTATTATTATTATTTTTAGAAAAAAATTATTTATGGTTTTATATTGCTATATCTCCACACTATTCTTGGTTGGTACTACTGTAACGAAACCCAATTTCCCTTGGGATCAATAAAGTATGTCTGTCTGTCTAGTGTAGTTTTGGTCACCCTGGCGAGGATGCAAGAGATTTATGAGGATATTGCCAAGACTAGAGACTCTGAATTAGAATGAGGTTGGTCAAATAGGAATTTTATTTCTTAGAGAATGAGGAATAATCTCATAGAAGTTTATAAAATCATTAGGGATATGGTTAAGGTGGATGGTCTTTTCTCTACGGTTGAAGCATCCAAAACTAGCAGGGACAGACACAAGAGGGGAGAAACTTGAATGAGAACTGAGAGAACTGTTCTTACACAGACGATAGTAGGGTGCCAGGATAAGTGAGCGTTGCAAATACATACAACATTTAAGAGGCATTTAGATGGGAAGGGAAGAGGTTGGATGGTTATCAGGCGAACTTGGGCATCTGGGACTGGCAGGGAAGATGCTGTGGCT
Source organism: Hypanus sabinus (assembly GCF_030144855.1). Lineage (NCBI taxonomy): Eukaryota > Metazoa > Chordata > Chondrichthyes > Myliobatiformes > Dasyatidae > Hypanus > Hypanus sabinus. The sequence continues at coordinate 31,608,893 of NC_082722.1, forward strand.
GGCATAGGCCAATTGGTCCAAAGGGCCTGTTTCCTTGTTGTATTACTGTATGACTCTATGGAACTAAGACCTCTGCAAATCAGTGACATTGCCACAGCCTTTAAAATTTGATGTAGGTATGGAAAATAGAAACATCCTGATGTGCATTTGGCTTTCTCTGTAACTTTAATTTTCAAATCAAGCAATTAATATGATTTGGAGACCAGCAAAAGCTAACTGACCCAACTACTTCAAAAGATTGATTTAAAGAAAATATCTTTCCTCACCAAGCATCCAATTTCAAAAAATGTTTTTTTCTGACTACATCAAACAAAATATTCAAAATTTTAGAGAATTATTCTGAAATTGCTAAGTACTGAAAGTTGGTCAAAGTCCTTTTTTATTCTGGAAATAAATGAAAATGATAAATATTCAAACAGTGTTGCACTTTCAAGCTACAATGAACTTTCCCTTTCAACATTGTTGAATGCTTTCCTTACCAAACTCTGACAGGTTCAGAATATTTTTTTGGAAAACTAAACCACCTGAAAAGTCCTCCAAAGCATATTCAGTGTGATTCAAAATACTTTTACCACTTCTGCCTTTGCCCAGCAATCAATCATTCATAAAATAATGATGCTTTAAATTATTTTTTGCAATAAACAAAACTTGGTTCCTCAGAAACTTGCATGACTGTCATTGCTAATGAAACCAGCATACTTTTTCTCACAACAACACACACAAAATGCTGGTGGAACACAGCAGGCCAGGCAGCATCTATAGGGAGAAGCGTTGTCGACGTTTCGGGCCCACATCCCATTCCCATTCTGCTATGTCTATCCATGGCCTTCTCTATTGTCAAAATGAATCCGAACTCAGGTTGGAGGAAAAACACCTTATATACCGGCTGGGTAGCCTCCAACTTGATGGCATGAACATTGACTTCCCTAACTTCTGTTAATGCCCCTCCTCCCCTTCTTACCCCATCCCTGACATATTTAGTTGTTTGCCTATTCTCCATCTCCCTCTGGTGCCCCCCCCCCCTTTTCTTTCTCCCGAGGCCTCCCGTCCCATGATCCTTTCCCTTCTCCAGCTCTGTATCACTTTCGCCAATCACCTTTCCAGCTCTTAGCTTCATCCCGCCCCCTTGGTCTTCTCCTATCACTTCGCATTTCCCTCTCCCCCAACTACTTTCAAATCTCTTACTATCTTTCCTTTCAGTTAGTCCTGACAAAGGGTCTCGGCCCAAAACGTCGACAGTGCTTCTCCCTATAGATGCGGCCTGACCTGCTGTGTTCCACCAGCATTTTGTGTGTTGTTGTTGTTTGAATTTCCAGCATCTGCAGATTTCCTCATGTTTGACTTTTTCTCATCTATTTTTGTCTTTTTCAATTTTCCATCCATTGGCCATTCAATTCTGTTCTCTAATTTAAATAGAACAATGTACATCTTTGTACATTGGTGTACAAACCAGCGTACATTTAAAACAAACCATTCAATTCTGTTCTCTATTATTGCTGATGGGTTGGATGTTGAAGTTAAAAGTTTAGTTCTGCATTGTACATGTTACTGGGTCAAATTCCAAAAATGAGCAAAGGAACATAAATGAAGCTGAATGAATACTTTGAATATTGCACTGTAAGAAAGTAGCGAGTGAGGACAAGAGCCAATATGAGAGTAGTCTTTCAATTAGGAATTCATCAGCTTGCATTCAATACTTCTTCCTATTAATTAATTCCTTATGGCAACCTTTGAATTCATTCATTTCAGCAAGCTTATTTTGAAACCACTTCTGGCTCTGATCCTTCCCATTGCCAGTTTCTTGTTCTATCATTGATATAAAGTCAGGTACAACTTTGTCTTATTTTCCTCCATTATCATAACTCCATAGCTGCAGTCTCTTTAAACTCAGCTTGTAACTTCACTGCCCCATTCAAGCCTCAGTTAAAACCTATTACATTTGGTAACTATTTCAGTACGTTCCTGCTTGGGCGTGACTTCCAATTGTGAAGCAACTTGTGATGTTTACTAAAAATGCATATTAAATACAATCAAAACTAAAGAGATATACAGTGGATTATAGTTAAGTAGGCCAACAGTTAATTGCGGCTGCCACTTATTTGGGACAACTCAAAAAAAAACCTGAGGAAATACTCAGGATACCTTTTGTTTACTTGGGACAGTATGCTGTTTAATTGGGGCAGGAGGCTGTTGCTAAACAGTTTCTTATTAGTGTCAGACACGTGCACTTGTGTGGCTGTTAGATACGGCACCGTGCTTTGAGTGAAGTTTTTAAAATAGTACCAGTTGTGTGTGTTTACGTTCAAAAAGCAGTGATTTTTGTCACCGATAGCTTGTGAGAAATAAGCAGCAAGTCAACTCAAAACTATTTTGCTAGATGTGGTTTTAAGCATTCAGGCTTGGGGATGCCAGAAATATCAGGGAGTGAAAATGAAACTATTTCACTACTTCAACAAGTTAGGAACTATGGAGAATTTGAAAGAATTGATAATTATCTTGAATGTTACAATGGAAATGAGAATTTGGAGGATGCAATAGCCAACAGCATTGAACGAAGGTGGTCTATTATCTTATGCTAAATGTCTGTGCTCACTTTGTTCTGTTACAGTCAATCAAGGCCGGCTGGTGGCGTAGTGGCATCAGAGCTGGACTTTGTGGCAGAAGGTCCTGAGTTTGAATCCAGTCGGCTCCTCTGGACGTTTTCCATCCATGTCGAGCTAGCAACTCGACCTCATAAAAAAGAAACTGCCTGCTACAGAAACATCAACAGCAAAAAAAGTTGATGGCCTATGCTCTCATGCGAGTTAAAAGGCAACTTCTTCTTCTACAGTCAATCAAGAGAACTTGGTCGCGTAGAGGTACACTGGATGAATTCCTCAGTTGATAAGAATAAGGAGCCAAAATGCTTGGAGCCAGAAGTATTTCAGATTTTGGATTTTGGAATATTTGCATCTATATAAAGAGGTATTGTTGTGAATGTACCACAGCTCTGAGGGGCCGAAGGGTGCGGGGTAGCCCCCTCCTTTGTGAGAATCGCAAGAGCATTATTGGGTTGGGTCAGAGGAACCAGGAAATGAGAGAGAGACATGGCCATTGTCTCCTGGAGACAACGTTTGTGGATTGGGGACTATGCTGCGTGCAAGCCCTCGGGCAAAGTGAGAGTTGAGAGAGAGATTGCATCACCCCAACCTGATTGACATCTACTACCCTGCGAGTTAAAAGGAGGGGCTGTAGGCACAGCCCCTCAGACGCACCAGCAAAAACGCTAGCGATCCCGTAATAGCGGGAAGCCATTTGAAGGAAGCCACGTGCGTTCAGTTCCCTTGCCTGGGAGCTGGTGGCTGGTACCACGGAAAACGACTTGGAACTAACACCGGGGAACCAACTCCCCCGACGCAATGGATTGGCCTGATAAAAGACCTGGGCAAGTTTCAAACCGTCTCTCTTAAACCCAAAGAGCTGCAGCTTGAAAGGACAGTGACTTTTATCTTTCCATCGGACAATACAATATCCCCTAGACCGGGGGTCAGCAACCTCTACCACTGAAAGAGCCACTTGGACCCGTTTCCCACAGAAAAGAAAACACTGGGAGCCGCAAAACCCGTTTGACATTTAAAATGAAATAACACTGCATACAACATTTTGTTTTGCCTTTATGCTATGTATAAACAAACTATAATGTGTTGCATTTATGAAATTGATGAACTCCTGCAGAGAAAACGAAATTACATTTCTGCATGCAACAAAAACATTTTGAACTCCGAAAAAAAGACGTTGGGTTGAAGGTTACTTTTAAGTAAAATACTCAACGTCTATTTGAGTCCTTCTTGTATTTATGAAAAACGCCAAACTTAAATTTGCCGCCAGCAGCAAACCAAAAATAACGTCAGACAGCTGTCAACCTGAAAAATAAAAGGACTATTTCACTGAACAATGAAAAAATATGAATATATGTAAAATGATAGGCAATTAAAATATTTATCATACTTGGTCAGGTTGACTCACACCTGCCAATGCAGTCGTATTCAGTAGGGATGGATCGATGCTTAGGGAAGTGACCGGGAAGGATAATGTGTTTTTTTCCTCTCTGAACTTACAGAAGCGTTTCCCAAACGATGTTTGCATTGCGATGATTGCAGAATGTAAATACTCCGAATTTATCATGTCGTGACCTTGTTTGAACTCTCTCAAATTGGGGAAGTGAGACAATGTGCCTTTCTGTAAATCTCTGGCAAGCACTGTCAACTTGCGCTCGAATGCCAAAACATCCTCCAACATGTGCAGGGCTGTACGTCCTCACCCCGTTGAAGAGCTGTGTTCAGCGTGTTCAGGTGGACTGTCATGTCTACCATGAAGTGTAGCTTTTCCAGCCACTCTGGCTGTTCCAGCTCAGGAAAGTTGAGCCCTTTGCTGCCCAGGAAAGTTTTCACTTCTTCCAGACACGCGACAAAGCGTTTCAGCACCTCCCCTCTGGACAGCCAGCGATAAAAACACGTTGTAGCGGTGTGCTACACGCAGTCAGTAAACTGCAGTCAAAGATAGCTTTATTCGAACTAAACAGCCTTGCTTTTATGCCTCCCTCAACCCGCCCCCCATGGGCGCGGATGCTGCAAAAGACACGTACTCACAAACCCCCGTAGGCTATCTCCCTTAGCCTGAACGCTGGCTAATTGTGAGCCGGTTCGGATGTGTCAGGAAATGGGTCACCACAACGTCTTATTTAGATTGTACAAGATCACCATAATCTTCAAATTTAGAATTACATTTCAAAAACTAACAAACTAACATAAAATACATTTTAATTAAATACTGACCAATTATTTCCCAAAGCAACAGGGAGCCGCAGCACTGACGTAAAAGAGCCACATGTGGCTCCGGAGCCGCGGGTTGCCGACCCCCGCCCTAGACAAACGATAGAGCTATTGCTTAATTGATGATTATTATTATACCCGCGTTTTTAGATTGAGTATTGACGACGTATATTATCTGAATGTCTGTACTAATCTTATTTTGTGCCCCTTTATAAATAAAGACTTTTAAAAATAGTACCATCAGACTTCAACGGACCTCTCGATCTTTGCTGGTAAGTGACCCAGTTACGGGGTTCGTAACAGTATCTTGGGGATGGGACCCCCAAGTCTAAACACAAAATCTATTTACATTACATATACAGCTTATACATATAACCTGAAAGTAGTTTTATATAAGCATGAAATGATAATATGTACATTGAACCATCATCTTGGGATGAGAAAGGGCTCTGTTGGATGACTTCTTTGAATGTTTCTTCCAGTGTCGTTTGCCTCATTAACATGGATTTTTGTCGTAGCAATCCTTCTTTGATTTTATAAATTGACATGATTTCTCGTTCTATTATGAATGCATGATGCTCTGGCCCTTCAATTTCTGTTCTGCTTCATGATCAGCAGATACTTTATTACCACAAATCTTTTTAAGTTTTTAATGCTGTGCCTTTCCTTAAATTTCTGCAACCAGCCTACCGAATATTCACAATTCCCTTCAATTTTCAGTTCGTTGCGATAGATGTGTGCTCATTTTATGATTAACATACTTTTGAGCGAGATATGTTGACTTCAACACTGACAAATCCACTCTTAATTTTCCATTTGTGGTGTCACGTCAGTGCTCAAAAAAATTTTGTATTTCAGAGGTTTTGAGATTTTGGATTTTTGCATAAGGGGTGCTCAACTTGTACACAGTTTTATAGTACTGCAGTAGTATTGATAGTGTTCTAATTTGTTCTACATGTCATTTAATTACATAATTTGTTCCTTAGTTAAATGATCATTTGTCTTCTTTATATCTTTTAACTATATCATGGAACTTCAGTTAATTAGGACAGCCACTTAATTGGGCCAAAATGTACTGGTCCAGGTGGGTCCCAATTAACCGTAATCCACTGTACTTAAAAGTTTCAACCCCAGATCATATTACTTCAGTTCTATTGTGTAAAACGTGTGCTACTTAATTAACAATACTAGAGTATTAATTCAAGTTACCATTGCAAAATAATCTGCAGGATATATTTAACACAAAAAAGACCAAGTGGTTAAATACAATATAAGAGTGCACTGACAAAAAGAAGAAAACCAGACTAAGAGCTTCTATAGTAAAATAAAAGACTAGGAAGGGCAAATGTGAGTCTCCTTAAGATAAGCCAACTCAGAGAAGAATAAGGAAATGCAGAGAAAGAAAGCAACCAATTTGAATCTGTCTTCACAGAAGATGCACAAACCCTGCCAGAAATATTTGAAAACCATGAGAATGATGAAATTAATAAATATTAGTCATAAACTGGTACTAGAGATATTACTGAGCTTGAGAATCCCAAGGACATAAAGAGATAATAGCTCTACTTAATTAAGAGTTTGAGGAAATTTTGTATGTCACCAAAGATCCTTGCAAATTTCTAAGGTGTACTGTGGAGAGCATTCTAATTGGTACGGAGGCTCAAGTACAGAATCCCAAGAGGCTTCGGGGATTGCAGACTCAGCCATCTCCATCACAGTCTCAAGTCCCCCCATTATTGAGAACACCTTCAAAAGGTGATGTCTCAAGGCAGCAACATTCATCATTAAGAACCCCCACTATCCAAGGACACATCCTCTTTTTGTACAACAAACGAGATGTTACAGGAGCCTAGAGACCCACACTCAACAATTCAGAAACAGCTTCATGCTCTCTGCCATCAAATTTCTGAATAGAGAACATGACTGCATTATTCCTTTATTTGCACTATTTATTTCTGCAACCACAAAACAATTAATTTCATTTAAGACAGCGATTATAAATCTGACACTAGTGGCTGTGAAGGTTCAGTCATTGTGTTCATTCACAACAAAGATCATTTTGGATGTTAAGGGAAATATGCAGATGAGATAGATCAATCATGATCTTGGTGAACGGCAGTGCAAACTGATCCTGCTTTTATTTTTATGCAAGTTACTTTCCATCCCACATGTTAAATAAACTCAACAGTTTTACATCTCATTCATGTAACTACGCTGAAATTGAAAGTAGCTTTGTAACATTAACAAAATAATAGTTCTTTTCAGAGGATCAAATTTACAAGGTGGTTTCCTAATGCTTTTCCGGAGGCACCTTGCTTGCATGCTGAATATAAACAGCTCCAACAACTGGGCTTTCAAGTGAGCCAAATGTGGGTTTTACTTTGAATACCTTACAGATCTTCTCTAATTCCAGGTCAAACATGTAGCCAGAAACTAAACTGTAGCATCAACTTGAAAATAAATAAGCATTCACTTATTTCTCAGTTGAGCTTTTACCTGTGGCCCTGCAAATCAGTATATTTTATCTTTCAGATGTGTCATGTAATTTACTAACACCCATCACTGTCACACTGGTACTGTGAGTAGCATCAAGTCTTGGATTAGAAAAGTTCTTGGCAGTCTTGATGACTGCTGGAAGTAACATTTGACTATTTTAATTGTAAGTTTCAATTCTAATGGTCCAGCCAAAAAGAACCAATCATTTATAAAAAAAAATGCATCCTTGGTCATTAGCCTATAACATGTACTAACATTTCAAATTAGTTACTACTTTGCAATAAACATTTCCAGTTTAATCTGCTCTAACCTGTACAATGCAGTGAACCAAAAAAAATTAAATCAAACTAGCTTAAGCATTAACACAAACCTCACTACATTATACCGTATTCCAATGACGAATTATCTCTGGGGAAATTACACTCATACTCTAAATACAATCCATAGAGAGAGAAAGTGCAACAAGACTTTGGAATGGAATCAATGATAAGCAGCGATTATTCAGTCACAGGTGGTGGAGGAGGAAAGAAACATGGAAAAATTACACCAGCTTCTCCCCAAAACACTTACACAAAAACAAGACCATAATGATGATACACACTGGTGTTATGATCAGCAGGTAATTCAGGACCTTGTTGCATTTGCCAGATGAATATTTCTCTGAAGTGGGCAAAGCAGAGATCATTTGGGAATTCATGATAAAGTCATGAGTTTCTGTATTGCTGCTGCTGCTGAATCTCTTACAAATTGCTGCAGCACATCTCATGGTTATCACATATATTGCCCTACAGTGGTGAAGGCATTGGTAATGGCAGGTATGAGGAACTTCATTCTTGCCACATTGGACATTCACCAATATGCTTACAGACAGAGATCCTCTATGACAGATGCCATATCATCTGTAATGCATCTGGCTGTGTCACACCTTGAAAACAAAGACATTTATGTCAGAATACTGTTTCTGGATTTCAGTTCGGTATTCAACACTTCTGTCCCACAGATCTTTTTGAACAAACTTCTTTCAGTCCAAATACACATTTGTGCAACTGGGTGTTAGACTTCCTAACCAACAGGGTACAAGTCAGGATGCACAAACATTTTTCCTTCCCCATCATTCGCAACACGGCTGCTCCCCAGGGATCTGTGCTGAGCCCAGTGCAGTACACTCCGCTCACACGACTGCACATTGTCATGTTTGCTGATGACATGGCAGTGGTGGTGCTCAGTGCCAACAACGATGAGATGGCCTATAGAGAGGAGGTGAAAGAGCCTGAACCCCCTGTGCCAGGCAAATAACCTCTTCCTCAATGTAAACAGGATAAAGGAGATGGTTTACTTCAGGAGAACTCACACCCCTCTGCAAATCTATATTCACATCATTCTAGAGATGCGCAGTAGAGATCATCCTAACAAGTTACAACATATCACTGCAACAGACTACGTGCCATCAGGAACATATATTCAGTAAGGTGCCTGAAAAGGGCCAGTAACATCATGAAGGATCTCATGCACCTTGCTTATGGACTGTTGGTCCAACTGCTATCAGGGAGGAGGCTACATATCATCCATGCCAGGACCACCAGACTCAAAAACAGTTACTTTGCTCAAGGAGTAAGGTTGATCAACACCTCAACCCACTAACCCACTTTTCCACATCATCAACCACCATTATACTTTATCATTTCCTGTCAGTTACCGTATGTACAGACACTCCGGGTGTCTAGTGTCACTTTACGGACATACAATCAATTTATGTACATAAGCTACCTTATGTATTTATATTTATTATGCTTTTTAAATTAAACTCGTGTTCTTTATCTTGCTGTGTTTATTTTTGTGTTCCTCCTTGGATTTGGAGTAATAATTATTTTGTGCTCCTTTACACTTGGGTACTGGAAATGACATTAAACAATTTTGAATCTTTAATACTTAGTTGCTGGATCTGTACTCATTCAAGTAAATGTGGGGATTTCCAGTATAATTTTACTTGCCCCTTACAAATAGTGGAAAGACTTTAGGAAGTCAGGTGATAACTCAATCACTACAGAAAACCACACTTAACATTGATGTTATATTGTGCCAGATTTTTTAGCTGGGTGAGTTCAATGAAGATAATTCAATTAAGAGTTTTTGAAAATAAAGAGGGCTTTCTCTGGCTGACATTTGTCATTGTTTATCACTTGTGAACCCTTAAGAGTATACAGATCATGTCATTTGTGAGCAGATGACTTAATTATCCAAGAATCAAATCGAAGATTCCTACTCTGACCTTCTTACTCAGGGCATGCCACTGCTTAAAATGCACATGCATAAGGCCACTGCTGCATATTTTTTGTGCCTTGGGATGAATGGATTAGTCTTCAATAAGTATTACTCTATCAATCTGTGCTAAGTATACTTAGCTCTGGTCAACTTATTATAGAAAGAATTTGGAACCTTTAAGGGGTGTAGAGGAGAATTACCAGGATGTGGCCTAGATTACAGTGCATGTCTTATGAGGTAAAGTTGCACAAGCTAAGGCATTTTCTTTTTGGAGCGTAGGAGGAGGTGAGATTACTTGGTAGAAGTGTACAAGATGATAAGAAGCATTGATAGAGTGGACAGCCTGTGTCTTTTTCTCTCCAGGGCATAAATTACTAATAAGAGTGGGCATAATTTTAAGGTGATTGCAGGAAAGTAGGGGGGCGGGGGGAATGTCAAGAGATAGGTTTTTTGATATACAGCGAGTGGTAGATGCATGGAATGTGCTGCTAGAGATTGTGGCAGAAGCAGATACATTTGGGTCATTTAAGAGACTCTTAGATAGGTACATGGGTTGAAGAAAAATAGAGGAATATGCAGGAGGAAAGTGACATTGATCTAGGAGTAGGATAAAAAGTCAAAAGAATATTATGGGTTGAAGAGCCTATACTGTGATATGTTCTATGATTTCACCATTGGAGAGTTTTCCCTGATTCATCTTAAAATTGAAACTTCCAACAGCTCCTTGCTGGCACACTTTCAAATGCTGCCTTAATAACAATCATTCTTACCTCCATGCTTAAGCTTGTCTGTCCACGCTTCAAGCAAAGGCTCTGACTTGACTTGAAGAAACCCAAACCAAGCACTAGTTAGAAAGTTACTACTAAACATAACAATCACTTTGCTTGACAGTATGATAGATGGTCATACTGGATTTCTTTATAACTGTTATAAAAACAAATCTTGCTGTGTGGCAAGATGATGTGAGCAACCAATATGACTAACAGCGATGTCCTGCAGACCGTCCATAAACTACCACTACTACTTCTTTTAAATATACTTCCAGTCTACTACTAATCTGTGTGTGATTGGAGCCTGTAATTTACGTTTTGATAATGTGTTTTTGAGCTGAGTGATCTGGTGCTTTTTCTGTCTCTGAGGGAATTCAGCATGGTTGAGGACTCTGGAGTTCATGTTCTGCGTGTTTCTAGTTACTTTGCTTTTTATTGCATTTTGTGCAATTTTGATCAGGGTGGACAGGCTCTGTATCAAGCAGTCAACAAATGACAAAATGCTGTATGAGATTGAACTGAACAATCTGAGACTGTTTCAAGGACTCTGCAGTTTGATGTTTAATATTCTGAGTATTACTCTTTTTTTGCCATTTATGCGAGTTATTCTTTTTTTAGCGTTGGATATTTGATGTTTTCTATGAACAGATTCTTTGTTTCATGGCTGTCTGTGGGAAGACAAATCTCAGGGTTGTACACACACTGATAATAAATGTACTTTGAATCTTTGAAATACAGTAGATTCTGGTTAACTTGGCTATCGGTTAATCAGGGTAGCTGCTAATTTGGGACAACTCCTAAAGAACAAAAACTAATCTAGAAAGTAGCTTCATTTATTTGGAACAGTATGCAATTAATTGGACAGGACAGTGTTGCCAATTTCAAACTCTGTGGCACTTGCTGGGCAATTAGGCACTACACCTTGCTTAGAGCGAACACTTTTTAAATAGCATCAGTTGTGTGTGTGTTTGTGTTCAAAAAGCAATGATTTTTGTCACTGATATTTGGCAAGAAATAAGCAGTAACGCAATTCAGAACTGTTTTGCTCACTGTGGTTTCATGCATTCAAGCTTGGAGATGCCAAAAACAGCTGGTAGTGAAAATGAAACGATTTCACTACTTCAACAAGTTAGGAACCAAGAAGAATTTGAAGGTATCAAAAACCATCTTGAATGTTACAATGAAAATGAAGATGGAGGATGTAATTGTTAAAAGTTTTGTTTGAAGCCAGTCAATTATCAGCATTAGGTGTCTGCACTGATTTTGTTCTTTACAGTCAATCAAAAGAACACGACAGCCTACACTGGATGAATTCCTGTCAATAACCATTGGGAACTTGTACACGCAGATCAATTCTCAAAACAAAGGGCTTTCAATCTGTTAACCTTACCTATATTTCTATTTCCACACATGCTATTGACCTGCTGATCATATTCAGCATTTTTTTGTTTTTTATATTCCAATCTGGCCATACTAATGACCTCCACAAAAGAATGCAATATTTTACTGATATTGCAATGTTCTTTTATTATAGCTTTCAGTTACACGTCAACACTTCACATACACATAGAAACCAAAGTTGAGATAAGACTTCTGAAGATCCAAGTTTGTAGCTAGCTATTTTTTTCTGCTTTAAGACAGTAATTAATAAGCATCAAACATAGAGGCACTCATTTTGTAAGATGCCAAATTCTACTATAAATTTACTAAATCTTAGGACCATTCTTCCTCATTTGCATCATAAAACAACTTTGTCCAACAGTACAACTTCAACATGCTGCTTCTCTGTATTCTCCAAGAAAATCTGCAGCTAAGTCCTCAGTTACATTCTTTCAACTTTTTAAAACACATTTTTAAACTTTACATACTAGTAAACTACACCAGATTCAAAGCTTTTGCATAAGACTGAAAGCCTAATCCTAGTCCTTTGTAATAGATCTTTGCACTTTAAATTAAAGTTATGGCAGTCTCTTTTTAAACTCAAGCCAAAAATTAACTAAGAAAAGCATGATTATCAAGGACCGGATGCATCAATATAAATCACAAAATTATACTTGGTATCCAACTCAGGCTTGCTTTTAAATTTGCGTTTGTTTTCCTAAAATAAATATTATTAACATTTAGATTACACCTCATTCCTGCTTTTGCTTTATTTTTTTCTTATTTTACTGTGTTAATTGCCTGTTCATGCATCCTCTGATTAAACAAAAGTAGCCCTTATTTCACAACTGCCATGCTATTAAATCTAAATGAACAAAAATAAAATATAAGTATGATTTACAAAGTAAATAGATTTAAATGCTAATACTAATTACACATTTCTTTAATTTACTGACACGTGATCTTGTTGCTACATCATAGTCAGCAATGGATCAATTTCATCAGATGTCTAACAGCTGCAGTAACCACTGCAAAACAGGCGCCTACACATAACTTGTTTTAAATCTAAAGGGAACTAAAATAATTTAAAAACGCTGCAAAAACATTTTTAAAAACCAGTTGTAGGCAAGCGTGTCCTCACAAACTCATTCAGAGTCTTCCCCAAACCAGATGAACCGTGAGAGCTGCAATCTGCTGAGGGCTTGATCACTGTCCTTCAAGTCTCGATACAAGAGGTCCACGTATGATCTCCGTAAAGTCATCCCAGATGAAGTGGTAATTCCAGACCAAACTTGAATCAATGAAGGATGCTCAACAGCTGTGGCAGGGCTTGAATGCTATTACCTCTTACAAAGTGAAATCAAGTGACACAGGTGATAATAGGGCTTCACTTCCAGGTGTGCTCAATAACTTCTATATTGCTTTAACCATCAAAGAGGAATCCTCACTCACTCTCACACCCCCTGATGAGCCCATGATTTCCGTCTCTGAGGCTAACGTGAGAGCTTCCATTAGGAGGAGGAACCCACAGAAAGCATCTGGCCCAGACGGAATACCAATGTTGATCAACTGGCTGAAGTGTTCACCAATACCTCTAATCTTGATTCGACAGTCTGAAGTAATATTCAAAGTTTAAAGTAAAGATTGGATGCCCAAGTTGGTGCAGTCTTTCATTGATTCTGTTACGGTTATTATTCTATGGAATTATTGTGGATGGCTGCAAGAAAATGAATCTCAGAGTTGTATATAGTGACATATGTACTTTGACAATAAATTTACTTTGAACTTTGAAACATTCTAGATTCTGAATTCATCAAATCATAGCTGACTATTGGGATGCAAAACAAAAGGAAAAAATGGGATTTTGTATAAGGTGTAGAGATAGTTCAGAATTGTAAATGCATTCATGCTATAAATCTAAGATTCTGATTCTGTTCTAAGCTGTGAAGCTGAAGCTATTTGTCAATTGGCATTGAATTCAAATTGAAGGCTATTAATCCAAAAATGATCTTCAACTAGTCAATAGCAAAAGTAACAAAATACTTAAAATAAAAATCAGCAGGATGATAAAGCACTTGGGTTAGGTTTGATGGTCTGAATTATGGAAACGCCCTACCCTGAGCAATTTTTGACCAGCCTCTCATTTCTGAACTCTAACTGGTGAACTTCTTGATTGGTTCATTCTAAGTACTTAGTCTGTTCACCTGGTTCTCTGGAGATTGGATATCTAAAACCAAGACTAATTTAGAGAACACCAACTGCTTGTATTCATACCTGTCTGCTTTTTAAAAAAAGCGGTTTCTATATTGGTTAACCAGCGCATATAGGTTTGTACTGAAAACAATACCAAAACAATTAATCACAATTCTGATGAAGAAAATCTGACATGTAATCAGAACAATGATTTACTCCTAGGGAACAAAATTTCCAAAGAAATATTTGATGTGTGTTAACTTTGCTATCAAAGGATGTGATTTTTTCACTTGAGTTTTTAACAGCCTGTAGTTTTTGATAAACGACAAAAACTGCTGAGGAGACTGAGAAGGCAGGATGACCTAATTCTGCTCCTACATCTTATGATTCTGTAAGTAGAACATGTATGCAATTTGTTTTTATTCTATCAATCTTTTGGAATTCTGGTATCTCATATCATTTAACCAATAAAAATCCATCATGAATATTGCACTTGCTGTATTTCATTATATTATTTAACTAAGTTTCTAAAAGTAAGAGTTAGGGGCAGATTACATATTTTAATTTTTTTTTTACAGTCCACAGATTTAAAATCAAGCTTGAGTTGGCTACCAAGCTTACTGAAATACAAAGCATTGATACAGAAATGTTTTACTTCACTCAATAACTTGGATTTTCCCTTTCACACAGATTCCATTTCAAATACTGCCTTGTATTGGGTAACAATTTTCAAATATTTGTTTAAATTAAGAGAATATATTATGTAAATGTTTAATAAAATTTATGAGTCTTTATACAACTTAATGCCACAGTGAGCGGATGTCAATAGTGAGTAGGTCCATGGGTGTGTTTGGAAGATGACACCAAAAAGATTTTGGTGAAATTTTGCATTGCAGATGATCATAATTCTAATCTGCTCACTATTGCATTAATCTGTATGTGGTCCCATCAAATTTTTTGAAGAATTACTTAGTATATTCTCTTATTTCAGTCTGATGTAAAAATATAAATCTCAACCTAATTTGAATAGTTTTATTTTTAATGAGTCAGTAATTTTGTTACACAAGGTCCTAGAAAAAAAATAATTACAAAATCAAATGTTAAACTTTGGAACAATATTAAAAATGTTTTTTTTGTTACCAGAAAAGTCTTGACATTCTTAGAGTACTAACAATTAGAAAAAAAACACGAGAGCATTTAATCATTTTAAACTAATAAACCATGAAAGTCAAACTGCCACCAGACATGAAAGTTAGCTTGCCGCCAAACAAAGCTTACATGTGATGAAGATAAAAAAAAAGCAAAACCTAAAAATACACTGTAACCTGATTGGCACGTTTATGGCTGCAGCATTTTTAGTATATGAAACAGGCTGGCCTATTTCAACGCATGGTTATGCATTTGCTTCTAAAAAGTCTGCTTTTGCACATAACTGAGATTGTTCTCTGCCTGGACAGGAATGTGAAAAACCAATAAATAAATAAGGTATAGAAAATTTATTCCAATTAAAGCCTGGTGTTTATATGAAAAAATGTGTATCTGATGCACAATTATTCTGTAACCTAATCTGGATATTACAGAAATACATTATAAATAAATTATAAATAAATACATACATTACAAATACCTTCACATTTCTGAACACAGAAACTGCACCGCATTTTGCATTAAAGCAGAAAAAAATAATGGACCAAATCTGAAGCTTTACAAAGCAGCACTATCATCAGGTCCTAAATAAAATTTGATCAAAAAAAGTTGGCATCCCAATAAACAGCTGATTAGCTCAAGTTTGAAAGCTGATCCCAACCTAACCCACCCACTGCAATACAAAGCAGAGGGACAAACTACCAGGGAAATAAAAGCATTTCAAATGAGGCTAGTGGAGATTCTAAATTTACCAATCGAGTTTTCCAGACCTCATGAAACAAGATGGTTTTTGAGGAAAAGGTGAATGTTTTTTTACCGCACTACCAGGAGTGTGACCAGTGCCTTACCTGAAACTCAGGCAACTTTCTAATCAACTATTCTCCCATTTCATCAAATGTGAAGCCCAGAGATAATAATCCTGACCATCCCCGGCCAATCAACAACTGGATTGTCTGCTTTGGGATCTGACCGGTCCAACTAAAAGTAAATCGCATTAAGCAGAGTGGGATTTACAGAACAGCAGCAATATCTACAGAAGGATGATGTTGATTGATTACAGTTCAAAGGTCAAAGCAAATTTATCATAGGACATATGTTACCATATACTGTTCTTCCTTAAGTTTCATTTTCTTGCAGTCATTTACAGGAAAAATAAATAGAATTTATAGAAAACTATACATAGACTGACAACTAAACAATATGGAAAAAACAATACTGAGATTAGCGGTAAATAGTCCTTGAAAGTGAGACTGTAGGTCGTAGTGTAGGATTTTGTGAATAAATCATGCAAGAGTCGTTTTATGTGCTCAACAAAAGCCACAGCTCTTTACTTCCATTACGAACAAAACAAAAGCAGTCACTTTAAACTGACGTCATTACTTCAGCCAAGGTCTCTTAAAGTGAACACAACTCACTGACCGTGTTTGTGAATTATGCAGAACAGTTTCTATTATGAACAATATGTGTCATCTGTCACCCATTACATTACCCTACAGTAGAATCATTTCAAAGTAGTTGTGATTGAAGTTATCCATGCTGTTTCAGTAGCCTGATCTTTGCAGAGTAATAATTGTTCCCGAACTTGATGGTGTGGGACCTAAAGTTTCATTATCTCCTGCCCAATGGCGGTAGTGAGATGAAAGCATGTCTTAGTTAGATTGTGGGATTTTTAATGATGGATGCTACTTTCTTGAGGCAGCACCACATGTAAATGTAATGAATGATGAAAAGAACCGGCTCAAGTAGTGTCACAACAACAACTTTGCACTCAACTCCAGCAAGACCAAGGAAATGTTGATGAACTTCAGGAAGGAGAAGAGCAGAGCTGAATACACTATTTCCTGTAGCCTTTTCTGTTCTTGGGCATTGGTGTTATCATACCAGGCCACGAGGCAACCAGTTAGGATTACTCTCCACCATGCATCAATTGAAGTTTATCAATTTATGCAAACTTCTAAGAAAGTAGAGGCACTGTCATGCCTTCATTGTGATGACATTTACACGCTTGTCTCTGGATGGAGGCTCTGATATGTTACTGCCCAAAGAATTTAAAGCTACTGACCCGCTCCATCTTTGAACAACTCAACATTCAACATAATCATCCCCTCAATACCAGACTCATTCAGATTAATTTATTTATCACATGTACATCGAAACAGTGCATGCGAAAAAATCAACACAACCCAAGGATGTGCTGGGACAAGCCTGCAAGCGTCAACACAATGTGCTCACAATGTTCATTAAAGCAAGCCCCTTTCCTCCTTTCCATCCAACCCAACTCACACATAGACAGTCCGCCAAGCCTCCAGTTATCATTGGACAGGCTTCAAAACCTGGCCTGTATGTCTCTATGCAATTAGATTCTGACTTCGTCTTTGTGATAACATCTCCGCCTTGCTGACAACAAACAAAGGCCATCTCAAGGATGTGTGCTTAGCCCACTGCACTGATCTCTCTACACCCATGACTGTGTTGTAAGGCACAGTTGAAACACCATTTATAAATTCATCAATGATCTCCAAGGGCAATGGGGAATACAAAAGCAAAATAGTCTGGTCTGAGTAGTGACACAATAACAATCTTGCATTCAATGTCCGGAAGACTAAGGAATTGGCAGACTTCGTTAAGGGAATTTGAAAGAACACACACCAATCTCAATGAAGGGGTCAGCGGTGGAAAGGGTGAGCAGTTTGGGTGTTAACATTTCAGAGGTGCTATCCTGAGCCCACCACATTGTTGCAATCATGATGAAGGTATACCAGCAGTTATACTTCACTAGGAGTTTGAGGAAATTTTGAATGTCACCAGTAAATTTCTGCAGATACATGGTGGAGAGCATTCCGACTGGTTGCATTACTGTCTGGTACAGAGAGACCATTGCACAGCATTGTAAGAAGCTTCAGAAGGTTGCAGATTCAGCCAGCTCCATCACAGGCACAAGCCTCCCCACCACTGAGGACATCTTTAAAAGCCGGCATCCATCACTAAAGATCCTCACTATTTGAGACATCCTCTCTTCTCATTACTACACTCAATGAGGTGGTATAGGAGCCTGAAGACCCACACTCAACATTTCTTCCCTTCTGCCACTGGATTTCTGAGCGGTCCATGTACACTACCTCGCTATTCCTCTTTTGCACTATTTATTTTATTGTAGAATGTTATGCCTGCACTGCATTGCTGGCACACATTTCATAAGTCATGTCAGTAACAGTAAACCTGATTCTGATTTAGGCAAGTGTCAAGTGTGAAAGACTTTAGGTTTCCTGATCTAAACACTGTCAAACCTTGCCAATTAGCCAAAAATCTGAAGAACAGGAACAGATGAAACAGTGAAAAGTCTCATTTCATCCTTAACTGCAAACACTCTATACTCTTGGTGTTCTTGGAGTTAGGTCACATGCCCTCAGGTTGCATTTATTTGCATAAACTTCTTTATTACACATGGATTAACAATTGGGTTGGAGTAGCAGGGTTTATTTAAAAATTACTGTAAACTCAAGAACACCATTCATGGACAATGTTCAGATTATCTGCTTCATGAGAAACAGAGACATAAAATTTATAGATGGTTAGATCTGAACTAACCTTTTGTAGGTTTAAATAAGGCTGGAGAGCCTACTTTCTTGAAGTGCCCAGATGGAAATTAAAATCTCTCCATCTACTGCTTGTGGTCCAGGAATTTGTCACTAGTTAGCTGTTTCACCCCAATAGGACCCTTCTGCTTTCCACTTCACTGACTGCCACTACACAACAGGCTTTCAGGCTTAAAGTAAAATAAAACTGTAAGGACTCTTCTAGAGCTCTGCAAACAGAAATCAATGAAAAGTTGATAAACCAGCCTCCCCACTGGCAAAGATTATTTCAGTTCTTAAGTTTCATAATCATTACCATATATTGTAAGGTAATATCAAGCATAGAATAATTATATTTCTTTTTTCTTAAAATTTGAGACCTTTTGATAAATAAAAAAGCTAAATGTTACTTTACTTTTTGAGTACCAAACAGAAGTGCAGCTTTTTTTTGGAATGCTTTAATTTTCAAAATGCACAAGCAAGTTTCTGTTTCATTGAGTAAATTAGAAAAAGACATAAAACATCTGAACAAAAGGCAGAGAAATTCTGAAAAGCTTAATCAAGTTCAATTCTGATAAGTTATGGAGAAAAATCTTTTAAAATTTAAGAGTTGAGAAGTTAACTTCAACACAAAGCATTTGAAGGAAGCTATTTCATATGAAGAGAGATTGATCAATACATGGGCAAAGTCAACGTCCGTCTCAGTGGAAACTATTACCACAAACTGACGTACATCACGCATAACTTTCACTGCTATTTTTCCATGCCATAAACACATTTAATCAATTGGCTTTACATGTGCAAGTTTGAAATAAATGCTGAAATATATATCACTGAAAAGTCCAGAAATGAGATTGCATACTAAATCTCCTCTTTGCTCATAATAAGAACTGTTTGCCTGGCAAATTTGGTTTCAATGTATTAAAACTTCAGTTTTACAACAAAGCTAAACAGACTAGGGAAGTCCCATTACAAAAGCAAAGCTTACTGAGAATTTCTGAAGACTCATGGCCCAGCTGCCACTTTAGGTCTCTATCAGCACACCATAATCACCTAACTTCAATTTAAAAGTTAAGGGAAAAAAGAAAGGTTCAAATCTCCCTGCTTTCCTGAACACTTACATTATGAAATATTGAGACAGAGCCAAACATACATTTTTATCCAAGCGCACTGGTAACTATTCTGCACCAAACTGCTGTAATTCTAAAAATGAGAACGTCTGCAGACCCTGGAAATCTAGAGGTTAATGCATTAGATATAGAGACTGATGGGTTGGTAGGCAAGGACAAGAGGGGCTCTATCACTATTAAGACAGTGGGAAGTTGGGGTGAGTGGGGTCCACTCTTCTCTTCGACCAGACTCTTTTTCCAGGCCTTAATCTTTTCCACCCACCTGGCGTCACTGATTACATTCCAGCTAGCCATTTTCCCCTTACCCCATCTTTTTTATTCTGGCATCTGCCTCTTTTCTCCTCAGTCCTGAAAAATTGCCTTGGCCCGAAACATCAACTGTTTATTCTTTTCCATAGATGCTGCCTGATCTGCTGAGTTCCTCCAGCATTTTGTGTGTGTTGCTGTAATTCTAGTCTAGCAGGAGTCTGGTAATACAAGTGAGGCGATACTTCGTTTGACAACAAAACCTCCATCACCTGCTTTCTCCTTTGTCTTCATTTACCTGTTTAGAACCTGATCCATGGCCACTCTTGCAGCACAAAGGCAACACAAATACCTTCGAACAGTAGCCAGGATGTGGGATATAAGTTTCAATGGGAGATAGAAAAGGCATGTAATAAGGCCAATGTTAAAACAATCATGGGGATTTCAATATGCATGTGGATTGGGAAAAACAGGTTGCTGGATCCCAACAGGGGGTATTTGCAGAATGCCCATAAAATGGCTTTTTAGAACAGCTTGTGATTGAGCCCACTAGGGGAAAGGCAATTCTGGATTGGGTGTTGTGTAATGAACCAGATTTGATTAGGAAGCTAAGGTAAAGAAACCCTTAGGAGTCAGTGATCATAATATGGTAGAATTTAACCTGTCATTTGAGAGAATGAAGCTAAGTCATAATGTATCAGTATTATGGTAAAGTAAATGGAATTGCAGAGGTATGAGAGATGAGCTGGGCAATGATGATTGCAAGGGGACACCAGCAGGGATTACAGCAAAACAACAATGGTTGGAATTTCTGACAGCAATTTGGAAACCGCAGGATAGATTCATCCCAAAGATTTATAAGTACACTGTATTCTAAAGGGATGGTGAGGCAACCATGGCTGGCAAGAAAAGTCAAAGACAGCATTAAAAGTAAAAAAGGCATTAAATAAAATATTAATGAGAAGTTAGAAGATTGGGAAGATCTTAAAAACCAACAGAAAGCAACTAAAAGAACCATAAAGGGAGAAAAGATAAAATATGAAGGTAAGGTAGCCAAAAACATTAAAGAGAATACGAAAAGCTTTTTTTCAGCTATATAAAGAATAAAAGAGAGGCGAGAATGGATACTCGACTGCTGGAAAATGACAATGGAGCAGTAGTAATGGGTGACAAAGAAATGATGGACAAAGTTAATAAGTATTTTGTGTCAATCTTTATTGTGGAGACACAAGCAGTATGCCAGAAATTCAAGAGTGCCAGGGGGCAGAAGTGAGTGTAGTTGCTATTACTAAGGAGAATGTACTTGAAAATCTGAATGATCTGGAGGCAAGAAAAGTCACCAAGACCGAATAGACTGCACACCAGGGTTCTGAAAGAGGTAGCTACAGAGACCATGGATGCATTAGTAATGATCTTTCAAAAATCAATATAGATTCTGGCATGGTTCCAGAGGACTGGAAAATTGCAAATGCCCCTTCACTCTAAGAAGGGAGGGAAATAGAAGAAAGGAAATTATAGGCCAGTTAGCTTGACTTCAGTGGTTGAGAAGAAGTTAGAGTCATTATTAAGGATAAGGATTTGGGGTACTCGGAGGAACATAATAAACCAGGCCAAAGCCGGCATTGTTTCCTTCAAGGGCAATCTTGCATGACAGATCTGTTGGAATTCTTTGAGGAACTAATAGGCAAGATAGACAAAGGAGGGTTAGTGGATATTATGTACTTGGATTTTCAAGCCTTTGACAAGGTGCTACACGAGGTTGTTTAACAAGAGCCCATGTATTACAAGAAAGATACTAGCATGGACAGAAGATTGGCGAGAGGGAAAGAATGGGAATATTCTGTTTGGCTGCTGGTAATGTGGGTCAGTACTGGGACCATTCTCTTCACTTTATATGTCAGTGATTTGGATGGCAGAATGGATGGCTTTTTGGCCATGTTTGCAGACAATACAAAGATAGGTGAAGAGGCAGCAAGTGTTGAGGAAGTAGGGAGTCCGCAGAAGGACCTGGATAGATTGGGAGAATTGGCAAAGAAGTGGCAGATGGAATATAGTTTAGGAAGTGTATTGTCATGTACTATGGTAGAAGGAATAAAGGACCAGACTTTTTTTTAAAATGGTGAGATAATTCAAAAATCAGAGGTGCAAAGGGACTTGGGAGTCGTCATGCAGGATTCATTAAAGGTTAACATTCAGGTTGAATCAGTGGCAAGGAAGGCAAATGCAAAGTTAGCATTCATTTTGAGAGGACTAGAATACAAGAACAAGGATGTAATGCTGAGGCTTTACAAGGCTTTGGTCAGACTGTACATGGGAGTATTGTGAGCAGCTTTGGGCCGCTTATCTTTTGTACTGACATGGGAGAGGGTCCAGAAGAGGTTCATAAGAATGATTCTGGGGTTGAAAGGGTTAACGTATGAGGAGCATTTGATGGTTCTGGGCCTATACTTGCTGGAGTTTAGAAGAATGGGGGGGAGGGGGAGAATCCCATTGAAACCAATCAAAAATCGAAAGGCCTACACAGAGTGGATGTGAAGAGGTTGTTTCCTATAGTGGGTGAGTCTAGGATCAGAGGGCACAGTCTCAAAATAAAGGGACATCCATTTAGAACAGAAACGAGATGGAATTTCTTTAGCCAAAGGGTGATGAATCTGTTGAATTCATTGCTATGGACTGTTGTGGAGGCCAAAGTGGAGGTTGATAGGTTCTTGGTTAGTCAGGACGTCAAAAGGTTATGGGGAGAAGGCAGTAGAATAGGGTTGAGTTGAATAATAATTCAGCCATGATGGAATAATGGAGCATTCAGTGGGCCGTGTGGCCTAATTCTGCTTCTACAGCTATGGTCGCTGTTCTAGAAAACAGTAATTCTGAACAGCCATAAGACTTTTTTAAAATAGAGTGTTGAATCTACATTAAATAATCATTAAGTGCTTTCAAGCATAAAAGGACAGAAAAATAATCTCCTTTAAAATAAAAACTCACTCCAATTTACCTCCCAAAGGTATTAAACTCCTCTGTGGACATAAAGGCTGGTTAGCACTAGAGGAACAAAGATGTTACTGAACATTGTAATTTTTGCAGAAAGTAAAATTGACAATTTAAGTTCTAATGCAACTAAATGGTGAAAGTGGTGCTAAGATTGAGAAGTCCTCATTCAGTTAAAGTTAATGGTGGAGTGGTGAAAATTGCAGCAGTTTACAAATCACAAGAAATCTCTGGCACACACCATTAAACTTACCAAAATGTCATACTTTAAGACAAACACAGATTAGTACATAATATATTATATTGCTTCCTGTTGACCCATCTTGTTTTTAGTATGACATGAACCACAAGGTGTTACTTGGAGTTTAAGCAACCCACGCACCCCTGTAAAAAAATAACTGCTTGCTCAAGTGATAAGTTCTAAACCACATATAGCTCTTAGGTTTTATACAGATAAACATACATATCTAAATGAGTATAAAATTGAATATTCTTTTATGCAGTAAGAATGGCATAAACTACAGGAAACAATTTAGATACCAAGTACCCTCTGTTTGCACATTATGGCAAAACTCTACAAAATATCCATGTAAAAGTATTTCTATATTTACAAATAAAAACAAAAGAAATCTTAACATTTGAAACTGAGCACAACTTCAAAGAGCACAAGGAGAGGAGCTGGCTTAAAAATTAGAACTATTTAATTGAAAATTATAGTTCATGTTTAGATAGGAAACTGTCCCACCACATGACAGTCGACTGATGTTGTCATCTCAAGACAAAACACAGTAGAAGCTGCTCTAAAAATGTTAAACTTGTTCTTTGCTAGAATTAGATACACCAGATAATTATTTGCAAGCTAAAGTGATATGAAGTCTTCATACATTTGCTTTACTAGGCTCACACAATCAACAATCCATTCCTGAAAATGGAACAAACTAAAATCACAACATCCTAAGTTTAACTTGGCTGAAAAGTTCAGTACCTGACTAGGGAAGGCTAGATCCAGACTGGTAGATAAAACTTACACCTACGAAAATGACACAAAAGACTTAAAAGTAAACATGGCATAGACTTTAGGCAAAATAGAACAATGATGGAAGAAGTGAGAGAAAAATGTAAAGCCAGGAGATTAGAAAGAATGAATTAGCAATATTTTGATTAAAAAAGGACTCCAAATGCATATACAACTTTGTAATCCATTAGGTATATAGCAAAATTAGTAAGACAAATCCAAAATGTCTGGTTGGGCCAAACTGCACAATTCCCTGCAGCTGCCAACAATTTGTGGACTAAAATATAGAAAATATAGGTGCCTATGTTTTTAAAAAGCAATTGAGCATAATAGTCAAGATTGAAGAGTTTGACTGTGATTCTGTGAATCTTAAATTGTATCGTAACAATCACACTAAATCAAAGCTGAAGTTGTAATTATAGTTGGCCAGTACGAACTTGAATGATTCACCCCTCTGGAATGAAAACTCACTTTAATTTATTAAATGTTCATCCATTTAGCAAAAAAGGCCTTTACAAAAGCAGATGTAGAAAAGCAGTTTAAAAATCTATATGAAAGGGTCTAAAACTATCATCATGTTAAGAATACTCCCATTAAAACAATAATTATTCCTTTTTAATTCATAGCTGTAGAAAATAACTTTATTATTCCTAGCTTCAAGCAACCTTAAGACCCTCAGAAGTGGAGTTATGACCGTCATAAGTTTAAGTTTCGGTATGTACATGAATTAATGTAGCTGTAAAATCAAATTTAAAATTTAAACCAAGTTACACTTCAAATTCTAAACGCTACAGAGTGCAACCACCAATACAAGAAGATTGTAAGCTAAAAAGTGTACAGAATTTAGTTCTACATGCCAGCCCAAAGAATGGTGAAAAGGGATGGTTAAAACCAGTTCAAAAAGAATGGAGTGATTAGCTTTACAATTTGCTCACAATTAAAAGTAGGATATTATACCTGGGATGACTTGAATAACAAACTAGTTTTTGATAAACTTATATAATTTCTCCTTTTGAAAGTATATACAGTGGATTCTGGTTAATTAGGGCATTGATTAATCAAGACTGATCTTTGTTTTGGATAACTGTTAAAGAACAAAAACTAAATCACGAAAATAGCCAGGATTCCCTTTGTTTACTTGGGACACCATGCCATTTAATTGGTGCAGGAGACTGTTGCTGGACAGTTTCTAATTAGCGTCAATCGCATGCACTTGCATGGCTGTGAAATACTACTCCATGTTTAGAGTAATCACTTTTTAAATAGCATCAATTGCATGTGTTTGTGTTCAATAAGCAGTGATTTTGGCAAGAAATAAACAGTATGATAATTCAGAACTGTGTTGTTCACCATGGTTAAGCATTCAGGCTTGGGGATGCCAGAAATGGCTGGAAGTGAAATTGAAATGATTTTGCTATTTCAACAAGTTAGTAACTATGAAGTTATCCTGAATGTTATAATGAAAATTAAGTTTTAAAAGATGCAATCATCTAAAACATTGTATGAAGTCAATCATTAATCTGCACTATATGTCGGCATTGATTTTGTTCAGTTACAGTAAATCAAAAGAACACAGCAGATGAATTCCCCCGTCTGTAACTATTAGGAGCCAATATTGAGTTTTATAGTATGTAGAAGTGTTGGCAGTGTTCTAATTTGTTCTGAGTTTTATTTGAATAGATAAATTGTTACTCAGTTAAATGGCAGCTTATCTGTTTTTTTTTCCTTTCAACAATTTCTATGAAAATTTTAATTGGGGCAACTGGTTAATTGTGCCAAAATGTGTTGGCCCCAGTGCAGACGTCCCACCTCTCCCGGAAGTTCCAGGAGTCTCCTGCATATTAAGGGAGAGGGAGAGAGGGGGAGAGGGGGAGAGGGGGAGAGGGGGAGAGGGGGAGAGGGGGAGAGGGGGAGAGGGGGAGAGGGGGAGAGGGGGAGAGGGGGAGAGGGGGAGGGGGGAGGGGGGGAGGGGGGAGGGGGGGAGGGGGGGAGGGGGAGGGGGAGGGAGAGGGAGAGGGAGAGGGAGAGAGAGAACGCACACCATGGCAGAGTGTTCCAAAAACAGAAAATATAAAACTTACTTCACCCCAGACTACACTAAAGTATACCCCTGCCTAATAGAGGTCAAAATTAATGACAGTGTTGCTCACTGCAGTGTTTGCAACAGTGACTTTTCTATTGCCCATGGCGGGTTAAATGACTGTTGTGGTGAGTTTAACAGGTGTCATTCATTCATTAGCATAACTAACATTATTTAAACTAGCTGGCTAGCTGCTGAGGAGAAACTCCATTGCAGACATCCCACCTCTACAGGAAATTCCGGGAGTCACCCGCAAATCGATGGTGCTACCTCCCTGAAATGAGTTCTTGCAGGGTGGGATGTCTACCAATGTGTCCTAATTAGCCGGAATAAGACCATAAAACATAGCAGCAGGATTAAGGCATTTGGCTGACCTATCAAGTCTGCTTCATCATTTGATCATGGCTGATCCATTTCCCTCTCAACCCCATTCCTCTGCTTTCTCCTGTAACCTTTCATGCCCTAACTTACATGATATACACCCAATGATCTGGCTGGCACCCACTGCTGCCTGTGGCAACAAATTCCACAGATTCATCACCCTGTGGCTAAAGAAATTCCTCTTAATCTCTGTTCTAAATGGATGCCCATCTATTCTGAAGTTGCCATGAGGAAATCTGCAGATACTAGAAACTCAAGCAAGACACACAAAATGCTGGTGGAACACAGCAGGTCAGGCATAGGGAGAAGCGCTGCTGACATTTTGGGCCAAGACCCTTCGTCAGGACACATCTGAAACATTGACAGCGCTTCTCCCTATAGATACTGCCTGACCTGCTATGTTCCAGCAGCGTTGTGAGTATATTCTGAGGTTGTGCTCTCTTGGTCCTAGACTCCCACAATACATTTCACCTAGGCCTCAACATTCAATATGTTTCAATGACGTTTCCTCATTCTTCTAAATTCCAGTGAGTACAGCCCAGAGCTATTAAGTGTTCCTCATATGATAACCCTTTAATTCCTGGAATCATTCTTGTGATCCTCCTCTTAACTCACTCGAATGTCAGCACATCCTTTCTTAAATAATGGGCCCAAAACTGCTAATACTCCAAGCGAGGCGCCACTGGTGCCTTATTAAGCCTCAGCATTACATCCTTGTTTTTTATATTCTAGTCCTCTCAAAATGAATGCAAACATTGCATTTGCCTTCCATTTGAATTCTTTAATAGATATTTTGATTCAAAAGTACATGAAGAGATGCAAGATGTCTTTCAAGGAATGTTATAAATATTCTTAGGAGGTAAATTTTTTTGTTTATATATAAATTATATATAATTAATCATATTTCTGGCAGTGACAGCTATCAGAGACACAAAAGCCCCAATAACAATCAGCCCTCATTGATCAGAACTTCCAGCATTTGAGTGTGAGAAAAACACTAAAATACAAATATAAAACTGAAGGGACTAATTTTCAGCCAACTGCTCAAGGATTAAGATATTCTGATCCTAATGTACATTTGCATTGATGGCACAAAATGCAAAAATGTTATATTCCCCAATAACTCCAAAATCAACCAATTTATAAAGGTACAATTTGCCATTCGAAAGTCAAGGAATCCAGCAAGAGGTGAAACGTTTAGCTTGTGAAGCTATCCTTGTTAGGTCTGAAAATAATGCATGCATGGGCTTAAAGGACAGTAGATAAAATCAATGTGCAGAAATCAACAGGGGAAAAAAGCCACACTTCAGGTAACTGAATCATGGTCCAAATTGATAACTGGAAATCAAATGTTTCTAAGAATCTGTGAAAGTAGCCACAATCCCATGTACTTTATAGAGAAAAATTCAGAGGATGTATTCCTAAATAGTTCAAGACACTTCTATGATTAAGTATTTTCTCCTGTAGCCTAAGAGAATGAGCATTATTTAGAAATAGAACAATATTCAATATATATAATTGAGGAAAATAAAATGTGCTTCTGTCAGTAACAACATTGACATCAACATCTCTATATCAAAATCCATTTTAGTTGTCAGTAAGCTTAATGAATTTCAGTAATATCACTAATTATGCATACAATGCATATCTACACAGCTTTGAGAAATGTAACTCATACAGGAACTGTTATCATCAGCTCCCCCCAGCACCACTCTCCAAACTCTCTGATAATTATCAACTCCCTGCAATATTTTGTAGACTCAAAAGTAGAGATTGATTTCTTTTTCCTTGCATAAAGTCCTCTGAGTGCTGCAGGTAATTCTAAATAACTTTAAAGGAATATTACTGCATAGTAAGTAAAAAAAAAAAGGATAGGTTCAATATCATGTAATATTTAAAATCTGTTAAACTAATTTTACTTGCCAAAAATTCAGCTAAATCAGTAATTAAAGCATACTTTAAAATGACAACAATGAAGAATTTGCATACTGTCAGTAGACAGTGTCGCAAAGTTATCAAAATTCACTTAACAAATGTATTTCTTTTCTCCGTTTTAGTAATCTAAATTTATTCCTGTGGGAAAAGAAGCATGCAGAAAAGAATAAGCATCATAAATTAAATCATTTTGCAGCCTCGAGTATTCAACAAGAATATGTAGGGCAAAAGGACTGTAATGCCAAATGTGTCAAGCAATTTTTTTTTTATATAGTGACTTCCATTTTAATAGTGAAGAATAAAGATTTCAGAAATTGGCAAAGAATTGATTCTACTTTTCTTTCCTTCCAGCATGCAGAAATGTTTCAAGAAGTCAACTTCATGAAATTGCAAATGAATCAAAATCTTTTTTTGTTGTTGGAGAGTGAAATTTCATTAGAAAACTATAGCTATTTTCAAGTAGCACCTCTCTTGGGAAAAACAGATCATGTAAAAGACTATGAAATAGACACGGATGAAAGGAAAATGAAGGGCTATGTGAGAGGGAATATTGGAGCAGGTTAAGTAATTAGCACAACGTAAGAGGCCTGAAGGGCTGTTCTGTTTTATGTATTATATCCAATGGTGATCCAACATTTTGTAATAAAAGATACCCATATTGAAGTTATCTTCAAAAATACTACTTGAGACAGCAAACATTTTGAAGAAACACTATATTTACCAGCATGTAAAAATATTTCTCTGCAAGCTAGCCAAGAACCCTCTCTGTTATTTTATGATACGTATGCATTTTTTCACATCATTACCTCACATACTACCAGGACAAGATATATTTTCCAATATAGACTTCTCCCCTAGGAAAACAACATTCTTATTTACTTTAAGTCTATAATGTACTCTGTATTTTGCTTAAGTAGGATTATGGTTTGTCCTGTTCCGTAAATAACTCTACAGACTCAATTATGGCATTTACCGGAAAAGTACACATGACCCAGAAGGTCACATATAGTTCAAATTCACTGTGTAAAGTTGGTTAAAAAAAACCCACCATCTTCCTCTTGAAGTGTAATTAGTAAGAAAATTTCAAAGTAGGTTTGAATGAAATGCTCAGCATTTTGAGTAGTAGTGCATTACATGAGGTACAGTTCTACAAACATGTTAACATTTTAAATAGGTATTTGTATATGTATTTGTGTATGTGGTATATGAGGTATTTGTATATGTGTCTGAAAAGAGGATGATGTCCAAGTTGCATGCCATCTTGGACAATGACTCCCATCCACTCCATAATGTACTGGTTAGGCACAGGAGTACATTCAGCCAGAGACTCATTCCACCGAGATGTAACACTGAGCGTCATAGGAAGTCATTCCTACCTGTGGCCATCAAACTTTACAACTCCTCCCTAGGAGTGTTAGACATCCTGAGCCAATAGGCTGGTCCTGGACTTATTTCCACTGGGCATGATTAATTTATTATTATTTACTTATTTATGGTTTTATCTTGCTATATTTCTTCACTATTCTTGGTTGGTGCAGCTGTAACGAAACCCAATTTCCCTCTGGATCAATAAAGTATGTCTATCTGTCTGTATATATTCTTGTAGATGATAAAGGTTACATCATGATATTGTTAATTTGAACTTGCAAAGTAATTTTAAACTAACTGGAAATTGTGCAAAACAAAGTGTTACCATTACGCATTGCACTTCTTAGCACTTTTTGATATAATCTACCAATTGCTATTTCAATCACTTCAAACCTGATATTAATTCAAGTTGTGGCTGAAAGCACTGGGAAAGAGGAGAGCAAACATTGTTTATTCCAGTTTCTATACAAAATCATAATTTGTTTTGTAACAATTTAAATAAACATAAAGAACAGATTAAAACTCAGTATAAAGTTTTGATGCTGCAAAATGTTTTTTTGTTTGAAAAGGCAATAGTTGTGTAAACAAATTTCTAGATGCTAAACTGGTAAAGCCTGCCTTTAAAAATTATGACATTAATTTTGATCTGTTTAACACTTCAGCAAGCATCCTTATTTGCATGTAGAGATGAAGATGCATAAAGCAAAAGGAAGGAACTACTCCCAAACAACGCTATTTAAATAAGTCAGTGAACATTTATACATTAATTGTAGGCCGATTTCAGTTGTTATGTTTCAAGTTTTAATCTTTTTTGAAATTCTGGAAAGGTCTGATACGTGCTGTAAAACAATTTACTTATTTTAAGGTTTTCGCACAAATTGCTTTATTTCCTGATATGCTTGCATTAAAAGGAACTTTACTCAAAGAATAAAATGACTGGATGAATGAACAGAAGGCATACAAAGCAGGTAAGTGACCTTCAATAGTAAAATGGTCTTCAGGAAGCAATTTTTTCTACCTGAAGAGAAAACAATGGCCTCAATTAGAATATCACCACTAAGGTTTGCTAGTAATGTAAATCGGAACAGGAGACAAAGATGACATTACTGTTAATTTGATCAAAGCAACAAATTAACTGGTGACTTTGAAGCCAGAACTAGAAATACAACAGCTCATTGAGTAGCATTAAACTATGCAAGGGCAATAAATGATGGACTCTACTCAAAAACAGTTAACTACATGCATTTCTTCAAAATAAAAGCAGTAGACAGTAGACTAGGGATTTTTACAAGTGCAAACTTGCACCATGGTGCAGAGTTCCATAGATTACATATAAATGACATAAACAGTAATCATCAGCACTGTTCCATGAAAGGATGACTACCTCAAAATCCAATCAGCAGGTAATCATAAGCAGTAAGCATTCAAATCTACAGACGGTATCCTGGCAACAGGAATGATTCTGCAGCAGCTCACCATGCCATCTGCAATCAAGCTATGAGAAACTGAATCCTGGCTCTTTAGCAACAAATGTTAACAGCTAATGACATACTGATGCACAAACAACGAGAACGCATGAGGGATGTATACAACAAAAGCCATACTGTTACATAAAATCTGATGGGGCATATTGTTTGCATGGTGAAACGATGCTTCCATCATTTAGGAGAAAAGCTGCATCATTTACCGATAAGAGTGGAGTAGGCTGCTCCACCCCTTTACACGACACCATCCCAGCAACCCTACAACCCTGATTAACTCTGACCTAATAACAGGGCAATTTACAAAGACCAATTAAAACTACTCGGTATGTCTTTGGACTCCGGGAGGAAACCAGAGCACCCATGCATTCCACAGGGAGTGAAGACAGAGACTCCTTACAAAACAGTGCCAGAAATAAACACTGAAATCCACAATGCCCTCAACTGTAATAGTGTCTAGCTAACTGCTAAACTGTGTCACCCAATAGATGCTAAGATAAATGGAAATCTGATGCATGCTCCACAACTTTCCCATCATCAAAATATTGCCACTTTTTAACATGAGCAAAAAAAAGGGCCAAAGGAAGAGAACGGCAGGCAGCAACCTACAAAGGCCATCCCTCCACAGCCCCCCAACCCTCAGGCTATTCATGAAGAATCATCTGAGGATAATATCAATGACTGCAATCCAAATTCACTAACTATCAGTCACTGACATTCACAATATTTGCACAGATTCATAGCAAAGCTAAACCCTTGTAGACTATCTAGACCAAATTTATGATTATGTACAGTAAAGTAGGCCATATCCATTCCATTTGTGCTCATTTTGCATATGTCTTTGCACTTTCTCAGTATTGCAACATGCCTGCTAACTTATAATGGAAGTGACAGCTGAAGGTATTGAAGCATGCACCCAAACAACTCATAGCATCCTCCCTACAAACGTCACCATCTCAACTTAGGGTCGAAAGTGATTTGGTCTGGTTTGCTGATCAGAATCAGGTTTAATATCACTGACATGTGTCATGAAATTTGTTGTCTTTGCGGTAGCAGTACAATGCAATACATAATAATAGAGAAAAAACTGAATTGCAGTTAGTCTAAAAAGTGTGTCAGTATAAATATATATATATAATAGTTAAATTAAATATGCAGTGGAAAAACAAAAATTAAAAAAAGTAGTGAGGTAGTGTTCATGGGTTCAAAGTCAATTCAGAAAGCGAATGGCAGAGGGGAAGGAGCTGTTCCTGAATCAGGCTTCTGCACCTCCCTCATAATGCCATGATGGTAGCAATGAGAACAAAGCAAGACTGGGTGATGGGGGTCCTTAATGAAGGATGTCACCTTTTTGAGGCATCACTTCTTGAAGATGTCCTAGATACTATGAAGGCTAGTGCTCATGATGGAGTTCACTAAATTATGACTCTCTGCAGCTTATTTTGATCTTGTGCAGATCCTATACCAGACGGTGATGCAGCCAGTTAGAATGTTCTCCATGGTACATTTGTGGAAATTTGCAAGTGTGTTTGGTGACATACCAAATATCCTCAAATTCCTACTGAAATATAGCTGCTGTCATGCCTCCTTTGTAGGTGCATTGATACTTTGGGTCCACATCAGATCCTCAGAGATATTGACACCCAGGAACTTGAAATTATCACTCTTTCCACTTCCGCTCCCTCTATGAGGACTGGTGTATGATCCCTCGTCTTATCTTCAGTCTTACTTGTTGAGTACAATGTTGTTGCTGCGACACTACTCAACTAGTTGATATACCTTGCTCCTGTACACCCCCTTGCAACATCTGAAATTCTGCCAACAATAGTTGTATCGTCAGCAAAATTATAAATGGCATTTGAGCTGTACCTAGCTACTTAGTCAAAAGTGTGGAGTAGAGCAGAGCAGTGAGCTAAGCACACAATCCTGAGGTGTGCCAACTTTGACTGTCAGTGAGGGTGATCTGCAACAGCAATGCTTGTCAGCAGACATACGGGGAAAAATGCTGTCACGATTTAGGAACAGCTTCTTCCCCTCCACTCTAAGATTTGTGAACAATCCATGACCCTATGAAAACTAGCTCTCTAATTTGCTCTCTTTTTGCACTTTTTAAAATTTTATCTTGTTGTAATTTGTAGTATTTTTATGTACTGCACTATTTTGTTGCCACAAACAAGAAATTTGACAATACTTGTTAGTGATAATAAAACCTGATTCTGATTGTTTTTTGGTTCTACATGGAAACACTGTCTGTTTTAATCAGTTGGACCTGAACTGTTGCTGAGATCCTCCAAGCTCCTTTGCACAGAGCCATATTGGCAGCACTTCAATTTAGAATGGTTGCTATTTATGGAATAACAGACTGTTCATCAGACAGTTGATGACAGTCGACATTTGGGACTTTTATTATGCTGAAACCTATGGAATCCTAATTCTGTTAAATCTTCTACTGAACAGGCTTTTGGTAGATTTCTTAATAACCAAATACTTTATTTTCATCATTTTAAATCTCATTTTCCCCCGAATCCAGAACTGGTAAGTAAACCTTCCCCCTAAGCAATGTTCCCTTTAATTTGTAACAACCAGTGTGCACAAAAATCTAGTGCTGCGCAATTTTTTGCGAAGTGACAACATGTGCGCACTGAATGTTATATATTGAGGTATTCATTTTAACACCTAGCAATACCGTTAATAAGAACTTCGATCTCTTCTGAGTTTGATCATTTTCAATCTCACTCATCAGTACTCACAAAACATTGGTAGCAGGCCTGTATAGGTAAAGAAGGATTTTCTCACTGAAGCTTTTGCACATCATCTTTAATAAAATTAAGTTTCAAGATATTACTCCACTTCTTTCCACTTGCAAGTTTTCCAGCATCTTTGCATCACAGCCATACACGCAGGTAACATCAGTTTCTGTATCGTACATAAATATTTCTCATAGCTGCACATTCCTGACCTCATAAGCTTTCGGTGCAGCAGCTTCTATGTTTCATTAAGCCATTCCGCTTTAAATGAACAAGCAGTTCTTCTACACTTCCCAACCTTTGCTTGTTTGGAATTCGACAAAATGAATCAATAATTTCTTCAATAAAAATAGTATAAATAAGCCAGTTCTAAAATCTGCAGACAAATCATTGCAAACTCCACGTTGTCAACACTGTCTGCTTCAGAAACCAGAAATGAGATTGTGTATGATTGCCTCTCCTCAGCAAGTCATTTACCCGTTACTTAATTCTGTGCCCTTTTGCAGTGTCAGCATGAGCTAGTAGAAGAATGTGTAAAATCATAATGCCATGTTATAATTCTCAAGGTGTATTAAATGACAAAAGGATTAAGGGGAAGATTTTGGTACAATGCATGGTGCAAAGGAAGTCAGACGTCCAATTTTGTACTATCAGCAGTTTATATCTCAAAGGAATATAGCTCAACAAAATCACCTCTCCAGAGCAATTTTACCTAAACGTGCCAATTCAGGAAAATAAATTTACAAATAAATGTTCTGAAGCACATTTAGTGAAATGGTTATCATGGCAAATGGCTGAGCATGTGGAGAAGGTTCAAAATGGGGCCACAAGGTTTGCAACTATGTTATGCTTGTGCGCATGTGATGGAGAACATATACAAATGTTGGGTTTGAGTCCTGATTGTTAGTGAGTGAAGGCATTTGGAAAACCAAGCAACACCATTGTGTATCACTATGTTTAATTGATTCACTGACTTTGATTACTTTGTGACAGGTCAGTGAACTTCGAAACAAAGCATATAAAGCTCTGAAGCAGGAATCCTGGTACATGCAGTCAAGGTCTAAAATCCCAGCCTCTTACCCAGCTGAATAATTCTTCACTAACTCAAAAGTCAACTTTGCTTCTAGAATACCTACTAGCCCGATTCTGCCACAATACTACATCTCTTCAGGAGACGCTGATTTGCTTTAAGAAATGCAGGCTCACATTACAGCCACTCATGATTTGCTTCCTATTGACTCATCCAGTACACAGAGAGTGTAGATGGTGCTGGAAGTACTGCAGCCACACAAATGAGATACAGCATAAAATTGCTACACTGCCTGTATTCCATTTAGCAGGAGCAGGTTACACAAGCTTCTATTTAGACTTAGTTATTCCCAGGGAAAGTCCAGTGAATTCTAAAACCAATTTAGCCATAGAAAACATTTAAATAGATTAATAGTAAGGCTCAAGGAACCTTAAGCACAAACCTTGACATAAATTGCCTATTGTTTGTCACCTACATGTCCTGTTTTAACGGTTATGGGTATGCAGAGATTCCCTGTAGCTGTACCAGATTATTCAGTGAAGTATATTTAGATATGTTGGTGGCTGAGTGGAACCTGTAAGTGGCATGGTGTCAACTTTCACCATAGCAGCAGCCTTCACCTATAATTAGCCCAGATTATTCTTATAGCTGAGCAACAGCTGCAATCTTTTTGGACTAGATGGATCAAGAAACATTTGGTAGATATAGGAACTTCATGATTATACAAGTCTGTGCATATAGAATCATTTGAAGCAAGTCAACCTTTTGATTAATACTACAGCATGGACATAATATAACACTTGCCACTCAGAAAATACTTTATAACCCGAGAAATATAGAACATAAAAATATATAGTGGATTGGCAGCTAACAGTGCTGCCTCACTGTTCCTGCATGCACTTTTAATCCTAATGCTGAGTTTGTATATTCACCTGGTGCTTGAGTGGGCTTCTGCTGGCTGGTCGGCTTTTTATCCACATTTGAAAGATTTTCTGGTGTTTCATTGGGCTACTGTAAATTACACTTTAATGTGAGTAAGTAGTGAAGAGAAAAAAATTGCAGGGATCCAAAGAAATGAGAGAAGAAATGTGGCTGCTCTGTTGGGATGGGCCAATCAACCTCTTGTGCTGTAATAAGTATAAATACCAACAAAAAAAACTTGCAAAAAAATGGAAGGAAGAAGCATGAAAGGAGTTATTTTGTTGAAAGACTAATATTTGTTGTTCCACCAACTTAGTTTGAAGATTCTTACTCTATTCATCTGGTAAAAGAATAGTCACACTATAGCAAGATCCATTCAAATAAAATGATCTTTTAAAATAATTGTTCATATTAAAATAATCCATGTGAATTCTACAGTAAATCAATTTCTACTAGCCTGAATGGCTAGTTTCTTTTCCACTCTTTGATGGGAATCAATGACAGGTGGCATATATTTGCCATTTCTAATAGTCTAAGCCAATCATGAGCCAACTGCTTAGGTTAAGTGGTGAAGCATGTATCATTAGAACTAGAACAATAAAGGCTAGCTGCATACTTCCATGAGGGTATGTACAAATTGGTGAAGAAATTGTAAGCACTGTTGTTCACATGTATCTGCTGTCTTGGTCCTACTATGTGGCAGACAAAGAGAGCCAGCAGATGTTGGAGCCCTCACTGTTACCAGAACATCCATATGCACTGAGCTCTAAGATAAAATTCACCTTCCTGACCACCAAACACCCATCTCTCCCCTGCACTACACCCCCACTTAATCATGAGAAGCTAACTCGGCCTCTGGATTGGCATCATAGGTAAACTGCTTCACCATGAACGGTAATTTCTTGTTCTGATATAGAACAGTAGAGCACTGGACAGACTATTTTGGTCACGATGTTACACCAATCTTGAATCCATTTTATACTAAAAATCCTCCTGTTGGTTATCATCCTCAGACAGGATGAAGAGATCATTACTCCCCAACGCCATTCGGCTCTATAATTCAACCACCAGGGGCAAGACATGTTAAAGTGCCGGGGTTAGGACTGAGCTTACATTACCACTCAATGCACTTTAGTAAACTATTTAAGAACTTTTTAAAAACTATTTATTAATGCTTTTTGGGAGGGTGATTTTAGATGCATATCATATTTATACTGTTAAATACTGTATGTAATTAGTTTTGCTACAATAAGTGTATGGGACACTGGAAAAATGTTGAATTTCCCCTTGGGGATGAATAAAGTATCTATCTATCTATCATCCACAGCATCCATTCCCTTTATATTCATGTGTTTATCTAAAAGCCTCTTACACCCCAACAGTCTGATTCTACTACTACGCTGGTAACCATTCCTTGCACCCATCACTGTGCTAAAAAAAAACTTGCCCCCATGTTGTTCTTAATACTTTCTCATTTAACTTTAAAATCATGTCCTCTGATGCTTCCCCATTTCTACCCTGGGGTAGATTCTGACTGTCTACCCTTTCTATGCCATTCATCATTTTACAAACCTCTATTAGGCCTCTCCTTAGTTTCTGACACTCTAAGGAGAGCAACTAAAGTTTGTCCAGACTGTCTTTATAGCTCATACTTGCTAATCCATGCAGCATCCTGCTAAACTTCTTCAGCATCTTTCCTACAATCTCTACATCTTTCCTATAACAGGGTAACCAGAACTGCACACCATACTCCAAATGTCGTCTGATGAAACTTTACTATAGCTGCAGCATGACTTCTTTACACTTAGACTCAACACCCCTACCAATGAACACAAGAATTCTATACATCATGTTGACCAACTTAGGCACTAGCACAGCCAACCTTAGCTAACTATTGAACCCCACAATCCCTCTATCCTTCAATGCCTTTAAAACACCTACCATTAATTGTATCCCTTTCCTTCCACTTGACCGCCTCACAATTGCCTGTATTAAACTCCATCTGAATTTCTCTGGCCATATTTATAACTGATCAGTCCTTTACACTGTCCGCAACTCCATCTAAGTTTTCATCCAAGTCATTGATACATATCACAAACAACAGAGGTCCTTCCACCAATCCTTGCAGGACACCACTGGTCATGTACCACCAGCCAGAATACAAGTCTTCCACCACGACTCCATCTTCTATAGGCAAGCAAACTCAGAATGCAAACTTGCATTTTATCCTGGACCCCATGAATCTTTATCTTCTGAATTAACCTATCATGAGGAACATTATTAAATTTTTTATTAACGTCCATGTAGGTGACATTCACAGCCTTACCCTCATCAAGCACCATTGTCACTTTCTCAAAAAACTGCATAAAGCCATGCTGACTGTCCTTAAGCAAGACATATCTTTTCAAACATACACAAATCCTATCCCTCAGTCCCTCCAATAGTTTCATACCACTGATGTGAGGCTTACTGGTTTATAATTATTCAAAGTTATAATTGTTCCGATTTCCTTTCTTGGACAACATTTGCCACTCTCCAATCTTGTTGCTAGGGAGGACACAAAAATCCCCGTCAAAGCCCCAAAAATTTCCTCAATTACCTCTTTCAATATTCTGGGACATATGCCAACAGACCCTGAGGACTTCTCTAACTTAATGCTTTACACAAGACCCAGCACTATCTCCTCCTTAATCTCAAAGTGTCTCAAAACTTTAGCACAGCCCTCTGCTTTCACTGTCCTCCAATTTCTTCTCTTCAGTAAATGTAAACATAGCATACTCATATAGTACCTCAAACACTTGCTTTGATTCCAAGCACGTTCCTTCCTTTGTCTTTGAGTGAACCTACTCTCTCCTTAAACATCCTTTTTTTAAAATTAAGAGTAAAGTACACCTCAGGATTATACTTGACCCTGGTTGTCAAGGCCATTTCATGACCTTTTTTCAGCCTTACTAATCACCTGCTTGAGCAATTTACTGCTCCCTTTATATTCCATAATGGCCAGTCTGATCTTAGCTTCATAAACTTTATTTTTGTTTCCCTTTTTTTCTTGACTAGATTTAGGACCACTCAAATTATCCAAGGCTCTCTTGTCATCACTCCTTACATTTGTGTGAGTCACATTTACTCAGGCAAGTGAAGAGTACTGAATGTTCTGAGGAAGTGTTCAAAATACTTCTCTTGTTGATAATGGTCATTGCCCAGCATGTGCTGTAATTGTTGCCCATTACCATCAACTCTCTCTCGAGTGATTTCCAGGTCTTGCAGCATACAGGCACAGACAGCAACATTACAAGCTGCAAAACCAATTGAGCACTATGGTTAAAATCCTCACTTCTGATAGTAGGTAGGCCACAAGTAAAGTAGATGTGCACAAAATGGCTAAGAGTGTAGGAACCTAAATAGGAGCAGGAGTAGGCCATCTCACCCATCACTGCTCTGCCATCTAAGACCTTGGATGATATGGCTGTGGACTCTGCTTCATCTACTGCCTTTTCCCATAACCCTTAATTCCCCTGAAATACAAAAACCTAACTGTACCTTAACAACACACCCAAGACACTGGAGGAACTGAAACTTAACTGTATCTTAATTGTATTTAATGAGGCAGCCTCCACTACTTCCCTGGGCAGAGAATTCCACTGATCGACTACTCTCTGCAAAGAGCAGTTTCTCTTTATCTCCTAAATCTAGTCCCCGAGTCATGAGGTTATGTCCCCTAGTTCTAGTGTCACGTACCAGTGGGAGCAACTTCCCTGTCCCTATCTTCTCTAACCCTTTCATAATTTTATATTTCTATTAGAACCCCTCTCACTCTCCTGAATTCCAGCTGCCCTCCAACAACTATTAGCATCTTACTTTGCACTATGACGACAGCCAATGGAAGGCTTTCTAAACTGTCATTGATTTTAACTTAATAGCTGTACTTTGATACCATGGGTCAAGTGCTGCTGTTGTCAAGTGAGGTTACTCTCAATTCACCTCAATAATTCAGAGCTCTTATTTTGTCTGTGTTTGAACCAGGGCTATAATGCAGTCTAGAGCATAAGACCATAAGTCATAGGAGCAGCATTAGTCTATTCAGCCCATTGAGTCTGCTCTGCCATTCCATCATGACTGATCCCAGATCCCACAACCCCATACACCTCATTTCTTACCACGTCCTTTGATGCACTGACCGGTCAGGAAACCATTCACTTGCACCTTAAATATACTCAGAGACTTGGCCTCCACCACAGTCTGTGGCAGAGCATTCCACAGATTCACTCCTCTCTGGCTATATAAAATAAAATCTTCCTTACCTCTGTTCTAAAAGGTCACCCCTCAATTTTGAGACTGTGCCCTCTAGTTCTAGATACCCCAATCATAGGAAACATCAAATCCACCCTATCCAGTCCATTCAACATTCTGTAGGTTTCATGAGATCTCCATGCATTCTTCTGAATTCCAGTGAGTACAGGCCCAAAGCTGCTAAACATTCCTCATACGTTAACCCCTTCATTCCATGAACCTCCTCTGGATTCTCTCAAATGACAACACATCCTTTTCTGCCCATTCTTCCAATTTGTCTAAGCCCTGTTGTAATCACATTGCTTCCTCAGCACTACCTACCTCTCCACCTATTTTCATATCATCCGCAAACTTTGCCACAAAGCCATCAATTCCATTATCCAAATCATTGACAAACAATTTGAAAAATAGTGGTCCCAAGACTAACCCCTGAAGAACAGCACTATTCACAGCCAGCCAACCAGAAAAGGCCCCCCTTATTCCCACTCATTGCCTCCTGCCTTCAGCCATTCCTCTATCCATGCCAGTATCTTTTCTGTAATGCCGTAGGTTTTAATCTTGTTAAGCAGCCTCATGTGTGGCACCTTATCAAATGCCATTTAGAAATCCAAGTAAATGACATCTACTGCCTCTCTTTTGTCCGACCTGCTTGTTACTTCCTCAAAGAACTCTAACAGATTTGTCAGGCAAGATTTCCCTTTACAGAAACCATGCTGACTTTGACTTATTTTATTAGTCAGCAAATACCCCAAAACCTCATCCTTGATAATAGACTCCAACACTTTCCCAACCACCGAGGTTAGGTTAACTAGCCTATAATTTCTTTTGCCTTTCTCCTTTCTTAAAAGGTGGAGTGACATTTACAATCTTCCAGACCTCTGAGTCTATGCCAGAATTTAGTGATCCTTAAAAGATCATGACCAATGCATCCGTTATCTCTTCAGCAATCTGTCTCAGAACTAGAATGCAGTCCATCTGGTCCAGGTGATTTATCCACCTTAAGACCTCTGAGATTTCCTAGCACTTTTTCCTTTGTAATTGCAATGGCACTCACTCCTGCTCCCTGACTCACAGACCTCTGACTTCAACCACTGTCTTCAACCAAGAAGACAGAAGTACCCATCAGGTTCATCTGCCACTTCCTTGTCCCCCATTGCTACCTCACCAACATCAACTCTCAACTCACAACTCACTTTTACTCTTTATATAACTGTAAAAACTTCTAGTATCTTATAGCTTTTTTAGTTGCCTTTTGTTGGATTTTAAAAGCTTCCCAATAACCCAACTTCTTACTTACATTTGCTACCTTACATGCTCTTTCCTTGGCTTTTATGCAGTCCTTAACTGCCCTTGTCAGCGACAGTTACCTACCACTGGCATTTGAGAACAACTTCTTCTGCAGAACTTACCTATCCCATGCCTTGAAAACTATTCCCAGAAATTTCTGCTGTCATCCCAGCCCGTATCCTCCTCTAATCCACCTGGGCAAGCTCCTCTCTCATGCCTCTGAAAATTCCCTTTATTCCAATGCAATACTGATACTTGGGACTCACATTTCTCCCTCTCAAATTGTAGTACAATTTAAATCATTATGACCACTATCTCCTAGGGGGTCCTTTACATTTAGCTCCCCAAAAAGATCTAGGTTATTATACAACACCCAATCTATGACAACCTTTCCCCAAGTAGGCCTGAGCACAAGCTGCTCTAAAAAGCCATCTCAGAGGCATTCAACAACTTTCTTCGCTTGTGATCCAACACCAACTTGATTTTCCCAATCTGATTGCATATTGGTCCTCCATTACAACTGTGACATTACCCTTATTACATGGCTTTTCCATCTCCCTTTGCAATCTCAACTCTACATCTTGGCTACTACTTTGAGGCCTATTTATGATTCCCATTGTTTTTTTTAATCCTTACACAAAGATTCAACATTCTCTGAGCCTATGTCACCTCTTTCTAAAGATGTAATTCCAACTCTTACCAAGAGCCACACCACTGCCTATGCCTTCCTGCCTGTCCGTTCAATACATAGAATATACTTTGATGTTGAGTTCCCAACTATGACCTTCTTTCAGCCACAACTCAGTGATGTCCACAACGTCATACTGACCAATCTCTAATTGTGCCACAAGTTTGTCCACCTTATTCTGAATGTTATGCACATTCAGTCTTGTATTCTTCGTCTTTTTGAATTTTACTTCTGTGGTACAATTCAACTCTTTGATCTGTCTGCATTTGGACCCAATCATTGGCTTGTCCTTCCTTACAATCATGTTACATCCATCATCTACTTCTAAACCTGCTGGCTCATCCTCAGCTCCATCATGCTGGTTCCCCGCACCCTGCTATATTAGTTTCAAAGACTCTCAATAGCTCTAGTAAACCTGCCCACAAGAATATTGGTCCCCCTCGGATTCAAGTGCAACCTGTCCCTTTTGTACAGGTCACACCTGCTCCAGAAGAAGTCTGGAAAGAGGACCTGGTGAAACCTAAATTGAACAGATAGCAGCTTATCAGCAAATAAATACAGCTTAGTGGTACTGTCAATAATACAGTTCATTGCATTCCTGAAGACAGAGAGAAAATAGAAAATAATTTGCCATATTGGCAAATTCCTAAGCAACTTTTTACAAACCTACATTACTATGTAGATTATCACTGTAGCTGCATTGGAACTGCCTGACAAGAAACACATCAGACCCCATTACCTCTGCTGCGTTCCTTGCTTAGAGACGTCAAGGAACTGTTTTGATCAAAGGCTGGTTTTCATGTTAGTGGGAACTATGGGAAGGTCAATGCACTACTTTAGGCTGACAATGTATATAAAATGCTTCAGCTTTACCTCAGCACTAATGTACAGGTCTCCATCAATGTTAAGTGCTCCTGGGTAGCAGTCTATTTGTCCACTCCCATTTGATACAAAATATAGCAGGACTGCTGAGCACTGAAGTGATTATTCAGTTATACATAAATTAGCTCTTGTCTATTGCACACTTCATTATTTGCCAAGTATGTCATCCTGTATTGCAAGTTCATCAGTTTGTTGCTCTAGTGCATTATTTTAAAATAAAAGGGTAATACTACTGGTTCACAAATGGATAAAAAATGTCTATAATCAAAACCAACAGAACAGTTCTACTGAATCTGGAAATTTGTTCATAACTATTCTGAAAAACTAGATTTTTGAAATATTATATATGGATCCATAGCCTTTTCATGCCAAGTTGGATTAAATGCTCTGACTGTAAACCAAAATGAAATCTGAATGAGATACAATATGATTGAACTTTTAACTAATAACCAAAGCAGCACAAGCCAAAGATATTTTATATAGCTGCAAAAGTTTCCCTTCCCTGTTTAGGACTTCTGCAGTTTCACTTCTAAAATGCGTAAAGCACTCTCTGGAACTTGAAGTATCGGTCTGTTCCCTGATCCACAAAACTTGTGCAGAATTCCATTATCTGCTAACCAGCTGATCACAGGAAGAAAAA
This sequence comes from Hypanus sabinus, assembly GCF_030144855.1. Classification (NCBI taxonomy): domain Eukaryota; kingdom Metazoa; phylum Chordata; class Chondrichthyes; order Myliobatiformes; family Dasyatidae; genus Hypanus; species Hypanus sabinus. Next base: position 31,652,632 of record NC_082722.1, read on the forward strand.
TGGTCTAGATCAAATAATATTAAACAATGTAGCACCAAGGAACTCCTACAAGACTATGTAGACCAAAGACTAAGGGGACCTTGTAGCTGAGCTGTATCCTGCAAAGCAAGATGGTCAAGCGTATCGGAAGTTTATGCAAGGGTTCTTTGGGAAAGCATCTTCAACTTGTTGATTCAACCTGCATAGGTTCTGTTACAGGCCTACACAATTATGTTTACAGGCACCAGATGATGTTCTTTTAAAAACAAGATACTCCCTTGCATTCTAACTTTCTGTTGCCAAGTCCCCAGATATCAAAACTGACAGGCAGTCACCATGTAGAGCATATGCTGAGAACTCTGTAATAAGACTGACTGAATCCACGGAAGTGGTCAATAATATACCCAAATATTAACTGCACTTTCAATACCTCTCAAGACTATGTATTAAAGATTCACCGAAGTCAGATGAAATTTGTAATGCAGGGAAAATGCAAGTCCTTTATCACAACCATACTCAGCACTTAACTTACTCAAATTCTGCTATAGTCATATACTCTTTCATTGTGGCTGCAGTATATGAACTGAAAGGCAATTCAAAAATTACTTCAAGACTACTTCCTTCCTCTGTGATTTCCACCAAAAAGAGCAGTCAGTTTTGGTAACTAAATTAACTTCCAAGTTGCTCTATCAAATTATATATCAGTCTGAGCTGAACCTATATTATTGTTGTGCTCTCACTACCCAATCTGTATTTAAGAGACAGTCCTATAAAACCAGCTCAAATGAACATTAGTAGTAGAGAAAAAATGCTGCAGACTATACACTTGGAAAATAATACAATATGAATTAATAAAAGGGCATCCAACCATTTGCTGATGTTTTTTAAGGTTGTATCTAGCAGGGCAATAAGAGCAAACTAATTGATGTGTGGCATTTAGACTTGCAGAAAGACTTTGACCTAGATATCTAACATCTTTCCCTTTTTTAGACCAGGTTAATACTCTAAAATGTCTTTAACAATCATCATTGTGGAAACATCACGAAAGGAGTGCAGAATTCAAGGCAGCTTACACCTCTAGAGAACTATGGGTGGGTACTAATTATATTCTTACAAGCATTCAAAACAGATTAAAACAATAACATATTGCAAAGTATATCCATGCACAATTTGTAACCACTATATTTTCATTAGTGTGCCATAAAGCAACCTCAATGATAAATTTAAAATTGTTGGAGAGTACTGAGTTTACTCATTGTAATCAAAATCTTTTGTTTAAATAATAATTGCATTGGCAAAGAAATATTAATAGTTCTTAAATATTTATGAATCCCAAAACCAAAAAGTTTAATTTTAATTCAAATATGCTGTTGGAAAGAATGTTTCCTTGATAATTTGTTGGGCAACAGGGATGCTCCTAAAAGTGAAACAATACTTATATTGCTGTGTTTTTAGCAGTTTTCAGCAGCCATCCAGACCTAGCCACCTGTGATCCCTGTCCGTCTCCAAGAACCCAGGTTGAATGCAGAGCATTCTTCATGGCTGATGAAAACTGCTGAAAGCAGTATTTGAAAACATTGATCTTCAGAGTACAAATATTGGTGAATGGGGTCAATGGGAGAACTTTAATACTGGTATTTCGATATTGTTGCAAATTGATTTGGTGAGCGGTGATTCCTTTCCCACACACTTACGGCTTTTCAAAATTATTACAAAGGGTGTGGCATTGCAAGGCAGCTCTGCTGAATGTGAAATCAAGGATACATCCAGTTTTCTACATAATCACATGTAGGAAGTGCTTCCACCTGCAGCAGCTTGAGCTCCAGGTAGTGAATGCCTGGAAATCTCTAACATATAAGAGTTGAGGAGGCTAAATCATTAGATTTACCTAAGAAGGAACCAGATACATTTTTGAAAGGTTAGGGAATTGAGGGTTATGGGGGCCTGGCACAGAAGACGAGATGGGTATTGGCGGGGGGGGGGGGGGGGTGTGTGTGTGTGTGTGTGTGTGTGTTGGCCTACTCCTGCTATTATTTACTTATATTGGAACAGGAGTGGCATCTGTGATTCTTAAGATGCATCCATGAGGCTAAATTAGTAGGGTATCACAGTGATCAGTACATGGCCCCTTGGCTTTTCACCATTAAATCACATGTTTTGACTGAAAGGTCCAAACATATTATTTCCTGAAGAAGTGTTTGACCTTCAAAGGTCAAGAAGTATTTCAAAGAAGTGTTCAGCCTGAAACATTGACTATTTATTCATTTCCATAGACACTGTCTGACCTGCTGAGTTTCTCCAGTATTTTCTGTGTGTTGCTCTGGATTTTCAGCATTTGGAGAATATTTTGATATAGTTCCACATTTGCTGATAATGCTAAGTCAGATGGGTTTACAAGCAGTGAGGGTCAATGTAAAGAGCCTTCAAAGAGATGTAGATGAGAACATAGCAGAAAAATGGAAGGTCATCCACTTTGAGGTACCCATATCACAAAAGGGTAGTGTCGATGTGTGAACAGACCCAGTTCTGTTTGTATACAAGTCATGTAAAACCAAAGTGCAGATGCACAAGCAATTAATTTAAGGACAAATTGTATATTTTACTGGGATTAGAATACAAGAGAAAGAGATATTATTGAAATTGTACAGTGGCTTCATAAGACTACACTTGATGTATTATGTAGTTAGGGTTCTCTAATCAAAGGATGTACATGCCTTTGAGGGAGTACAGCAAAGATATCAAATTGGTCCCAGGTTTAGCAGGATTGTTATGAAGCAAAATTAAGTAGGCTAGGGATGTATTCTCTCAAGTTTAGAAAAATAACAGAAGATAACATTGGGACATAAAAAATCTTAAGAGTTTCAGAGACTATTTCCTGGCTGCATTGAGCATTTGACACACATTTCAGAATTAAAAAGGTAGGCTGTTTGGTACAAAGATGGAAAGAAACGTCAGTGCTGAAGTGGATGACAAACCTTTGAAGGGCTGTGTAGGCCAAGTTGTTGTGTTCAAAACAGAAACTGATAGATTTCTTTTCAGGATCTGTCACTCAGCATAGTCAAGAATAAGACCAGAATTACTTACATGAGAAATGCTCAATATCAGCAATTTTGCTGCAGCCAGCTCAATTCAGCCCACTGGGTTTAGTGGTCAAACTCAGTGGTGGACAGGATGGCAGCACAGCACAATCACATTACATGGACAGTAATCACCAATCAGGGATCGAATTTCTGCTGCTGTCTGCAAGGTGCTTGTACATTTTCCTATGACCACATGTGGTTCCTCTGGGTACTCTGGTTTCCTCCCACATTCCAAAGACGTATGGGTAGGGATTGTGAGTTGTGCATATCCTATGTTAGTCCTGTAAGTGTGGCAACACTTGCAGGCTGTGTCAGCACAATCTTCCAATTATTCTGGTCGTTGACCCAAAATGACGCATCTCACTTTATGTTTTGATATACATGTGACAAACAAAGCCAATCTTTTAAAAATCTTTAATCTTTAGATGAATCAGGAGTTCCTGGACAAGCTTTACTTAGCTGTGTGGTTGTCATCAAAAAAGAAATTGCTCCTGAACATGTGCCACATATTTGGTTAATGGCTGGGCATTTTGTAACTAATGAGACATTTCCAGAGGTCTACTTCAACTTCTGTTCTAACAGAATTTCCAGTTCAAGGATGGCTGATCTCATGGAATATTTTAGAACTTCCTATTGCCCAACCTTAAAAGTCTAAGGTCAGTAAATGTAGGTGAGAGAAAATTTAATGTGACTATGATATAAACCTAATTTTCTCCAAGATTATATTCAAGTACTGAAGGATAAGTCAGTATAATAGTTTTAACAAAGAAGAAAATAACATTCTTTTCTTTCACAGTAAAGAAAGAGCTGTTGAAAACAACAGAAAAAAAAGACTTTATAAGTTACCTTCAGGAAAAACGTAGAGGAATATTAGTAAAAGAAAGCTGCTCACATTCGTAACATCAGATGCACAAATTTACTCATGGCACTCAACATAGATGCCTGCTAAAAAAAATTCTAAAAAATCTTTAAGGGACAATTCTACAGTGATTAGAAACAGTATAAGCAGCTGTTGATAAAATCAATCCTGATATAATAAACAATGCCTTTCATTTGTTTGGAAAGCAGGTGCTATTAATAGTTCCACTATTAACAATTACAACTATTCTAAACCCATTGTTCTGTTAATTGCTTCTTAAACATGCTGTCATTCTATTCCTTTTCTTCCCATGTTATCATGCCCTTTTATTCCCTGCCCCACCTTTCCACTCCTCTGTTCTTGTTTAAAACTACAAAGTTCGAAGTTCAAAATAAATTTGTTATCGAAGTATGTGTATGTCACCATATGCAACCCCAAGATTCATTTTCTTGTGGGCATACACAGTCAACACAAGATAAATAAAGGAAATGCAATAGAATCAATGAACTCAATCAACAGAACAGACAACTAATGCGCAAAAATAAACAAACTGAAAATATAAAGAGAAAAATAAATCGATAAGCGATAGAGAACGAGATGAAGAGTCATTGAAAGTGAGTCCAGTTCAACAGGAACAGTTCAGTAATGAGCAAGTGAAGTTGAGTGAAATTACCACCTTTGATTCAATAGCCTGATGGTCAAGGGATAACTTTTCCTGAACCTGATGGTGTGGGTCCTGAAGCTCCTGTACCTCCTTCCTGATGGCAGCAGTGAGGAGAGAGCATGGACTGAATGGTGGGGGTCCTTGATGATAAATTCAGATTCATTCAGATTCTTTCTGTGACAGCATTCCATGTGGGTGTGCTCAATGGTGGGGAGGGCTTTACCCGTGATGGACTGGGCTATATCCATTCAAGAGTATCGGTGTTTCCATACCAGGCCGTGACAACCAGTCAATACAATCTTCCAGTAGAAGTGGTAGAGGCAGGTTCAATTTTATCATTTAAAAAAAAAACTGGATAGGTATATGGACAGGAAAAGAATGGAGGGTTATGGGCTGAAAGCAGGTAGGTGTGACTAGGTGAGAGTAAGCATTCTGCATGGACTAGAAGGGCCTAGATTGCCTGTTTCCGTGCTGTAATTGTTATATGGTTAATATGCACTCCACCACACATTTATAGAAGTGTGTCAAAGTTTGAGATGATGTGCCAAATCTTCACAAATATCTAAGAAAGTAGAGGCAATGCCGTGTTTTCATCACAACTAAACTTGTGTCCTGGGCTTTTTGAAATTATAATATAGAGGAATTTAAAGTTCCCAGTCCTCTCCACCTCTGATTCCCCCCGATGAGGACTGGCTCATGGACTTCTGGTTTCCTCCTCCTTAAGTCAACAATCATCTCCTTGGTCTTGCTGATATTGGGTGAGAGGTTGTTGTGTCACCACTCAGCCAGATTTTCAATCTACCTCCTATGTGCTGGTTCATCACCACCCTTGATTCGGTCAACAACAGTGGTGTCATCAGCAAATTTAAATATGGCATTGCAGCTATGCTTAGCCTCACAATTGTAAATATAAAGTGAGTAGAGCAAGGGGCAAAGCACACAGCCTTGTGGTGCATTTGTGCTGAGGGGGATTGTGGAAGACATGCTGTTGCCAATCTGAAACAGACTTGGTTCTGAAAGTGAAGAAATAGAGTATCTAGTTGCACGAAGAGGTACTGAAGCCTAGAAATTGAAGCTTATTGTTAGTTTTGAGGAAGTGATAGTATTGAATTCCAAGCTGAAGTCAATGAAGAGCATCCTGATGTCTGTACAGTTGTTCCAGGATTGAGTGAAGAGCTAATGACTTGTAACTATAGGCAGATTAGATAGAGTGGATCCAAGTCGCTTCTCAGGCAGGAGTTGATATACTTCATCACCACTTCTCAAAGCACCTCATCACTGTGGATTTAAGTGCTACTGGACAATAGTCATTGGGCCAGGGTACCACGTTCTTCTGAGACACCAGTATAATTGAAACCTGCTTTAGTATTCAGTCAGGAACCCTGCCTGGGCCAGGTGCGTGCGAAGGGTTCAACTTCCTGAAGCATGCTCTCACGTTGGCCTCTGAAATCACAGTCATCGGGGACTGTGGGTGTTTGTGAAGGTACCTCTATGTCTTGATGGTCAAAGCGAACATAAAAGGCATTGAGCTTAGCTGGGAGCAAAGCCTTGTTAACACCTACGCTGCCCGGTTTAACTGTGTAGGAGGTGACAGCATTTAAACCCTGCCACAGCTGTCAAGCATCCTTCAGTGACTCAAGTTTGGTCTGAAATTGCACTTCTCACAAAATGGCTCTTCAGAGATCTTACCTAGACCTCCTGTATTTAACTTGCTCACCAATCTTGAACGCCACTGATCTGGCCCTCAGCAGAATGCTGATCTCCAAATAGTATTTAACACATCACAGCTGAATGAAAAGAGTATATTTTCCCTGCTGCATAGTTATTGTCTTACCTATTTCTGAAACAGTTTCTGTTTTCAGACTTCTTTCCTGGACCAGCAATCATGTCTTTTCTGACATTCACATCATGTGGAATCCTTAACATGAGGTTTAACACTTGAACTTTTAGGCAGTTCAGTCAGTAAAATAATTAAACACTTATCTTAAATTGTAAGATAATTAGCATTTTGTAAGATAGGACTGAGAAAAATCTGATGGCAAAAGAAACACATTTTTTCTATTAATGGTTACCTACAATGCAGATTCTTTTTAAAGAAATGCATTAAAACCACAATTTTAATGAAGTGCAAGAGCTTAGGAATAGAAAAATGAAAATTAATTAGGATGAGTACTTGTACCTTTTCTAAATATGCATACCATTTCTTGGGTAACAATGTTCTTTCAAAGAATAAGAGTTTAAAATAAGTTAGATTACTTACCATCATCAAGTGTTATATCCTGCAATCCAATAGTCTGGAAAGGGAGCTCATTATCCTCTGGCTCTTGTTTAATATTCAGCGAAGCTCTCTCTGGTGTTGGAAATGGGGATGGATTACATACATTGTGATGTGTCAATGGAGGGGGTCCTGAAAGGCTGGCTAAATTTGTATTGTGCAGCTGTGGTGAGGATTGTCCAGAATGTGACGTATGTCCCAAAGGATGCGCTGCTGTTGGAGATGGTGATGAACCTGGGCCTGGATTTGGAGAACAGTACATTTGTTGCATTTGATGACATCCCATGTTAATTTGAAGTGGACCAGCTACATCAGGCTGATAAGATATTCTCTCATATACATGGCTAGAAACCGAATTTATGGGAAGACCTGATTGTCCATTATATATCATGTTAGATTGCATAGGCTGGTAAGAAGGACCAATAGGTGGAGCTGGTTTTGGGAAAGACTGGTGCCCCAGGGGAGTTATAACAGGGCATTCAGAACCCGGACTAATGCTTCTTGTTGGCAGATGTGGCAAACATGTTACTGGTGAAGAAATCATCGATGTATAAGTCTGCTGCAGAGGAGGCCCAAGGTTCCTCTGTGAAACAGGTGTCAAATTTTCATGGTGTCCACTATCTGAGGAAGGCAGCTGAGATCCAACTTGATGTAGACCAGATATATTAGCAGTGTGTGCAACAGGCAGCGGAAGAGTAGGAATAGTGGGTAATTCTATCTCATCAGTATGTTCCCGCTTGATTAAAACTGCAAAGATAAAAATAAATTTAAGACTAGAAACAGGCATATGTCACAAATGCACCAAATCACTCTAATTTTGCCTCTATTTCTTCTTAAATATCTAGATTCATGCTTGGACACTATTTCTCTTTGAATTTGGGAACTCAAGCTTAGAAGACATTTATCCAAAGAAAGAACCTGTAGATATTAAAACTTATGCTGTGTCTAAAGTATACAGTCTAAGCTGACATTTCAATGTTGCTTTTAATGACAGAGCATACAACGCATACAATTCTATGCATTATTAAATACTTGTAATAATTTATCCCCCTCAAATAACACCATTAAGGCAAAATATAATTAAATTTTATTTCTAAGATGAAAGATAAAGAGATGAGATAAAAAATCATTTTGAGTACTCATCATGTACATGATCATATCTGATGTAATGTACATTTCTTTAAAAATCCAAAATAAAGAATCTGAACTATTTAAAAACAAGAACTATCAGAGGTTACACGAGAAAATCTGCAATTTATGCTGGAAATTCAAACAACACACACAAAATGCTGGTGGAACACAGTAGGCCAAGCAGCACCTATAGGGAGAAGCACTGTCGACATTTCGGGCCAAGACCCTGCATCCTGACATCAGTCATAATCACAAATGGTATTAGGCTATTTTTTGTTTGTGCATTTTACAAACTGGTAAAGATACAAAACAGTACAGCACAGTACAGAAAGAGTTAAATAAAATTCCAAATTAAACATTTTTTTCCATGTGCTGTGCAGCCAGATGATATCAAAAACTTCAAAGCACTGGTAGTTTGATCCCATTTAAACATATCAAATGATTTGTGAACCCTGACAACAAACATTAACAGCTGCGTTCAACATCTCCACCCAAATTAATTTTCAAGATGCACATATAAATGTCACTTTTACTCTTTTTAATGTTCCATTTAGAAGCTTTATATTCACTAAAACATTTGACCTTACAAAAATTTGTACTCTTATAGATTCATTTAAATACCATGACACAGAAGAGCCCATTCAGCCCATCCTATCTGTATCAGTTGAAAAAGAACCACTGAAGCGAGTTCTACCTTCCAGTACCAGGTCTATCTCCCACTGATCACAGCTCTTGCACTTGTATAAATATCTCCCCAACTTTCCTCTTACCCTAAAAAAATACTCCAGCCACTTCCCTTTCCTTATAATAAACTCTCGCAGTCTGCTGGAAAAATTTTCTTCTCTTCAACAGAATCACATTTTGTCCAATATATGATGACCGGAAATATACTTAATAATGTTGTGGTCAAAGTAGTATAATATTTTGAGGGGGATAAAAAGCCTGTTATATTCTATACTTCATCCAGTACAGGAAATAATACATCTTGCTTATTGATCTGTCCTGCAACCTTTAAGGATTAATGGACATAAACTTCAAGGTCCCTTTGTTCCTCCACCACACTCAATATCCAATTTATTGTATTTCACTTACCTTGTTGCATTTTTCCAAATGCATTATCTCATACTTCTTCGGAATAACTTCAATGGTGACTTTTTTGCCTGACTGATCAAGCAGCCCAAAGATTTCTATTTATTTTTAATTAAACAGCTAATTTTTGTATCAAATGAAGAAGTTTTAGAATCATGACCGTACATACATGCCAAAATTGTTCACATCTGTTCAAACGAGGTGTCAGGTACCTAGCTCAGGGAACATGACTGATAACCCACCTGCAAAACACTAGCCATCCATTATCTTTGTTATGTCCCACTAAGCCAAATATGCATCCAATTTGCTACCATTTCTCATTCATTCCTTTGACCAGCTTGACATTTGGGCCCCTTGCAAAAGTCATGCTTTAGTCCTGTAGACTAAATTATTGCCCTTGCTCCTTAAAATCACCTTAAAAAAAAGTTCAAATCAAGATCAGAAAGGACCTACCCGCAACAATTTCACATTGACTGTTCCTGATTAAACTCTGCTTTTCAAAATGAGAGTTTATAGAAACATAGAAAACCTACAGCACAATACAGGCCCTTCAGCCCACAATGCTGTGCCGAACATGTACATACCTTAGAAATTACCTAGGATTACCCATAGCCCTCTATTTTTCTAAGCTCCATGTACCTATCCAGGAGCCTCTTAAAAGACCCTATTGTATCTGCCTCCACCACCATCACCGGGAGCCCATTCCACGCACTCACCAATCTCTACATAAAAAAGCTTACCTGACATCTCCGTACCTACTTCCAAGCACCTTAAAACTCTGTCCTCTCGTGTTAGCCATTTCAGCCCTGGGAAAAGGCCTCCGACTATCCACACGATCAATGCCTCTCATTATCTTATACACCTCTATCAGGTCACCTACATCACTCCAAGGAGAAAAGGCCAAGTTCACTCAACTGATTCTCATAAGACCTGCTCCCCAATCCAGGCAACATCCTTGTAAATCTCCTCTGCACCCTTTCTATAGTTTCCACATCCTTCATGTAGTGAGGTGACCAGAACTGAGCACAGTACTCCAAGTGGGGTCTGACAAGATTCCTATATAGCTCTAACATTACCTCTCTGCTCTTGAACTCAGTCCCACCGTTGATGAAAGCCAATACACCGTATGCCTTCTTAACCATACAGTCAAACTGTGCAGCAGCTTTCAGTGTCCCATGGACTCAGACCCCAAGATCCTTTTGATCCTCCACATTGCCAAGAGTCTTACCATTAACACTATACTCTGCCATCATAACTGACCTACCAAAATGAACCACCTCACACTTATCTGGGTTGAACTCCATCTGCCACTTTTCACTCCAGTATTGCAACCTATCGATGTCCCGCTGTAACCTCTGACAGCCCTCCACACTATCCACAACACCTCCAACCTTTGTGTCATCAGCAAATTTACTAACCCATCCCTCCACTTCCTCATCCAGGTCATTTATAAAAATCACAAAGGAAAGGGGTCCCAGAACCGATCCCTGAGGCACACCACTGGTCACCAACCTCCATGCAGAATATTACCCATCTACAACCACTCTTTGCCTTCTGTGGGCAAGCCAATTCTGGATCCACAAAGCAACGTCCCCTTGGATCCCATGCCTCCTTACTTACTCAATAAGCTTTGCATGGGGTACCTTATCAAATGCCTTTCTGAAATCCATTCACTCTACAGGGCTGCGGCTCTACTTTCATCAATGTGTTTAGTCACATCTTCAAAAAATTCAAATCAGGCTCATAACGCATGACCTGCCTTTGACAAACCCATGTTAACTATTCCTAATCATATTATGCTTCTCCAAAATGTTCATAAATCCTGCCTCTCAGGATCTTCTTCATCAACTTATCAACCACCGAAGTAAGACTCACTGGTCTATAATTTCCTGGGCTATGCCCTTTCTTGAATAACGGAACAACATATGCAACCCTCCGATTCTCCGGAACCTCCCACCCCTATTAATGATACAAAGATCATTGCCAGAGGTTCAGCAATCTCCTCCCTTGCCTCCCACAGTAGCCTGGGGTACAACTCATCCAGTCCCAGAGACCTATCCAACTTAATGCTTTCCAAAAGCTCCAGCACATCCTCTTTCTTAATGTCTATATGCTCAAGTTTTTCAATCCTTTGTTAGTTATCCTTACAATTACCAAGATCCTTTTCCATACTGAATACTGAAGCAAAGTATTCATTAAGAATCTCTGCTATCTCTTCTGGTACCGTACACACTTTTCTACTGTCAGCCTTGATTGGTCCTATTCTCTCATGTCTTATCCTCTTGCTCTTCATATACTTGTAGAATGCCTTGGGGTTTTCCTTAATCCTGCTCACCAAGGCCTTTTCATGGCCCCTTCTGGCTCTCCTAATTTCATTCTTAAGTTCCTACCTGCTAGCCTTATAATCTTCTAGATCTCTATCATTATCTAGTTTTTTGAACCTTTCATAAACTTTTCTTTTCTTCTTGACTAGATCTTCAACAGCCTTTGTACACCACAGTTTCTGTACCCTACCATCCTTTCCGTTTCATTGGAACACACCTATGCAGAGCTCATGCAAATATCCCCTGAATATCTGCCACATTTCTGCCATACATTTCCTAGAGAACATCTGTTCCCAATTTATGCTTCCAAGTTCCTGCCTGATAATTTCATATTTCGCTTTACTCCAATGAAATGTTTTCCTAACTTGTCTGTTCCTATCCTTCTCTAATGCTATGGTAAAGGAGATAGAATTGTGAACACTATCTCCAAAATGCTCTCCCAATGTGAGACCTGATACTTGACCAGGTTCATTTCCCAATACCAGATCAGGTACAACCTCTCCTCTTGGAGGCTTATCCACATGTTGAGTCAGAAAACCTTCCTGAACACACCTAACAAACTCCTCCCCATCTAAACCCCTCGCTCTATTTGTGAGCCAACAGCCCCTTCCTCCGTTTCTTCAGTTTTGTTCACCACCCAGCAATTCTAGTTTAAACTCTTCCCAACAGCCTTAGCAAATGTCCCTGCCAGGATATTGGTACCCCTCAGATTCAAGTGCAACCCGTCCTTTTTGTACAGGTCATGCCTGCCCCAAAAGAAGTCCCAATGATCCAAAAATCTGAATCCCTGCCCCCTGCTCCAATCCCTTAGCCACATGTTTATCTTTCACCTCACTCTATTCCTATACTTATTGTTGCGTGGCACAGGTAGTAATCCCGAGATTACAACCTTGGAGGTCCTGCTTCTCAACTTTCTTCCTAACTCTCTGTAGTCTGTTTTCAGGACCTCCTCCTTTTTCCTACCTATGTCGTTGGTACCAATATGTACCCTGACCCTGGAACCTGGGAGGCAAACTACCAACCGTGTTTCTTTCCTGCGTCCACAGAATCGCCTGTCTGACCCCCTAACTATAGAGACCCTTTCACTGCCGCCATCGTCTTCCATTCGCTACCCTCCCTACTCCGACTCTGTGCCAGAGGCCAGCCACTGTTGCTTCCACCTGGTAGGCCGTACCCCCAACAGTACTCAAACAGGAGTATTAATTGTTAAGGGGGACAGCCACAGGGGTACTCCCTAGTATCTGACCATTGCCCTTCCCTCTTCTGACTGTTACCCACTTATCAGACTCTTGAGGCACAGTTGTGACTATTTCTCTATAGCTTCTCTCTAGCTCTTCTTCACTTTCCCTGAATAGATGAAGGTCATTGAGCTGCATCTCCAGTTCCCTAACCCGGTCCCTAAGGAGCTGCAGCTCTACACACCTAGTGCAGATGTGGCCTTCCAGGAGGCTGGGAGTCTCCTGGACTTCCCACATCTGACACTCAGTACAGAACACCGACCTCACAGGCATACTTCCTGCTTCTATTCTTCACAGGTAACCTACTTTGTCTTGACCCATTATTGCCGAAGCCCCATTGAGCCAAAACCCTCCTACTCTGTCTACTTCTACTCTGCTGCTCGCTCTATAAAGCGGGCTTCTTTTTAAACTCTTCCCACTGGTCTAACTCGCTGACGTCCATGCGTCTGCAGTCGCTCCTCGATCAAACTGCCAAAGAAAAAATGATCGCCTTTTATACTTTTCCCACCAGTCTAACTCGTTGACGTCCATGACTGTGCAGTCGGTCCTGATGTTAAATCTCAAAACTGATTCCAATAACTAGTATCTAATTACCCCATTTATCACTACCTTCTTTGAAAGCAATGGGACAATGGTTATAGCTCTTCATTCTCCTAGTGCCAGTCTTGATGTCATAGAGTTATCAAGTATAACAACACAACTAGTCCTTGCCGACCACACATCTTCCCCTCTCATGCCAGTAGCCCACGTTCAGTCCATAACACTCCAAACCCTTCCCCTCTATGTACCTATCCAAATACCTCTTAAATGTTGAAAGTGTACTCACTTCCAGGTACTCACTACACTTTAAATGTTTTTTGAATATTTAAATGATCCCATAGTCTTTGATGGAGTCATAAAGCAATATAGCACAGAAACAAGCCCTTCGGCCCATTCTTTGTATAAACAATTTAGTTCTCAGGTCTCTTTTAACTCTTATCTTGTATCTGTGCCCTCTAACTTTGGACTGCCCAACCCTGGGGGAAAAACTATGACCATCCAGCTTACCCATACCTATCATAATTTTATAAACTTTTGAAGACAACTCTCATGTTCTCTGCTCCAAGGAATAAAGATGCAGAGTGGTCACCCTCTTCATCTGGCCGTCAGGCAGAAGATGCAGGAATCTTGAGTCCTGCACCGTCAGCTTCAGGTGCAGTTGTTGCCCTGCAGCTTGCAAGTTTCATTCGCCTCAGTGCTGAATGGGCTCCATAGCTGTGGACTGACATTTGGGGATTCTGCAGTTCATGTTCCATGAGTTTTAGTTTACTTGCAATTTGATCAAGGTGTTAAGGCCAAGGGCAAAGGACAATCTGGTGTTCGGCACACTACTCCACGAGGTTTACTCGCTTTAGTGCTGAACTGACTCTGCTGCTGTGGTCTGCAACCACTGGCACTCATCTCAGTGCTGAACTGGCTCCATGGCTGTGGACTCACCTCTCTGGTTAATATTTTATGCTTTATTTCTTTATTGGACGATATTGTTCTTCCCCCCCCACCCCCACACACAGTAGGTGCTTTGAGGGTTTTTGTTCTGTTTTTTTTAATTGATTCTATTATGTTTGTTTTGTTTTGGGGCTGCCTGCAGGAGGATGAATCTCAAGGTTGTATACAGTATACATACTCTGATAATAAATCTATCAAAGTATGTATGTTGTATATAACCTTGAGATTCGTTGAAGAATGAAAATTCAAATGTTCTTTGAATTTCATCCTCTCCAGCTTGACCTGCCTTTCCTATAACAGGATGACCAAAACTGTACACACTACTCCAAGTAAGGTTTCACCATCGACTTACACAACTGTAACATAACATCCCTCTTCCCAAACTCAGTGTCGTGACCAATGAAGACCAATATGCTGTATACCTTCGCCACCATCTACTTGTGTAGCCACACTTCCAGCAAACTGTGCACTTGTACCCCCAGGTTCCTCCGTTCAACAACACTTGACAGCCCTGTTAACCACGGTGTAGGTCCTACCCTGATTTGAATGCTCAGAATGCATCACTTCACACTTATCCAAGTTGAAATTCATTTGCCATTCTTCAGCTCATTACCATAACAGTTCAAGACCACTTTGTAATTAATTTTTAACCTGCTTCATTATCAACAAGACCTTCTAATTTAGCATAATCAGTAAACTTGCAGATTGTGCATTGTGCATTCACATCCAAAACATTTGTATAAATAATAACAGAGGTCCCAACACTGATCCTTGGCACATTTCACAAGTCACAGGTCTCCAGTTAAGAGACTCAACCTTCTACAATCAGCCTCTGCTTCTTTTCATTGAACCAATTCTGAATCCACCTCACTATCTCCTCCCGATTCATGTAAGCTAATCTTCCAGATCAGTTTACTATATGGGACCTTGTTAATGGCCTTTCTAAAGCTCATAAAGACAACCACCACTGGCCTACCTTCATCCATCTCCTTAGTTAACTCTTATAAAAACTCTTAAGAGATTCATCATGAACAAAAACCTAATCAAGGCTTCACTATACAAATAATGGTAGATCTTGCCCTTCAGTAACTTTTCTGCAACTGAAGACTCACCAGCTTGCAGTTTCCTGGCCTTTCCTTGCAAACTTTCTTGAACAATGGAACAACATAAGCCCACCCTTCATCTTCCAGAATTTCACTAGTGGCAAACAAAACAAATATCTCTATTAGGGCCTCCATGATCTTAGCCTAGCCCTCCCATTAGGTCCGGGGCTGCACTCAGTCAAGGCCTAGGAATTTGCCCATTTAAAAAGTGTTCTCCGAAATGCCGCTTCAAATACTTGGCCCACTTCATACCAGTATTGCTTCTTCTCAATTGGATTCAACTACATATTATGTTAGGAAACTGTCTCGAACACACTGCACAAATTATGCCCTGACCTGAGCCTTTGCACTATGGCTGTCCCAGTCGACATCAGGAAATAAAATAATATTGAATTGTCCCACTGGCATTACCTTATTAATCTCACAACTACGTGCAATTTCTCGACACATCTGCTCAAATTTTTGTTGACTCTCAGGGAGTCTATAAAATACTCCTACCAAGGTGACCATCCGCTTCTTACTCCCAAGTTCAACCCAGATGAACTTACTAGATGATCCCTCAAGAACATCCTGGCTAGGATATCCTCACGCTGTTATGACCGCTCTTATTAAAAAGGTTAACACCCTCCACTCAACGTGGGGTAGAGTTTGTGGATGAAAGGTTGCAAGTGGATGAGGGAGGGGTCATTGGTAAGAAGAAGCATGATTCTGAAAGGGATTGCAAGGCTGAAGTCTGCTTCAACCATCTAGTACAAAATGGTACCTCAGGATAACAAATGGAAGACTGAAAATTATGGTCTTATTTTCTGCAATTTCCCCTTACTTCTTGTGGCATCTTGGGTTACCTTTCAGTTGAGCTTGGTGCATTATCCACTTTCAAATACACAAAAGCTCTTAGTATTTCCTCTAATTGCACTGTCACATTCAAAATATCATTCTCATCCTACCTAATTAAACCTTCAGGAAGCCTGTTACTCAGTAAAAAATGTTCTAGTAAGAAAGTAAGTAACCAGTTAAAAGTGAAATATCTTTGATCAGATATTAAGTTACAATTTGCTTTCTGTAACCAGATGTAAAGCGAACAAGAAAATAATACTTAGAGAAGTTAGTTTGTTGAGGGTTAATCAAATTGAAGTCATTTATAGATATTTTGCCCTTCAATTATTCACACTAAATCTTTGAAATTAACTTTAAAGATTAGGATGCTTTACACATCATAACAACACAAGTTTTTTGCACTATTTTCCTATGGGTTGGGTGCCATACACCCACACATTCTCTGGTGTTAGCAGCAAACAATTTACAACTAGTTCAGGCCTCAGCTTCTGCCTCTCAGTTTAGCAGGAGAACGTGGTTTATAGATAATAACTGGTTCCTGTTCAGCAGTACAAGCCACTTCCTGCCAACACCTGTCCTGATCCATCATTGGTCCAGTAAACATTTCTTAAAATGAAAACAGGAAATATTCATATCATGGGCTGCATTATACGCTTTTAGCTTTGTGAATATTCCAGAACATTAAAATAATGAATTAAACGGAGGACATTTTGCACACCAGCAAACAAAATGCAAAAAAATTTAATTCGTGCCATTATGAAAATATCTCAGTGGTTCCATTTTCCTCCAATCCTTGATACTCCCCAAACTAGAGTTTTGCAATTTAATTTCAATGCAATTTAAAGTTGCATCCCTTACATAACAATCCAATAGCTTTTTTTGCTCAATTCTGTCCAGAGATTGGGAAGCTAGTTATGTGAACCAAGGTAAATCTAAAGCTCTGTCCACAACAGGCAGGTTTCCCAGTGGCCAAACATTTTAATTCTACTTCCACTCCAACTACAATTTGTTGGTCCATGACTTTCTCTACTGTCACGACTAGGCCATAAAATGAGAAAATCCAAACACGAGGGTTTCAGCCCAAAATATCGACTATTTACTCTTTTCCAAAGTTAATGCCTGGCATGCTGAGTTCCTCCAACATTCTCTGAGTGATACAATTAGGCCATTCTCAGGTTGGAGGGTTAACACCTATTATTCTGCCTGGGTAGCCTCCAACCTAACAGCATGAACATCAATTTCTCTAACATCTGGTAATTTCTTCTCCTCCCCCCCTCCCCACTCCTCCTCTCCTTTTCCATCCTGGCTCCCGTCTTACCCTTTCTCTTCTTCTCACTTGCTTATCAACTGCCTCTGGTAACTCTCTCTTCCTTTCCTTTCTCCCACAGTCCACTCTACTCTCCCATCAGATTTCATCTTCAGCCCTTTACTTTTTCCACCCAACACTTCCCAGTCTCATCTGGTTTCACCTATCACCTGCCAGATTGTACTAATCCTCCTCCTCCTCCCCAATTCTTATTCTGAGTTAACACAACTACAGGGTGGTGAGAAAATTAATGGAGACAGCATCTAACTGCACTTTGAAAAACAATGACTGATAGGGATAGTCAGCATGGTATGTTTTTTGTATGGAAAGTCTTTCACGATGATTTTTTGTAATTTGAAGGGGTGACCAAGAGATTGATGAGTGCAAGTAGGTAGATGTCGACATGAATTCTAGCAAAGCCTTTGAGAAGATCATGCATGGTAGGCTAGTCTGGAAGACTATATCATTTGCGATCCAAGGTGAACCAGCAAAAGGATACAAAATTGGCTTAGTGCAAGGATGAGGGGTTGTTTTTCACTCTGTAGAACTGATCAATAGTGTGCTGCAGGGATTGGTACTGGATCCCTGTTGTTTGTCATCTACATTAATAATTTGTATGAGAACATAGGTGGCAAACATTAATAAGTTTATCAATGACAAGTGTCATTACCACAAGGCTCTGGAAAGTCTTAGGAAGTTATTTCTTGTACAGTATTGCATATGAAACTGCACTCCAGAGGACTTGAGTATTATCCAACCACAAGTTCAGAACAGGAATACATCTATTTACTTCAGCAAGTATAAGTTAACTAGTTTCAGAATAAGCAACTGTAGCAGCGCAACTGGATTCAATGCTATCAGCTGAGCTGTAGGAACTCCTACAATAAACCCTTCGGGGTTCTTGCTTTTAATTTCCATCCATTAGATTTACATCCAATCAATCCAATTTCTTCTAATTAGATGGTCTTTGTGATCAAGAATCATTTGCTTCCACTCTGGGTTTTCAGGTTCTGAGGAGAATAACAAGGCTAAAGTGGGAATCTGACTCTTCCACATATGGAGAAGGGACCTTTCACGTCAGGCAGGTGGGTAGTTTCCACCACTTAGGCACAGGTTCTCTGTGTTCTTAATGTATGTTCCTGATACTATTCTGAATGCTGTTTTTCCACCTTGAGCAGTCGTGGGACAAATATTTCCATAAATTTGTAGGAATACTGCACTTCAGGGAAACCTTACACACATCCACGAATCATTTTCTCTGTCTACCTCGTAACCTCCACAACAGCACTTGGAACAGTGACTGCTTCAGCATTCCATTGTCAGACAATTAAGTGACATGGCCAGTCCAACAAAATCACTTGACATTAACTGGGATCTTGGAGGAGACATGGGAGTTGGTTGCTTATCCCAAAATTGAACGATTGTAAGCATATACTGTTGGTGGTATGGACATGTCTGATATGTCTCAGAAGCATATTGGAAGGAAGTGTACGGATCACTGTATTTGTCCAACAGACCAGCAGTTCTGTGTCAGGTTGGAAGTTTTGATCTTAAAATACTCTTATCCTTTACTGATCAATACTGGCATATTGAACACAACATTGAATTTCTTCACTAATAGGTGTCTTCCATAACAGTTGGCTCTAAGATTTTCTAGGATATCAATGTGAATTTAGTACATTAAGGAGGTTGGGCAGAAGACATTGGTCTTGCAGATTTTGAGGTCAAGGTCAATCCTCTCACATCTTTTGTAAATGAGTTGATACCATCTTAAAGCTTGACTTCTGAGCATGCATAAACACACATCATCTGCTTACTGCAGTTTGACTATTCAGGTTTGGGTGACTCCTTTGTTCTGCATAATAGACACTGTCAGATTCAACAATTTTTTGTTAATTTTGAAGATTACACCGCTCCTACAGGAAGTTTGTTGAAGGCGAAGTGCAAAGTTGCAGCGACAAAGATTTAAAGATTATGTTGGGACAATGACTCATTTTGTTTGACAAAACAGTCAAGATTTGTTTGTTATAGAACCAGTGGTTAGTATTATGGTTTCATGAAGAAAACACAAGGTAAAATTAAAAGCAAATGCTGCTCCCTACACTTTTCTTTGGAGTGTTGCGCAGTGAAGATCATATTCACTGTGCCTCCAGATGGATGAAACTTGCACCGTGATTCAGGAAACAGCTCATCAATCACAAAAAGGTGGTGGTTGAGGAGGATCCTGATAATGATTTTTTTCTGTGTCAGATATTGATGAAATTGTGGATACAAGATGGAAAAGCTTCACCGCCAATTTTTAAGATTTCAGTGGATATAGCTCCTTGCTAAGTTTTGAGTTGGGATGTAGCCTTGATTCTTGACTCTTATTAGAGATGTAAATTAGTCAACAACAGAGTTTGATTCGATAGTGATATTTCTTGGCATAGGCAGTGGCCAAATAGCTTGCTGACACTCACCAATGCAATTCATGACTAATAAATACCCAGGCACTTACTGAACCTTATCGAGAAATTCACAACCAACAAAATTCCAATGCTTTCAGTACAGTATGTAAAAGGCTGAAGATAAAAGTGTAAGATCTTCATGGATGCATGAATTGTGCACTTTGTTCATTGTAACTATGTTGTCCTCTGTCCTTCCCTATACTTTCTCATAAGTCTATTGTTTCTGTATAATATACAAACTAAGGCATATAGACTTGCTCTCCAAAAGATCACTATCGATAGGAGAATAAATCAGCAGTAAACTGAACATATTAACTGTTCTATTGGTTTGACTTATCCATTTCCCCCCACTGTTATGGTTTCATATAATGGAAGAAAACCAAATTACATCACCAAACGTTAAATCTGACTGTAAATGATATGTATTTTGGCATCTTCAGTCATCTTCCCTTCACGCCTCATGCATATAATTACCCTAGAATCCTAGTTCTTTTAGAACAGTTAAGCAGGTAAAAATAGGCTTTTAAAAACACCAGTTAAACCAATGTTACCTGTACCTCAGTGGGCATTCATGTTTGTTAGAACGTACTGTAACTATTGTCTCCAGTTACCTAGTTCTAGATTTTCCCACCTAATGTCTACAACATCTAACCAGGCAAGCCTTAGAATATTGTGTACTCCAAATATATCATCCCTTATTCTAAACGGCATATAACAAGGCGCATCTTGCTCAACTTATTGCTATCCCATGAATTAGTCAGGTGAACCTTGTGTCTTTTCTTAAATAAGATCAAAAACATATGCAAATCTCAGTACCTGGTCTCGCCATCCTTGACAACAGCATTTAAGAAACTCTTAGGCACATGGATGATAGAAAAATAGATGGTTATTTTGGAGGGAAGATTTAAATCAGAGTAGGTTAAATGTAAGGCACAGTATTATGGACTGAAGAACGGTTTCTATGTTCTAAGACTTCCTAACCTTCCATTCTGCTTACAGCTAAAGGTCAAAATTCCATGGAACTTCTAATTACTTGCTCTACCTGTGTGCTAATTTAATGTTTCAGTAAAAGGACTCCACCTCTAATTCTACATTTTGTTATTTGGTAAATGTTAGCCCATTGCATTAAAAAAGAAATTGCCAAAGAGTTGGCCATCAATTGGTGTTAATGAATAATTAATGCTGTCAAAATGTGTTAATTTTTTAAATTTATTAAATGCGAGCGATCAAGTAAAAGGCTCAGATGGAATAATGATAATTATACAAGTTTTGCCCTAACTCCATCATCCTTAATCTTTTTCAATACATTCTGTTACATCTCAAATGAAAATGAGTATTTTATGAAAAATATTGTGAATGTTTAGTAACCAATTTGGGAAACTTAACCAAACCCAGCAGTAATATCTTTTTTTTAAGCAATATTAATAAAATCATAATTTAAAAGAACAGATGAAGAGTCAGTACTAAGTGAATAAATATTTCTTACTCCAACTCTCTCTGCTGCAGGGAACTTAATCTCTTTTTTACAGTTGTGTTGCTAAAATGAAGCCAAGAGAAAGAACTCAATTACCTGGCATGTAAGTGAAGCGCTGGGATTGACTCCTTTTTCTCTTGCCATTGCAAACATAAAACTGTACTTGAACTGTAGATGTAACATTTTTGTTATGGTAGGGAGGAACTTCAACAACAAGATTAACCTGAAAAATATAACTTTGAAGAATAAGTTCAAGAACAATTCACTTAGTAATGTTTAAAGTAATAAATTTTGTTTATCATGTTCAAGGAATGAGTTTTAGAGGCAGGCAGGCAAAGAACAAAACTAAACTGTGATTACAAAATAGTGAAATAAACTCCTATTTGGAACATATATAATTTGAAATAGTGTGCAAAAATGAGCATTTTCCATAACACAGAATTCTCTAGCCAATTCCCAAGTACAATAAGTTACCGTAGATTCCGGACTACAGAGCGCACCTGATTAAAAGCCGCACGCTCTAATTTTAGAAAGGAAATCAATTTTGTACTTGTACAAGCCGCACCAGATTTTAAGCCGCAGGTGTCCCACGTTGTAATATGAGATATTTACACAGAAAGATATTACACGTGAGGATTTTTTAACTTTTAATTAAATCCGTATGGTAACATAAACAAATATATATTGCAAATGCTTTTTTTCAAACAGTGCCTGTAACACAGCTACTTTTAAATATACATACGTATCGGTAACACACAAATTACGTTGCGTATACTTTTTTACTGAACAGTGCACGAACAACATTCCAATATCTCCTAACGACTGGTAAAAAAAATATATATACTGCAGCCTACCAGGAAAAGTTATTGATCGCCTTCTTCATCTTCCTCCTGCACACTAAAATCATCAAAGTCCTTCAGTGTCCGAATTGAATAAAACCTCAGGATCTCGTCACTCACTTCAGTATCTTCGTTGTCGCTCTCACTTGAGCGCACGCGGTCCTCTTCATCACGCAGCAGTCCAGCCTTTCGAAACCCGCTGGCGATGGTGGAAGTTGTGACACCGCTCCACGCATTTAGGATCCACTGGCAGACTTGAGTTAAAGATGCTCTTCGCATGCGTCCTGTTTTGGTAAAGGATTTCTCGCCGCTCGTCATCCAAGCCTCCCATTCAACGCGCAGCGCCACTTTAAATGCCCGGTTCACGCTGATGTCCAGTGGCTGCAAATACTTCGTGGTGCCCCCAGGAATCACAGCTGGAATTGAGTTTGTACTCTTGATGGCAGCTTTCACTGAACTTTTATTGTCAGCCGCTTAAAAAAATCACCATCAGTGGAAGCTTTAGTCCAGATGCTGTGCAGCTCAGAACACAAGTAAAATGCGTTCTCTCATGGCCACTTGTTTTCATTGTGATGGATGAGTCACCTTTTTTATTAACAGTCCGAGTGAGAGACAGGTCAAAAGTCAAAGGTACTTCATCCATATTTATGATATCATCTGGCCCGATGGAATTCTCCGCTATCTTTGTTTCAGTGAATGTGCGGAAGTTAGCAAGTTGTTCCTCGTGGTCGGGAGGGAGCTGCTGACACAGAGTCGTGCGTACCCTGACGGACAGGCCTTTTCGTCTCATAAATCTAAAACACCACGATGGCCCACCTCTAAAATCTTCGATTTTCATTTTGGTGGCGATTGCTTTAGCCTTCAGTCTGATCTGCACGGTGGAAACACTGCGGCCGCCTGCTCTCTGTGTGTTAACCCAGTCTTCAAGAAAGTTTTCAAGTTCGGGCCATCTGCTATGATTACCTCTGAAAGCTTTTGTCGTCTTTTTGCATTGACTCAGTTCCTCACGCTGGCGTCTCCACTGTCTCAACATTGATTTATTTATGCCAAGATTATGTGCAGCAGCTCGATTTCCTTCTTCAACCGCCAGATTGATCGCCTTTAACTTAAAAGCTGCATCATATGCTTTTCTTCGAGTGTTTTCCATGTTGATGAGGGTGAGTACAAATGACTGATTTACAAAAATTTAATTGTGAAAGTGCGCTTGATTTATTGTACAATTTCATTGGACCTCTGTGAACTACTCATCAATTTTATTGGTCTACTGTTACGAGGCAAAATGTTTTTGGCGGCATGAAAAAAAAAACATGCATTAGCCGCACCGTAGTATAGGCTGCAGTGTTGCCGCAGTGTTCAAAGCGTGGGAAAAAAGTAGCGGCTTATAGTCTGGAATTTACGGTAGTAAGCTCAACATTAGCTAAGAAAAAAATCAATTTGACATAATCAATTACTTTGCCTTTTAAAATAATACTGTTAAACTCTTACAGCTATCAAAATAATCAATTTTAATCAAAGTTTCAAGTTTCAAGTAAATTAGTTCTGTAGAAGCCAGTTCAATT